>NW_027122853.1:0-587635 GCF_001865355.1 Cryptosporidium andersoni
TAAATTAGGATTATTTCAAAAAGTATTAGCGCCCTTTTATCTAATGGGGTCTAACCCTCTAACCCAAAGACTAACAAACCGAGATAGTAGTATAAAAATTTTTGGAGTTGGAAAGAAAATATTAGCTAGCTATATTATATCTATAATGTAGATAACTAGGAAAGTTTCGATTTTCACTTTTTAAAGTATTTAGTATATTTTCGTATTTTTCTACATCTGAATGTGTTATTTTGTCTATGAGATTAATAAACTCCTGCAAATCACAAGAAGATAGTAGTTTTTCTTCTTGTGATAAATCTTTACTACTTACACCTCCGCATAAAAATGAAGTAACGAGCTCATCATCTATACTAATACCGGCACCACCTTCTTCAATACTCTTGGTAATAAACAAAATGATATCACTTTTTCGTACACCATTTATTTTCGCAATATCTATATTTATAAAATAAGTGACAACAGCGGATATCATTTCATCCGAGAGACTTTTTTTATCAAACCTAGAGTTAAGTTGTGCTATTCTTTTACTATTCATTATAGGGTAATCTAAATGACTATACTCAAATTTTTGTAATTTCACTATATCATAGTGTTCAAGTGGGCATACATACTTTTGAATACTTCGTCTAATTTTTTGTTGTATATAATATTCCATTTTGCTAATACCCCAGGAATAATTGTTGCAGAGTGCAAGTCCAACACTTAAAGCTGATACTGATAAGAGCAAAGACCACTGCTTACCAAAAAAATTATTTATCGACATCAAATGTATTATATTTATGTCAATAATAACAAGCTAGTTATAATTTCATCAAAGGAAAATATACTTTTACTAAACTAGTTAACTTACTAAGTCTTGCGGTATCTGCTAACTTGAAAGTTAACGCTCTCCTAAAAAGCTCATGATAATCACAAGTTAAGGTTAGTATAAGTAATATATTTTAAGCGGACTCATTTATATTATTATCCACTATATTGATGGTCTCTCAATTGGTATAGTGAGTGGCTTTACCCTAAATATTTTAATAGGATCTGTATTACTCAATTTCTTATTAGTTAATTTAAAAGTAGCCGAATTTGTGACTTCTTTATAATTAATTGGCTCATTAACAGAAATCATGACTTCTCTCACAATTTCTTTTTTTATTGAGGAGTTCATTTCCCTTATTGTTTCATCATTATTATCAGTAGACTCAAAGCCACTTTCCTCTAATTCTCCTTCAACACTTTCTTCATATTCATTACTTTTCCTAACTATACAAGGTGTCTGTATAACCGTTGATTCTGAATCAGAATAGATCATTGTTGAAGCCATTATATTCTCCAAATTTGATATTCTACTTTCAAGTGATTCATACCTCTGGTCAATTACCTTATTAACATCACCATATATATATCCTGATGAAGTATCTCTGCATCTTATATTTTGTAATCTCATTAATCTATGGTCTGTCAACAAATCTTCACTAAGTTTTTTAACAATACAATTAGAGTTGTTGCATATCTCTTCATCAATATTACCATCATAAGAGTATTCTGTTTGACTAATTGGTGACTCTCTACATACAAAATCTCCTGTGATTACAATTTCATTGTGACAATATTGCTCAGTTGCATTCTTACTACGAAGTTTCCTATTCCTGCAAGCTATACAGACTCTCTCACGAAATGGTGAAATATTATATTCACTTCTAAACTTCATGCTTTTATCAAGTATATTTCTATTGAAAATTTCAACACTTCCATTACTACTACCATATTTACTAATTTGGTGGTGGGATCCACTTCTTGGTGAATTATATTTATATAAAGGACCAGAATAGAAAAGTACTTTATCTCTTTCCAAACTTTGATTAGAACTTAAACCTCTTTTATGTACTAGCCTTGGTGTAGCTACTCCAACTTTGTTAAATACTAATTTAGAAGATTCTCTATTCAAATTATCTCCACATTCTTCAAAAATTTGTTCATCGACATTTTTATATTTTCCAAGTACAGCTGTTGCCTCTGATCTGTGTGGTGTTAGTAATATTCTGTCTTTATACTTACTAATGGTATTTTTAGTGTAGTCAAGTGGGTATATCTGGTTATGCAGAATTTGCTCAGTCCTTCTATTCAACCAAGAAGCCTCAATTACACTAGATAAACCATTACTTAAAGCTGGTAATTTAATATCTGGTAATGAATATGTCTTAGAACGTAAAATACCCTTTACAAAAGTAGTTAGATCGTCTTGTAACATATATGATTGTTTTGTAAATCCATTTTTATTTATATTATTACCTTTATTACAATGCATTATTAAATCTAATTATGTAAATTGACATCTATCAGAGTATAGCAAAAAGTGATAAATTTGTACTTTTTTTCTGTATTTGGTCCCTAACGTCCATACTCTCTCATCATAAATTAAAATATACTATCATTCAATAGTTTCATTTTTTCACATGTAAACCTTTGTCATAAAATTGTAAGGATTGCATTGCATTACTTTGAATACCACCTCCTGATCTTTTTAAAAATCCCTTTTCACGTAAGTGTTCTAGACGCTGTAGAGCCACTGTATGGTTGGAACCCATTAAGATTCCATATTCAACACAATAACGAAGAGCAATAAGACTATATGGATTTTCAGAGTATAATGATTCATAAAAAGCTCTTGTACCATCTCCATTCGGTGGTGTAATATATTTCTGTCCAGGTTTGAAAAGTTTGTGCATATCACCAGATATATTTTCACTAAAGTCAATATCAGACTCATTAGTCTTACTTTTTATATTCTCCTTAGTTGGTTTTTTAACTACTTTAATTCTCTTGCTTGCTTTAGATGGTACTTTCTTTTTAGATACTAGTCCTTTAGTTGCTTTCTTTATTACCTTTTTATCTTTTGCTTTTTTCTGCTTTTTATTCTTATTTAAAGTAATTCCCCCTCTTAATGAAATATCTTCACTATAGTCTGATTCAAAATTCTTACTTTTGTCAATGCTCTTTCGCCTTTTTGAAACACTTAGTTTTTGAGATAATGGTACATCACTGTCTAAATCAGACATTATAACCAACTAAAGTAGTAAAATCAAAGATTACAACTTCTATAATAAATGGTCTCACCTATGTGTATTCTGTTAGTAACAAATAAAAAAAACAAAAGCTTTTGCACTTGAGAACCCTATTTGCTACTCCCGCGATAGCAAATTACTAGGAATAGTAGATCATGTAAGAGTTTAAAAGTTTGCAATTTGTCACCATTTAGTACCTTGTGACCAATAAGTATTATTATATACAAATAGTAATAGGTAACAAAATTGTGCCTAATTATTGTAGTTTTAAGAAATGTTATACTCATTTAATAGTGCACTTTAATTAATAGATTTTACACAAAAAGTAGCCTAAGTAAATTAAGAAATTGATCTTCAAACCATGATATATATATATATATTCAAATCACAATACTTAAAAATATAAAAAAGTTTGAGATGTGAGTACTTAAGACTTAGTTTAGGACAGTTGACCTAAATAAATAGTAATTTCAATCTATACTAATAATGTAAAACTAATCTTGTTGTATATAGAATTTTGAGTAGTTCATTGAATTTGTAGTTTTGTCTTAAAGTATATTCTTGATATATTTGAATTTCAGATTAGTACAAGATGATCACTTTAATTCATGAATATAAAGATATATCAATTATTTATAAGGCTATACTTATCCCCATAATTTTAATAATTCTTTGAAAGAGAAATTAATTCTTGGAAATTTCTGTTACAGCTGAAATAATAAAAAGTGGAATAAGGCTAGGTAGATTTGAATTAAGTATTCGCAAAGTATAGCATTGTTTCAACAATTACTTTCTTTGTTGAATATACTTTTGTAATGCCATCATTGCCACATTAGATAAATTTGCATTATTTGAGTACTGGTTAAATTCATTTAAATTTTCACTTTGTTTTTCTTTTTTTAAAGAGTTATTATCTTCGAAATCTTCGCCAGATAATCTGGCACTTTGTATATCTATTGATTGTTTAGAACTTGTATTTGCTGCCGTAGATAGTTTCTTGGCTGTTATATTATAATCGGGTACTACTTTTTCATTAAAAGAGCTTCTTTCCTTTTTGTATTTCTGAATAATTGCTAATTTAGAAGATAAAGTTTTAATTTCTTTATCTTTTTTTAATATTTCCTTTTTTAGTTTATCTATTGTTTCTATGTGTTGTTTAATAATTATATCCCTCGTATCAAGTAATTTTTCCAGTCTAACAATTAATTCATTTTTATCAAGTAGAGTATCCTCAAATATTTTTAGTTCTTGCTTAAGTTTGTGAGTCTCATCCTTTAGTTGTTCTATGGTTTCCTTATCTACATCAATTTCAGATAACCGGTATAAATAGTTCTCATTTACTTTATTGTATATATCATCTACTATTTTCATAGAATTATTTTCAGAATAATTAATTTGACTTTCCGAATCTAATATTGGATATGGAGGAGGAGTAGGGGCATCATCTTCTTCATAATACAAAGGTGATTTTCTTGGTGATTGGATTGGACTGACGTAATCATATCCATACTCTGAAATTTCAATAGATCTTTCATCTTGTGCAGAGTAGCAACTTGAATCTCTAGCAGCAGAATATTCATATACAGATAAATATTTGCTCTCCTCATTTGAGTAGTTGGTAGTATCATGGTCATATTCATATCCTTTGTGGTATATCAAAGTGCTAGATTCTGTTTGTTTTTTCAAGTTACTTATTGATTCATGATGTAGCATCAAAGGAAGAAGAAATCTAACTTCTTTACTGTGAGAAGAAATATTGGGATCTAGAGCATATGGAAGTCTATATAGTAGTGTTACAAAATCACATCTGAAATCCTGAGATTTTAGGTAATCTAAATAATCCTTTACCATTATAACAAGTTTTTTCATTGATAAATTATCATCTATAATATCAGATTTTCCATAGTATAGATTTAATATTGTTTCCAAAGTATCCCAAGGGTTAACTTGTCCAGAAATCCTAGATTTCAAGCCTTCACCAAGAGACATTAAAGTCACTGAGCTAGTTAACGAGAAATGATCAGCTTCATCATTGCTATTGTATTCAAAAAGTCTCACTGTAAACCAATAGTGACAAATAGATTTCCAGTCACTTAAATTTCTACACTTATGAAGACACTCAGCAAGACTATTGACACTACGTATTATTAGACAGCTAGTATACCCAAAATCATCATTACTAGGAGAAATTGATGCTTCAGCAAATAATATATCATTGTCTGTAATATCCTGCCTGTTATTATTTAAATTATCCAATAAATCTACAAATTTTCCAGAATTAGTTATACCATTCCATGTACAACCTACATAATATGTCTGATTTAGATGACCACTGATATTCCCTAAAAATATCTTTACAATCAACAGCATTAATCCTGGACCATATAATATATTATTATCATCAAATAAGCCTTCTAGAAGTATAGGACATTTGTCACCAAATCTATAGGAAGTAGATAATATTATACTACTGGAATTATTCAATAGTGCAGAGCTACTTAATTTAGAAGCCAATTCTTGGAGTTCTTCATTTTGATATATAATTATTGAATCAAAATAAAATTTTCGGTAGTTATGATTATCAATTGGAACATTGACTATTGCTTCATCCCTATCCAGAATATTTTGTTCACCAAAAAACCATCGATTACTATTTATATATTTCCTATTCTGCTGTAGTCTAATATTTTTGGAGTCTCTATTATCTTCACATATCAAAATTAGTGACTTCATATTTAATATATCCACTCTATCATTAGAATATATAATTTGCAATATTTCCTAAAGATAGCCTCACTATACAAGAATCTGCACTTTACACTTTTTTCAATATATACGTGTCAATGCGCCTTAATTTCATGAGTGGTGTTTTGAAGTAAACTTACAACAATTCACAAAAACAACATTATCACTAAGCTTACTCTACAAATACAAATTAGTTTAGTTTAATCAGATACAGGCTCTGAAAAGTCAATATATCTTCTATTGGAAGTGTTGTTAGTTGTCAGTGTGAAAATTACCCAGGTCCAACCTTTGGCATATCAAAGTGCTCTGGTAGTGAGGCAAGTTTTGCATTAAATTGTGCAACACGTTCACGATGTGTTATAGAGGTTCTACTAACAATTTTTGACTGCAGTCTTCGTTTCCGTATCTTAAGAAATGTCTTTTCTGCAGCAGTGAGCTTTGTTCTAGTTGTACTATTTAGATGTGAGTTTGTAGCTTTATTACTAACTAGGCTGTCTAAGACTTGATCTCCCTTGTATTTGACTAGTCCAATACTTTCAGTAGAGTCATCTTCATTTCCCTTAGTTTCGAATCTTTCATTTGGTGAATTTAAGCTCATAATTGAATCGTAAAGTGATTGAGTATAGCTATTACTGTTCGTTGAATTGGATATATTAGTACTCTGTAAATCAGGGCCATTAGAATCTTTTTTTTTAAGTTTCTTCTTTATCTTAAAAGGAGTACGCCTAACATTTCCATAAATATCTACATTTTCACACATCTTTGGGATCGTAATATTTAGTTTGATTTGGAGTATAATTCTCTCGGAAGTTCAGATGACAAGAAGTGATAAACAAATATACAGCTAACAATAATCAAACCAATAAAATTACAGCCCAAATAAACTTCGTATTCCATAGGAAATTACTTTTAAAAAAACTCGAATGACTTTATAATAATAAAGTAACAGACGCTATTATCAACGTAATGATCCAGTAGGAGCTTCAGTGGCGCTAGGTGTATGTATAATTCGTAGAGGTTTAGGTACAAATTCATTATTTTCTCTATAAAGCTTGTATATTACAAAGCCAATAATTAAACATATAAAGGATAATTCCGAATTTATAATAAGTTAAGTTGATATTTGATTGCTAGGCTTCAAAGCTTTCTCTATTCTTTGATTAAGTTCAAAAATGTGTGATTTAGAATTGCTTTCTATTTCTTTATTCTATAAATATATATTAAAGTTAGTTACTTTTTCTATTGAAATATTGAATATATCTCTATTATGTACTTACGCATTCTCGTAATTTGTTAAGTATAAACTCTTCCACTGTAAGATCTTCATATTTCCTTAAAGATTCACAAAGCAAATTATCATTATTTCCCATTACTTTTTTTTTTTTTTAGAAATTCTCTATTGTACTTGTAATTATTTTTTTTTCTAGTTTAATCAGATTTGTAATTACACAAGTCCCAAATGCAAAATATAAAACCCACTAATAATAAATATAGCGCGTTATACTTTTGACAACAGGAGAGTGATAAACATTTGCGCCAAGATTCCTACAAGTAGAACTTATAAGCGCCACAAATATTTAAGATTAGGACTTTGCTGCTACTCGTTAAGAAACTTTGCTAAAGATGTTTAGAAACAGCTAACTTAAATGAAGAAAAGTTTACAAGAAGGTACTATCAATAATAAATATGACGATACAGAGCAGGTTAGAAGTGTTAAAGTCAAAGATATTAGGCAGTGTAATGAAAGAAGCCAAGTACATAGAAGTAATCCTTACGATATTCAAAAACTAATTTGTAACTTTCACGGATGGAAAGGAGGTCGTCGACTTCAGAAGTGCCCTGAATGCTTAGATCTGGAAGAGCGTATTCGAAGCAAATTAAGAAAGACTACAGGGAAGAGTTTCATTGGAATAGAAAATATTGATAGCTCCTGTAGTATTAAAGGTATTCGTATTTGGCTAAAATGTAATATGGGTCATAAGTTTGCTTGTAAACTTGAAGATGTTTCAGTAGGATGTCAAATTTGTTCTTCAGAGAAATTTCTCTCTCCAACTTATAAAACTAATGCTGCCAAATTAGATTCAATAAGAGAAGAGGCTTATAGAAAGAAACAAGGGGAACTTTTAGCAGCAGCTAAAGAGATATATGCGAATAGAGTATTAAGTAAGACTTCTATGAGTATTGAGAAGGATTCCTTAGCCTGTATAAAGATGTATCCCAATTTGACTTATGAATCAGCCTATGCAGTAATGTCTGTACTAGCATGGAAAGATGATCCATTCCAAATATTTGGAATACCTCGAAATATGTCACTAGGTGATAAGAATTCAATATTGAATCATATTAAACGCTTTTTTCGTATAAAAGCTAAACAGATTCATCCTGACAAGAATTGCCATCCAAAATCAGGTGAAGCATTTAATATTTTATCAAATGCATACAATGAAATGTTAAATTACATAGAGAAGAGGGCATAAATTCTTCATTGCTTAAAGGTTTTAGTATTTATTGTATTTTTGGCAACAATGAGTGGAAGTAATAGCTAGCGATTGTGTGCGCATAAAGTAGTCCAGTGTGCTATTGTAATAGCACTTATTTAGCTTTGTATTTAATTTTCTTTTTTTTTTTTTTTAAAAAAAAAAGAAAAAAGGAGGAAACAAAAATGTACTAGTTAAGAGCTAGAGTGAATGAATATCATTAAGGCAATCAATTCTAGGCTTTTATTGGACTAAAGAGAGAATATAATGTATATTTACGTCTATAACAAGATCTTTATCTTGTTGATATTTCTCTCGGGATTCAATTATATAGATAGTTGGAATATAAGGAATGTATTTAAGAAAAAACAGCATCTATCTAAACAGGTACGAGTCTTAGAAGATCAAGCTAAAAAGTCTTTTGAAAGGCCAATACCAAATTGTGAAGATTATGGAATGCATGGATGTGACCCGACAACTCCAGATGCCTGCTCTGAGTGCTATAGTAGATGTGGCCGTCAATGTGAGGACTTCTTATGGCTTTCTCTTGAGGCAATAAATTTTCGGATGCTACCAAGGGCAGAGAGCCAAAAAGAGTGTAAGTTGTATAATGGGAAGAAAAGTACCCGAATTTTATGTTATACCACAGCTGGGAGACGCCATGTAGATCCTACTGCTCAAATATTGGAGACAATGTCGATAACTTTGCCACAAGATATTGAAAAGGAAACTGAAACAAATGAGCAGGCTTTTGCTCCAGAGCCACTACATAGTTTAGAAAATGTTCCTTATACTGAAGCAATGCTAAAACAAAATAGGTTAGGTGAAGAAGCTGATGTAGAAAGTCCACAAACAGCAGTAATGTTAAGATCAAGTAAGAACGGACAAGTTGTATCATCTAGGGATCTAGAAACAAATTTTGCTGGTCATCTAGCCTTACTAAATATACCAAATACAGGGGATTCAACAAATACTCTCTTATTTATATGTGGTAGTATTATTGTCATATGTCTGGTTGGAATATGTAGTATAATTATTTATAAGAAGAAACGAGCTTCTCAATCATTGTATTATTAATTTCCTTTACATTGCTTTTGTTTCATTCAAGCTTCTTTTTTTAATGACTTTTTTCTGTTAATAAGTTGGTTGTAATTCCCAATCATTAAACGACTATTGCAAGGGGTAACATGTGATTGTTTTATTTAAAGTTATAATCTATTGATAGTAACTTAGCTTAATCAGGACTTGGAAGTTAAGTAATTTGTCTTAACACGACTTGATTATTTAGTTAGAATATTAGAAACTTAAATACTGTCTAGGCTTGATTAGCTCTGACAAATTTTTGAAATTCTCAATATTTCCTGCAAAGTTAAAGAAGGTTTTTTAGGTTGAATGCCTACTAATTAGTGCTAAAACTTTATATATATATATATATATTTAAAGTAAAGATGGATTTTTAAGAATATATTGTATTTCTTAGAGTTAGTATTGCTGGAAAACCTACTTTAAGTCAATATAAACACAAAATTCTAGGGTTACATTATCAGCAGTAGGAGTCTGGAAAGTTGCATTTCCATGTAAAAGGAAATTTATACCTTCAGTATGTTTTTTATCTGGAAATCTATTCTCAAATATCTTGGATTTATGCTGTATTTTAACGGTTATCTCAGATTTATTGCGATTCCGTATATCCATTGATATTGTAGAGGCATCAAGGGTATTTTGTGTTTTATCAGGAGGTAATTGATCAATTGAAGGATCCCATTTAGACCACAGAATAATAGATTTAGGTTCTATATCAACAATAATATTGTTAATACTTATTTCTGGATCATTGAATTCTTCATTTTCAGAATCTTTGGGTATCCAGTTTAATTGAATCTGTTTATCCATATAGTTTACTATTTGCAAAGTAACAATCTGGGTAATTCCGTTATCTTTATATATGGGATTCTTTTCACTATATACGACACTTAAATTTGGAACAAATAAACTAGCAGAAAGGTTAATACGATATGAAGGTTGAGCTAGAGGATTTAGCTGTGCCTTTGTAACAAAACGCTGACAAGTATTACATCTCTTGGATATCTGAACCATCAAGTGTTTTCTACAAGGAATATTGTAGAATAAGTTGGTACATATTGAACTATTTTTGATCATATATTTTGGGTTTATAAATTGGGGATTTTTCAAATATTGAAACAAGCTTAGACCATTAAATTTACTAGGTTGATAATTATCTAGATATCTACAGCTAAAATGTTGTTTAATTATTGGAGTATCAACCCATATATCTTTACTATTGCATCTTGAACTCTTCTGTACTAAGTCATTCTCTAAATCATTAATACTCCAGTGGCCATCTCTAATATTTTCCTTCTGGTTTAATGATTTGTCCATATTCATTTCTAGTGTTGTGTGAGTCATTCCTAATCCAATTTTTAGTTTTGTGTCATATTCTACTCGTGCCCTTGATTCTATCCTATTTTTTATGTACTTTATATGTCTCTTTGTTTTATCCAATTCAAATTGGCCAAAAGTAGACAGTTTTGATGCAAAATCCTCGGTAGATTTTGATTGAAATAAATCCATCTTTAGATTAAATAAATTTTCAAAAATATCCGCTGAGCTATTATTGATATTTGGGAAAGACCAATTACAGTGACTACAATACATAAATGGTCTAACTATATTAGTTTGGCATTTATTAAAAACTTCATTGTTTATCATAATTGAACTGTCAATGTTTACAAGAGTACTGGAACATCTAGGACAATCAAAACACCTTGAACAGCAAAAGTTAGTCTCAAAAGCTTCACTAGATGGGATATTATCTAGACAATTCGGACAGTAGTAAGATTCTATTTCTAAGTTAGTCTCGACTCCATTTATAATTTTATTACAGGACTCACAATAATAACATGTATCCAAATTGCTTAATTCACCATTTACCAAATACAAAACACTGTTCATGCCTTCTAGTTACATAATAGACTATAAAGATACTTAATATTAATTTATATACTAATAATTTAGGAATTGTTAAGATATCTACAGCTCTATTAAAGCCTATATAATAGGTCTTCATACTTGGTTTCATTTTCCTTTCTTTTGCGGGGTTTCTACACTTAAATATATCCGTACACCCCTCACTGGGGAGATTTAAAATAGCCAAAGAAAATAATACAGAGAGTAAAAGTTCTACTTTAAAAATTAACTCACTTCCACAAGAAATATCTTTAAAATATTGATGTCAGGCTATGATCGTGCAATAACTGTTTTCTCTCCTGATGGCCACTTATTACAAGTGGAGTACGCAATGGAAGCTGTCAGGAAAGGCTATGGAGCTGTAGGAGTTCGTGGTGTTGATTGTGTTGTATTAGCTGTAGAAAGAAAAGCAGCAGCAAAGTTACAAGATTCAAGAAGTGCTAAGAAACTTTTATTAGTTGATGAAAATACATGTTTAGCATTCGCAGGACTCCATGCTGATGCTAGAGTATTAATAAATAAAGTACGTATAGAATGTCAAAGTTATAGGTTGAATGTGGAAGATGCTCCACCAGTAGATTATGTGGCAAGGTATATTGCTCAGCAACAACAGAAGTATACGCATAAAGGTGGAGTACGTCCATTTGGCATTTCTACTTTGATTGCTGGTTGCCATGTAAATGGAAACCCAGGCTTATACCAAACAGATCCATCTGGGATTGCTCTCGAATGGAAAGCTCAAGCAATTGGGCAGAATTCTAAAACTGTACAGGAATTTTTTGAGAAGAATTACACAGAAGATCTATCAAGAGATGATGCTACTAATCTAGCTGTAAGGGGTTTACTGGAAGTCGTTGAATCGGGTTCTAGAAACATGGAGGTGGCTGTGATAGATCAGAATGGTTGCCATTTTCTTACTGAAGAAAAAACTGACGAATTTGTTCGTTTAATAGAAGCCCAAAAAGTTACAGAGGCTGAAATGAAATAGTTAGCTATTATACATTTAGGGTCATAATTCCCGCTAAAATAGCAATACTCTAAGCAATATTAACATGTTTTTAGACATTATTTACTAGTACTATACCAAGATTAAGTATACACTTTACAAATTTTGTCCTAAAAATTATTTAGAACTGTGTGTCTTATAGAAATATTATTAATTCTGTGGAACTGCATATGTTCGTGATTTTTAAAAAGGTCTATACTGTTTTCTGGGCCATAACTCAAGAGAGGGGAAGAGGGATTGTGCTGGACCTGATTTTTTTTTTAAGATACTAGCTTTTCATAATATAGAAATCTTAAAATTGTACATTTTAATTAAAGTTAATATCGTTCGTATTCAATTAATCATGTCTTTAATAGGTGAAAGGGATAATATATCTTTACTTTCAGAAACAAAAAGATCCTCTAGATCTTCGTTTCCCACATTACAAGGTCTATACATGTCTTTATTTGAAGGAGAAATGATATCTGATGAGAATTATTTAGTAACTGCGGAACAATCAAGGAGCTCTAACATCGATAGGAAATTGATTAAACTCCAATTTTTTGTTACAGTAGCACTATCCATTGTAGTCTGTATGGATCACGGCTTCGTTGCTTGTAACTTAGAGTGGATAGAAAAATCGTTTGGAGTAGGATATACACAATCAAGTATCATAGGATCAATGGTATATATGGGTTTTTTGGTTGGTAGCTTAGTTACAGGCATATTCCTACCAATTATAAAATCCAAAGTACTCTTGTTATCATCTCTCATTATGATTAATTTAACTTGCCTATACTCTTTTAAAGCTGATTCGCTTGCAGAAATATACGCAGCTAGATTCTTTACCGGATTTTTTCAGTCTGTTGTTATTGTATACATTCCTCTATGGGTTGATCAATATGCACCCAAATCTAACATAACATCATGGTTAGCCTATCAACAATTATCTGGCATGCTTGGAATACTCTCTGGGTATTTACTAGGAGGAATATTAACATGTTTTACTACAGAAGATATTTTTATCAATATAAACTCTACCTACACTGACAGATTTATAGCCAGTATCTTATCATGGAGAGGGCCATTTCTCATACAATTCATCGTAATCATCCCGATTATAGCTATTATAACTCTTTTTCCAGCCAGTATCCTTGATATTGGACAGGAATATTCCAGATTTAATTCTGATAACTCTCGAACTACAGGACTTTTAGTTTCAGGAGTTACAGTTCAGCGTTCTACAGATGCAAATAATGATTTCTCAGTTAAACCTATAACAAATCCCAATATAAATAAAGTCAATTACCAAAGAGGAAGTAAACTTCAGAGATCTAGTATTCTACTATTGCCATCAATGACTAGAAAAGGTGATGTAAACAAGAAAGAAGAACTCAGTGAAATTTGTAGTAATCCTATATATATATTTACAACCTTATCTACATGTGGAGTTTATTGTTTTGTAACTGGATTAATTTTTTGGATGAATCAATATCTCACACAAGTTATCTTAATTGATAGATTCTCAGCAATATTTACAGTATTTTGTGTATTTCTTATTGGACCTACATTAGGCGTTTATTTTGGTGGAATAACAGGTGATATACTCAATGAGTATAGACCACAAGGATTTGGTTGGATATTAACTTTCTGCTTTTTTTTCTCACTATTTGGATTTATTGCTTCTATGTCTATCCTCAAAACTAGATCCTATATAGCTTTTGTATGGGGAATAACAATTGCACTATTTTTTCTCACAGGTACTTTACCTATGTCTTTGATTGTTTCTATGAAATGTGTATCATCCCATACACGTCCTATGGCCACTGCACTAGCTCAATTTATATTTAACCTATTTGGATTTCTTATAGCTCCAGTATTTATTGGAGCTATAATGGATATTATTGATCTATTTCCATTTGGTGCCTTAAAATATAAATATGATCCACATAGTGCAGGAATAATCACTCTACTTTACCTTACAGCTCCTATATTTTTTATGTATGGTATTGCAATGTTTTCAAGTTGCTGCTATTGTATGATCAGACAAAATACTACATCTAGAAATAATAGTCAAACAAATAATCCTATGAAAATAGTAATCCAATAAGTACACTCATAATTTAATAATAATATTTGAATTATTTCCAATTATTATTATTCATTTTCTTTAAAGTGTCAATCTATACAATCTTATTAGCCTGTTTAAGCAAGTCACACTCATACTTTTGATGTTTTAGCGCTGAGATAGTCTGCAAGGTTTTACAATTTCAAATGATTACCTTTGCTTTTGAAAATTCAATAAGCAAATAACTAATCAGAAATCAGTCAGAATTTTTCGTAATAACTGTCTTAATGGGAGAATTTGATAACGTAAAAAGTATAGTTGGAAATGACATATTTTCTTTAATTCCAACTTACCCTATTTTAGTTGTAGGAGGAGGAGGAATAGGATGCGAAGTAATTAAGTGTCTAGCACTATGTGGTTTTTTAAATATTACTATAATAGATTTAGATACAATAGATGTCAGTAACTTAAATCGTCAATTTCTGTTTAGGAGAAAACATGTCGGGAAATCAAAATCTATAGTTGTTGCTAATGAAGGAAATGAAATAAGCAAAAATTGCAGATATAAAAGTAATGATGAGACTAAGATAAATATAATTGGATTGGTAGGAAATATTAAAGATTACAATGCCGATTTCTTTAACCAATTTAAAGTGGTTCTTAATGCTTTGGATAATGTGGATGCTAGGCGATATGTTAACAGACTGTGTTTAAGTAGCGGAGTAAAACTAATAGATGCCGGAAGTACGGGATATAATGGTCAAGTACATCCAATAATACCTAGAGAAACTACCTGCTACGAATGCAGACCACCTCCTGTACCAAAGTCGTATGCTGTATGTACAATAAGATCTACTCCTGAAAAGCCTGAACACTGCATTACTTGGTCAAAATATTTGTTTGAGTTAGCATTTGGATTAAGAGGTAAAAATGGAACCAACTCAGAAAATTTATTGAATGATATGGCTGCACATATTCAATTTCCACTGGATGAGGAGATTTCAGAGATTAAAATTCGTAAATATACTGAAAAAATGTTTAATTATCTATTTCACGATGAGATCGTGAAGTCTTGTGAAAACAAACAGCTATGGGAGGGAAAAAAAAGAGAACTACCAAAACCTTTGCATTGGAATGCTGAAATGATTTTTGGGGAGAGATGGAAAGAAAACTTAAATGAGAAGACCCAATGCAAATTTGTTGATAATATAGTTATTCCATCTCAAAGAGTTTTAAGTATATTTGAATATGCCAAGATGTTTTATCACAGTATAGAGAAGCTTTTGAGTGAAAAATATGATGAAATTGGAACTAGTTCAATGGAATTTGATAAAGATAATGAAGTTTGCATGGAGTTTGTGACTGCTAGCTGTAATTTAAGATGTTACAATTTTAATATCCCATTGCAGTCTTATTGGACTTGTCAATCAATAGCTGGTTCAATTATTCCAGCAATAGCTTCAACAAATGCTATTGTTGCAGGTGTCCAAGTTCTACAATTACTCATATTAATGAGTAGAGATTTAACAATAAAGAAAGAAAATTTAATGGAAAATAATATAGGAAATAAATTAAATTATGGTAAATCCAGATTCGTATGGATTAAAAACAGTCCCATGGGGAGGTATTTATTATGTCCAGAAGAGCTGGAACAAAGTTCATCAAGATGTTTGGCCTGCTCTCAACAACTTGTTACTGTGACAATTCGGAGTTTTTCTAGGTGGACTTTGCAACAATTTGTGAAAGATATATTATCCAGACATTTAGGTTTAATTGACCCCTTTATTGAATTTGATCAAAAGTGTATTTGGGATCCTGATGAAATGGAGCAAGGTAAATTCTTGCAAACAAGTGGGCAGAAGACTTTGCAGGAGTGGAAGTTTATGAATGGAAAAATTTTAACTGTAACAGACTATTCACAAGGAGAATTTCAGTGTGATGTACTAGTTCAAATTGATGAGTTATTATCTGACACGTCAAATACTAAAGTATTTCTGAATAATACAACCGATGAACCCTACAAGATAGTTATAGGAAGTCTAAAGAGTGCAGATCAAAATAAACTACTCAATGATATAGAAGGCAGTGAGAATGATATTGATGAAATCGCTATTAATACAATTAATCAGTCACATAAAAGACAAAAAATTGATAAGAATGATGATGAGTTAAGTATAAGACAAGTCAGGCAAAAGATTGATCAAAACAGTACATAGTTAACTAGTGTTTGATATCTTTAACAATGACTATTTGTACTATTTGAGCTATAAGTTAATTTTGGTGGATATATTGGTAAAAAACTAGGTATATGTTTAGGTATAGAATCTGTAAACTCATATAATTCTATATCAATAAGATGGTTAAATTGTGATTCAGCTTCATTCTTATTATTTATCACAGATTCCCAAGCTGGCTCAGTATCATTTTGTAAAGTAGGATGGAGAGACTTGATATATGGAGGAAATTTTCCGGGAAATTCACCTACTTTCTTAATATCGTTAACATCTTTGTTAAATATTGCATCATAGCGTTTCCAATCAAAACATTCAAGTGCTTTCTGTATATCTACTATATTTGTTTCAGTCCTCCCTGCTACTTGGCTGTACTGACTTGCAGTATTAGCTAATGTTTCAATGTACCTAAGCATGATATCAAGTGCATCTTCTATCACGCTAAAGTTATCTGGTCTAATATCCATTTTATACATTATCCAGCCGATATTTTTGAGAAGAATATTGTTTGTATATTCACTGTTTGAAGTGCTATTAACCCAATTTGAGTACATATTATATATTTAGAAACAAAAGTGGCTCTACTAAGTAGAATCATAAATAAATCAGACGCATTGGCGCTCCAGCATAAGTACCTCCAGTTACCTAGTCTAAAGTGGTATATATGTTATCTTAACTTTAAAAAAATATAATATGAATAATTAAGATAAATATTAAGTAATTAAATAGTTATTTATTATAGTATGTCTGAAGCTTTGAATGATATCACTATAAAAAGAAGGAGGAGAATTAGATGGGACCAAGGGGATCCCTCTGGAGATCCAATAAATCGAACTGTTATAGTTGAGAAGGTTCCAATGTTGTTCAACTCTCAAACATTATCTACATTCTTGTGTGGTGCTATATGTGCTTTACAAGGTAAGCCCGCTGATAGTTTAAACACGTTTATCTCATCAATTAAAGAAATAACATGTGAAGATGCTCAATTAAGTGTAAATGACAATAATAGTACAATACATAATATATATTCTTCAAATACAGGAAGTAAAAGTGGGAGTTCTTCATTTAACCATGGGATTAGTAGAACTTTTCGTGTAGAGCTTCAAACTATCATTTACACATTACTTTGTCTTAAACTAAATGGAATTCCAATTGGCACATCTTCAAGTAAACTTATATGTAGAAGACCCAAAGAATATATCCCTCCACCAGAGGGTGATCCTATTAACACATTTCAGATAGTACTAGATAAACCTGAATCAAGACAAATTTCAACCGAAAAGTGTATTTTAAAAGATTTACCAATAGACATTAGTGAAGAATCTCTTCGTAAACAATTAGAAACTATTGGACCAATAAAGGCGTTGGTAGTTATATATGATCCAATAACGGGAGTACCAAAAGGAGTTGGTAGCTTTGAATTCGAAGATAGCTTAAACTGCAACAAGGCTGTTGAGAAGTTTCATGGAAGACCTATAGAAGGTACCAAACATGGAGTATGGAATATTCAACTCAGTAGTGGAATCTTAGCTAAGTCAAATAATAATGTGAGTCTTAACTCAACAAGTCTACCAATATCCTCCTCAACACCTTCTAATCAAGCTTCTGTTATATCCTTTATCACACCAAGAGAATACAAACCAGTTACAAGTCTAACTAAAAGTATGTCATATAAACTTTTAAGCAGCCCAATAATTGGACTAATTCTTTGTGCTTCAAAAAAAGTTGGAGAAACTCCAAGCAAGGTCGTACAACTCTTAAATATAATTCAACCTGAAGAATTACTAGATGATCAAGAATATCATTCAATATTAGATTCTGTAAAAACTGAGGCCGAGAAATTTGGTACTATTTTAGAGATCTTCAGCCCACGGCCTAAAAGTAGAGAAAACTTATACTGTAATGGAGCTGGGAAAATTTTTATATATTTTGCAGATATAACAAGTGCTAGAAGAGCTCAATACCAGCTAAATGGAAGGATATTTGATCATGTTAAAACTGTCTGTGCATCATTTTTCCCTCTAGAAAAGTATCTTAATCGTGAATATTCCATGGTTAACTACACAATATAAACTTATTGGACTTATATAAATACAGTAAATATATTATTGATTTATCACTATCAATCTGAATAGTGATGTTTAAACGTTATATAATTTATAGAACTTTTAAAGATAATCCGAAGTTTCACTATAACTTATATTTTTTCTGTTTGAGCATTCCAATTGGATGTTGGTTGAATAAGTGGCATAGTAGCTGCAAGAGCAAATTGACTTGGCTCATTATTATGTATGCTAGTATTAAAGACTCCTGAAGTAAACCCAAGTCCTCTTGCTGATATACTCAATGTTGGAGGAGATCTCTTTTGCCAAAATGACACCAATACAATTATAGATGGCAACAATTCAGTAGCTAAAAACAAACAAGTATCACCCAAAGGAGAGTTGTCAATAATTTGTAAATTTACCGGTAAACCAGTAATATGATAGACTGCTTGCATTATAGATAAAGATCCGCGGCAAATAAGTAGTAGTGGGCAAAATACTGTCAAGAATAATACCCTTTGAATGACATTATATCTGAGAACTGTTCCACTTGAAGTGCGTCTCGATAAATGAGAAGTTACTTTCCATCCAAAATAAAGAAGTGATATTGATACTAATATATATAATATTCCAATTATAAATAAAGCATATGGGATAAAAGTTAATAAGTGGTTAAGGACCAAAAAAAGTATTGCAGTAACTATATATAGCATATATACTATGACGTTTGTAACTACAAAAAAAAAAACCATATATGGAGTATTTATGAGAATAGCTGTATAATATACATGTGCCCAAAATAATATTACTATAGAGTAAGATGACAGATGTAGCAGGCATGGAAATGTCCTTAATAAGCAGAATGACCATATTTCCAAATCAGTGTTTTTATAGGATATACTACTATATCCAGCTATTGGAAACCATGTTACATCCAAAATAAATATAGAAAGTGTCCTTGTAATATTTGCAATTAAGCATAGCAATATAAAACATGTTCTTGAACGATGTGATATTGAAGGAACATTAATTAATTGTATATCATGATAGTAGCTGGACCTCATCTTCATAGCTTGCTGCATAATTACTGCATCCAAAATAAGGAATAAGATGATATCTACTGTATAAAGCCACATTGCAACTTTTTAATGTACATATACAAAATCTAAATATACTAACTTCTGAATATTGGTATATACTACCTCTAATTTCTCCTTGCAATGAACTTTAGATTTGAGATAGCTTGTCTAAGATGTAACACTACAGAGAACTCTTTAACAAGTCTATTCTTTAGAGGCACACACAAAAATTAATAACTAATGTAATCTCCTTCAGGTTTTAAAGGCTCTTGTTTTTTCTGCATTTGAAGTTGCAATATATTAAAGGGTATCGGATGTTTGTGTTGCCAGGGAATCCCGCGTAATATATGGAATTTCTAATCTCATGGTAAAATTTCATTTCTTTGGATTTGTGCACTAACTTCTATTTTTGGTTGGCTAGATTATACTGCTCCATGAATAGATTAAAATTAGTATTACTACTTATTTACTAAAGCTTATTTGTTAAAATGAAAGTCAAGATCGCAACTCCTTCCAAAAAAAAGAAGAGATAACCGCTATATTTAGGCGGGTTGTCTCATATTAGGACCTAGAATATTTAGTAACTAAAAAACTCCTTCTAACTTCAGCTTGATTATAGGAGTTTTGACAAATAAGATGGCAGATATATATAAACATGGATATGCTGAGAATTATGATAATATCAACTTAATTTCACCATACATGGACTCTAAGATGCTACTTTACATTGTAAAATGGCTCAAAGGGAGAAATATATATGACGAGAAGTCTGTACTATCGATGGAGGTGCAAATCTTAAAGACTACCCATTTGTATGATGAGATGAGGAGGTTGGAATCAGTAGATCTAGCTGAAACACTTGCAAAGGAGATAGAGAACACTGAAACAATGGAGTCTTTGGCACAGTCATTAAAAGCATTTATAACAACATTGAAGAGATGGAAAGACATACATGATGAATCTAGCCGAAGTTTAAAGCGTAAATCTTTGGCTGAGCTTCAACAGTGGTATATCAGTAGCTGTGGTAATGAGAATATAGAGTTTGAGGAGGTAATTACGAGCAATTCTGTTGGTACATCAAATATATCGACAAATCAGTCTATTTTTCCACCCAATCCAATTCAACAGCTATTAAGATTATCTAGATTATATTATTTAAGTGGGAGATATAAAGAGTCTCAGAATATCCTGGATATACTATTAAAGATCATACCCGAGTGCACAAACATAGAAATACCCTTAACTACTAGAATAGAGTGTTACTTTGGTTCAATAGCAAATGGTATAGTATCTAACTTATCATTAGGTGAGGATATTATCCAGCCATCTATGTATTTAAACTATTTCCAATTAATAGACGATACACTATCAAGAGAATTTCACAAGATAAATCCAAAGCAGGTATATTTATATAAGAGTTGGTTAGTACACTGGGCTTTATTTCCACTATTCAATCAATATGTACGTGAATCTTCATTCAATACTGATAAGACTTTGGTAACAAGTAATTATACAAATAATCCTCATGGTATAATGGGATTAGGAAGTGCGAATTCAAATATAGACACAAACTCTAATACAAATAATCCAGCTAACAATACATGGTGCCCATTTCTAGACTGGTTTGCATCTGAAAGAAATTTTCAAGTAGTTGCTATTATATGCCCTCATCTATTTAGATATTTGGCTTGCTTTGGAATTTTGATGAGACGTCATAAAGATATTTTAGATAGTATTGTGAATACTTTGTCATTCCATAGAAATAGTTATAGAGATTCATTTACTGAACTACTACATAAACTATTAGTAGATTTTGACTTTGACTCTTCTCAAGAGATCCTTGTAAAGTGCAACTCAATAATGGAGAATGATTATTTTCTGTTCCCACTTCGTAATTTTATACAGGGTAATGCAAGATTACTAATATTTGAAATTTATTGTAGTATACACAAATCAATAGATTTGGATACTATTGCACATGAGTTAAATATGACAAATACGGAAACTGAGAGATGGATAGTAAATTTAATTAGAAATTTACATCTTGATGGGAAATTGGACTATGAAAGGAATCGTGTTGAAATGATTGATAGAACTAGTAACGCATCTCAAGTTATTTCTGATAAGACAAGAAGTGTATTGTTTAGAAGCAATATGTTGGCTCAAAATATTGGTAATAATCCCTTATTTAATTCATCAATATCTAACCAACAAAAAGGTAGTAAATCTAATGCAAGCTGGAGAGCTAATTTGAATAAACAAATCAATCGGTCTGAAAAATGAAGATACTGAAAATGACTACTAAATATTCCAACATCTCATACTTAAGAAACATACTAAAGTGGTTACTTATTATCCATTTTTAAGTTATACATAGCTAAGTAATACTTTAGACGGAAACTTCCGCTTCTTACAAATATTAATGAGCTATCTACTAAAAATCATTGAATTACAAAATGTAATTCTTAAAAATACACATGATCTTGATTCTAATTCTTTTTAGTATTGAAAATGTATATTTAATTTACTACTAGACTATTCGATTCCTTTTAATATAAATCTAGTAATATCCTAGATATAATTAGAACTTAAAAAAGTGAATACTTCACTAATTTTAGTTCCTGTTAGTGCATGATAGTTTAATAAGAAATATTGCATTAAGTCATTACTTGTTTCTCAGCATACTATTGTATAAATAGCTGTGCAGTAATTAAAAGTTGTATATTGCAATTCCTTACACATAATATTTAATATATATCATTATAATGTTAAGTCGACACTTCTAGTCAAGATGTGATATAAACTATATCTAAGATTTACCTATATCTATCTTGTTATTGTGTATCCAGCCCTGAATCTTCGTTATATCCTCAGTAATTAGAAGGAAACTACTGGTCAGATACTCTATTTAACTTCTCAAATGTAATAGTCACCTGAATTCACAATTAATCTCTAGCTTGTAGCAAGTATTATCATCTGATTTTATATTGTATTCTTTAATATATGTGCAGTATGTTAATACAAAATTTAGGAATAATTTTAAAGAAAGTATGAAGTTGGAATAAATAATATATAAACAACTATATGTTCCTATAAACAAAGTTTTTAGGAGGATAGTATAGTGGATGGATTAAGTAATCAAAGTATAAATGACGCCAAGTATCACGCGCAACACGTTCTACATACTTTGTTGAAAGATGGAATGCTTCTCTATATACTTTCAATAAGACTAAAAATTTCTTGTTTAGTAAATGTCACATATTGAAGATAGGAAAGATGACTATGGAATTCATGAATATATACGAGATACAAAGACTTCTATAAAAGGCAATATTAAGCGCTATTTTGAAGATTTTCATGTTTATGAGATGACATTGAATAATGAAATATGCCACTTAACAGAGATATGGGATAAACACAAAATTTTAGAGAATTTCAAGCAACAAAATAAAATTTTGTCGGGAGAAGGGATACTAGATGGCCTAAGTTTTGAGCTTAGTGATGATTTATATAATATTATGGAAGAAATTGGCATAACTAAAAGGAGTATAAAATGTATCATTACATTTATAAATCTCCTTGGACTAATTAAAGAGCTTATTAAAAATGATGATATTACGCCGAAGCTTCTAAAACTTGATTCTAAGGGAAAATTAGCTAGTATTTGTCAAGTTATAGTCCAGATGAAGTGTGATCATATACAGACCTCTCACATTAAGAAAGAAATCAGCAATGTATTGCTACATAATGACACTAACAAGGATAAAAATTATATAAGAAATACAATTCAGCAATATGATAATGCTAAGGAGAGACGTAGAAAGTTTCACCATTTAATTAAAAAAGAATTTCCTTTTTTAACATCTCAGACAATTGAAACTTCAACTATTCAGATTTTAAAAGATACAAAACTAGCGAATATAAACCAGCTAGACGAAGAAATCAGTTTCTTACTTAGGGAATTTGATATCTATTTATCTATGGATATATCACATGAATTGCGACCTTTTATTAATAGTGAGAAATTTTACACAAGATTGCACGATGAACAAATTGGGGACAATTCCAGTATAACTGCAAATCATGACTATTTTATACTGAGACCTTCAAATCATTATGTCTATTCTCTAAGAGATTTGAATTTAAAAGATAAAACTCTGCAAGAGTCAGATATTATAAGCAATAATAACAATTTAGATACATTAGAGATAAATATAAATAAAAGAAGACGTCGTGATAGTTATATTGCAAAAATGTTTAGTAGGAAGAATAGTGATGAGAGATGGGACAATTCAGTCCCTGATTATATCCACTTCAATATATATAAAGAAAACAGAGATACAATGGATGTCATTAATATGCTATGTAAATGTCTGCAACGCAGCGATCAATCATTCGGAATTGCTGGACTAAAAGATAGGCGAGGGATAACAATACAAAGAGCCTCTGCATACAGAGTTACAAAAGAACAAATAATAAATGCAACACTTTCAAAAGCTTGGGATAGAAATGTACGCATATGTTCTATAATTCCAAGTTGCAAACCAATCAAGATTGGTGACTTGGATGGGAATTTATTTCATGTAGTTATTAGAAATCTTTTTTTAGTTAATAATCTGAGTGAAAAGGTGGAAATAGAGGGCAATTTAGATGAAAGTAAATGTACTAAACTTACTTTTAACACGATTAAAATGTTGGTAGATAGTATAAAGTCTCAAGGATTTATAAATTATTATGGCTTGCAAAGATTTGGAACAAGTAAAATTCCAACATATAAAGTTGGTATTGAGCTAGTTAAGAAAAATTGGGAAGGTGCATTTCAGCTTATATTAGGCTATGACTTCCACAATAAACAAGCTTCTAACGGAGATAATGTGGAGTCAATAGAAATAATTGAGTACATAAAACGTGGAGATTTTCGCAAGTACTTGGAGCTTGCTAGTTCACATTTATACATAGAAAGGAATTTAGTTCTTAATTTGCAAAGAGAGATCAAAAAACAGGGGGAAAAGAATGGCAACAAGGCACTAGTTAATAATAATTTAGATATATCACCAAATATATATAAACGATGTTTGGATCATATACCTAAAGGATCTTACTGGTTATATATTCATTCACTACAGTCATTGATATTTAATATAGTAGCAAGCGAAAGAATTAGGAAATTTGGTAAGAAACCTGTTGTCGGAGATTTAGTTATTAGTAAGTCCAACGACTCCGTGCAATCTGAAGATAATATGGATATTTCTATAAACTCTAAATATACTAATCATTCAATAATAGCGATTGAACATGAAATAGATTTGTCGAAGTACAATATTGAAGATATTGTACTTTCGCTCCCAGGCGATGAAGTAATTTACCCTCCAAATCTATTTGAGTTTTACATTGAAGTATGGCAGAAATACACAGGGATGAGTATTGAAAAAGATAATATCGGATTACCTGGTAGTTATCGTAATTTAGTTGTTATACCTAAACATGCAGATTTTATTGCTATCGAAAAAATCCCTAATAATGAAGATCCAAAATCGGATTTTTTTGTAGAATCAAAATTGTTAAAAAGTGACCTTGATATACTTCTAGATAATAGAGAATATCAAAGTTGCAGTGAATATAATAGAATTCATCCAATATGTCAGTCAGGCATTAACGTAATTACTTCTGATGTAGGTGAATCAAATATTACAGCAGCAATATTTACATGTATACTTCCAAAGTCATCTTATGTAACAATGGCATTGCGTGAGCTTCTTGGTTGTATGCCAATTGAAAATAAATAAACTCAATCAAATAGATTCTAGATGATCAAATTTTATTAAAAATTACTCAATTTTAAGTCATAACTTGTACTTTGCTAGGAAGTCCTATAAGTCAATCTTCCTGAATGTAGTTAACACAACAATTGCTCCAGCAGCACAGAGAGCTACTAAACCCCAAGTAATAAACCAAAATAGTGCAGGTCCCACCTCTTCCAAACCACTTCTCAGGTTCATACCAAAACAGTCGACGAAAAAACCGCAGAAACCCACTATAGTTGCAATTATAGATAAACCTAAGTCTGCTTTCATAATTGAATTCCTTAGTGAAGACATTTCCAGTGTTAGTACTTTTAAGGCATCTTCTAATGACTCACCAATAGATGCTATCTGCTGCAGCATCATTTCAACTTCCTGGGCGTAGCATTCCAACACATTCTCTACCTCCTCATGATATGGTGTATTTTTTGGATATTGCCAATCTTCGGGTCTTGTCCAGTAATAAGAAATTTCTAATCTTTGCATATCTTCTTCATTCCCTAGCATTTCAGTAATTGCCTTCAATAACCCTTGTGCTAATTCTTCTATAGCATTAAGCCTCCTCCTTAGTTCTGACACTGCATTTAGTAATCGCCTAGTTTCACGATTTCTACTCTGAAAGCTATCCAATATATATAACACTGAATCCCTAATAGGGCGTACTTGTCTATTAATTATGTTACACGATTCAACCAGAATAGTTTCCAATACAAGACATTCAAATGGTGTTGAACTCGGAATATTTGCTAAGTGTTCCAATTTTCTTAGTAGTGGGAAACCATCTTCAATTCCTGGAGGAATATATTGATATCCAGATGAAGTAATAGTCTTGTCAGCAAAGCCATCTATAGGTGTATATTCAATTCCAACATTGGGGAAAAAAGTTGAATAGCTATTATTTGAACCATTATTACATGGTATATTAATTGAATTGTCATAATTTGTATCATTGTACATATCAATTTGTCTTTGATGTTGGGAATTAGGTGAACCAATCACATCAGTAGTAGGAGACAGAACAGTAGAATTTACAGTAATAGTTCCATCTATATCTTGACCAGATAATGGATATCTCGATGAAGTTGTTTGTAGTTGAGATTTCATAAAGTCATTACTCTTTCTGTTAAAAATACCTGAATTATTTGAATTGTTGATGTTTATACCAGAACTCGGATACTCTAATGGCGATCTTAAGTATCCAGAGTCTATTAAAAGAACTTTTTGATGCAATATTATGACTCGGAAATGAGGGACATTGACTAGTATACAATTTTTACGGACTTCTATTGAAGGTCTCTGACAACTACCAATACTTACAACTTGTCTCAAATCACGCAATTTTAGAGCTCCTGGAACAGTATCTTGTAATACGCACTCTTTATTATATGAATGTACCAATCTTAGTAGTTCTCCTGTTTGTAGTAGTAGACAACGTCTATATCCACGCCCTATCTCAAATGTAATATACTTTCTTGTCTTTGCTTGCAAAGCCTCTAAGAATTCTCTACTTCCACCAATCTTAACATGATCACTACTATTTATTTGATGTCTTTTATGGATATTAGATAGCATCTTAATATTTTGTGGTTCATTACTTCCATAAAGCAATGCTCCAGTCTCTTCTCCATCATTACCCAAGGAGTGAATTCCACCCAACCTTCTATTTCCATGAAATTGGTCGACTACACGATCTAAAAAGTCCGCATTACTTCTATCACTACCATTGGAGTTTTGACCTCCTGATTCTTCTGAATCGTAGGTTCTATCATCAAACATTTCCATACTACCCTCTACTACTATCTCATCTACGTCTTTATCAGTCAAAATTGATACCTGCGCTTGTTTATTATCTCTACTAAAGCTACTCTGCATATCCCTTGTAATTATAAACAATAAAATCCATTTATCTTGCGGAAGTATATCTATTTTGTATGTCAACAGCTCTTGTCAATTATGGATTTAATAAAGGCGCTTACATCTGGTACTATTGAAAAGTACCAATGAAAACGCCTAGTTAATAGTATTTGTTTCATCCTATTTTTGAATATTCTTATATAGAATATATCTGAAACTTTTATTCTGAAATACATATTTAATTTTATATAGTGAATAATCTTAGAAACTTTTGAAATTATATTTCAATAGTAAGCCCAATATAATTCCTCATCATGATCAATAGAATTAGTGAGTTCTTGTATAACTTCTTCTTTTGAATTATATCCAAACATCACTTGAATATAATCTAATGAGTGTAAACCCAAACAAGATTTCTTAAACTTATTTAGAGAGGGATTCTCTGAGTTTGACTTGTTATTAAATATAATGGGATATTCATGTATCCTCTTTATCTTCTGCTTTAATATACCTTCAATAATGAATAGACGAATATCTCTTACTTCCATATTTTCTAGATTTTCCGAAAATTTTTGTTGGAAAGTACGTACACAGCCATTTCTCTTATGATTATTAAGAAGATTTGAGCATTCATTAGAAAGAGAAATATACAAATTTTCAGTATTATCATATTTCTTATTGTCATATCCAATATATCTATACATATTATCTAAAGAAAACATGTCTATAATCCCAATGAGTCCATAATAAATTAAGTATTCCAAACATAAAATAACATTATCAAATGGTAGGAGTGATAGTTTTGCAATTTCATAACTAGTATTTCTACCATTTATATATGGAATTATTTGCATGAGTGATATATCAATTCCTGGTAGATTAATATTTATTAAATGTTTATAAAGTGGAACAGGAACATCTATTAATTGTACTTTGCATTTATATGATGGGTTTCTAACATAAAATGAGAGAGTTTCATCTTTACTTATATCTATGCATACCTTATGATATCTATTTAATTGAATCCGACATTCCTGCAAGATATGTGATAAATCTCTAGCATTTATTTGCAATTTCAGTTTTCCACTAATATTCCTAGTCTCGCTATCATTTATTCCAGTACAGTAAGAGTAAACAGTGCCAGAATCCTCTTCTAACTGTTTAAAAGCATATCCTAATATTTTGGCAATATGTCTACTGAATAGTTCAAGTTGTATGGAATTTATATTGTTGATTACTATGCAAACTGTGAACTGAAAGCTATTACGTAGATATTTATTATCTTGTATCACAATAGGCATACCTACAACTCTCCATTTATCTCCTATTACGAAAGAAATAACAGATCCAGAAAAGTGAGCATCAGGTACCATATATCTTGTTATTAAAGAAAAGTATAATGCTTGATTTGCTCCAAATATTTCTGCTGGATCTTTACATAATACAATTGGACCTAGCTCTTCATCAAATTTACAAAATAATATACCCTCAATATTTGGCCATTCCCAATGTATCCTCATTATTTTAGTGTTTAGATTAGATTAGAAAAAAAAACCCCTACTTTTAGAATGTTCGCGCAGATCATATTTAGTTTGGAATTTATAAGATTTCGTTTATATTAACTATAAGTAAACTTAAATCTTATACTAATAAATTTGAAATGTTTACACTTCACTACAACCACTTTTAGTTAAAATTTCATTATTCATTAATTTAGATTTCTTTATGTTAAGCCTCAAATACAACAAAAGATAGATATATTTGCTTTTACAATAAGTTTGGACTTTGTTTGCAATTACTCCCTACTAAAAGACATTTGTGTTACAATAAACTTAAACTTTACCCAACACTTAGTTACTTTTAGTAATCACTGTTGAACTGCTTCTAGCTACAAAGTGCCAAACGAAATCTTCATAATTATGAAGTATAATAAATTATAGAAGCTTATCTACATTTATCAGAACCTACTTATTTTCCCAGTACTTCAACTTTATCTAGTTATTTATAACCATATTTATAAACTAGCTTATGTAGGTATACTATAATGTAGATTTTCCACTTAATTTCTGCTTATTTTAATTTTATTATTTTAAGTAAATTGTCTCTGAAAAATCGGTAATTTTTTTAGTGAAGATTTCGAAACATTGACAAATTTACATCACATAAGAATAAGGAAAATAATATAGTATACAAGTATTAAGAAAGTTAGAGAGAACTAGACATTATCATAATAATTAGAATTGTAAGTACAAGTACATATGTACCTATGACCACAGAAAATGACTATAGTTATTTAATACTATCAATGATAATATTGTTAAGGTTACTTTATAATGAGGCTAAGAATATAAACCAGAAGAAAAAATTCGCGCCTAAGTTCAGTTTTAACGTTTGCCCGCTTGAAATTTATTAGAATATTGGTGTCATTATTTGACAGGGAAACTTTTTAATAATATAAAAATGGTCTCATTTGTATGTGGAAATTGTCAAGATGTTATAAAGAAGAACAAAGTAAACTCTCATTGTATTAATAATTGTCTAGATGCATGGGAATTTACATGTGTAGATTGTAGTCAGACTTTTGAAGGTTTTGATTACCAAAGTCATAATCAATGTATTACTGAAAAGGAGAAATATTGGGGACAATTTACTAATGAAAAAAGTCAAAAGCTATGTGATACTATGAATGCAGAGGTAAAAAAAACAGAAGAGAGTAAAGGATCAAATAAAGAAGCAGTAATGGATAAAGCAGAAGAACCGAACGAATGGTTACAAATTATTAATGTAATTCTAAAAGAAAAGGGTCAGCTAGAATGGAAGAAATTAAGAGACATTGTAGTGAAGAAATATTGTAGAAAGAAAAAAATAAGCTCTATAACAAAAGCTAAAAGAAGCAAACTTAATTGGGAATGCTTGGCTTCAATTCCTATAAGTTATACAAGTAAAAGTCACAATATGATTACTTATCAATGTTAATTTATTTGATTATTTTATTTTGAATCCAAAATTGTAATACTGTTGGAATATTGAGTCTCTGCAATAATTTACTATATATATTATGGAGTGGAAATTTTATGCTAGTAAAGTTCCCAGCTATATCAGGAATAGTTGGAAACTTGCTGCTCAAATCAACTTCCAAAATTCCTAAGTTGAGTAATTTTAGAAATGAAGTTTTATAGGAATTCTCGGAAATATCGAAATTGAACGCTACTGCAGAACATTCACTAGATAATAAATAGGTCTTCATTGTGTTTACTTCATCCATTAAAGAGTTGAATGTCTTAGCTGAACTTTCATTATTTATTAATTTAACGATTCCTATTAATAAGATATGCTCAATAATACATAGTTCTTCCATTAATTTGATCTTAACGCTTTCCTGGCTCATAAAGTTAAAAGTATTATTTGAATTGGAGTAATGTGATACTGGTTGAAGTAATTCTATAGCCTCTTGTAGGTAAAAAGTATTGCAAATATTTTGTACCTGAGATATAACTGAATCTCCTGGAGTTATTGAAAGAAATGCACTAGCAAAGCGTACAATAATTGAAGACGGATCCAAATCACAGTCTAGACTGAATTTCCACTTTTTTAAGATATTGTCATATTCCAAAGAAGTATTAGAGTAAAATGCTGCAAATAATTGCCTTATTGATTCATTATAAATATTCTTTAAGCTTAATATATTTTTATTTTCGTGTTTATTAGAGTAATCTAGAAAGAGAAGTTGCTCAATACTTTTTAATGTTGAGTCTAATTTGTATCTCTCATTATAATTATGAAATGATTCAACTAAAATTCTTCTTTGGGATAATCTGCTCTTGACTCTTTTTTCAAAATAATCAGGTATATCTAACATTGAGCTGGTTAATATTAAAATCAAGTTTACATCAGAGGAATGCATAGTATCAACTAGTGTATATAAGGCCATCTGCCTCATAGATTGACCAACAAAGTTTACACTTAAGTCTTCTATATTTGAATTTCCAAATATCATAGATTCGCTATTTTCAAGAATAAATACAACTGTATAACCACATTTAGAAATATCAACTAACTTTTCTTTAAGTAAAAAGTTTTTTTGATTACCAGAGAACATTTTCTTCTGAGTTGGAAAATATTCATTCAATCTTTGAAGTATTGTATATAATAGGGAATTATCATCGTAATGAATACAATTTACACGTATCACTATTAATAAAGAATCCGAGACTTTGAGTTTTTTTTTTGCTAAATATGAAGATAAAGCATAAGTCTTTCCTACACATGGACGCCCTAGTACTAGGCATGAACGGCTGGAACTTCCATCAAATATTTCATTTAATTCAGTTTCTATTTCATCATTTGTTATATCTTGTGTTAATAACAGCTTGTATTTTTCAACAAGTTCAGGTAATATATCACCTTGAGATATATATAACTGTTTCCTAAGTTTCTCATGTAATAATTGCAGTAGTGGAACACTACCATCCTCGATTCTTTGCAGCAGATTATTTAATACCTATATGGAACAAATAAGGAATGTAAAATATATTTTTCATTTTAAGCTACTAAGAAATTAATTATATGTAATATAAGCTTACATTCTGTACACAATCATGGAGTATTTGATGAAATGACTCCTTACTCTTTCTTCTCTTCATTGAACTTCTTTTGTGGGCTAGTTTTTCAATTACTAAGGAGGGTAACCTATGCTGCACACAACACACAACACACACAACACACACAATAGCCTTAAACTATTAGTATCTAGAACTAAATAAACTCAAGATTACTATAAATTTAAATTGAGATATAAAGCTAACGCATATATTGGAACTATAGCATTGTCAATATGTTTTGTATAGGCTTCAAGCAAAGAGCAATTCCAAGCCAGTAACATAAGTTTAATAGGAGTACTAAGATGTAGATATGAGATATTGTAAATAAAGAGTAAAAATAATAAACAAGAAACAAAAAATGATAACAAACCAATATATGTTTTTTTTTCATTTCCAGGTAACTTTTTATTGCCATAAAGAACTCCAAGCATAGCAGAAAAGGCATCCCCAATACCAGTAGTTGCTAACCCAATACAAGTAGCAACAAGATCAAATTTATGCGTTGTTAAAAAGTGCAAATATTCATTCATTATTGGAAAATATAATCCAAATAGCAAATATGTATGGGTTAATATAAATCCATCCATACTATCTTTCTCATCAATAAATGGTAAGAGTAAAAAGTTAGTCAGATTAGTAAAACGGTTACACATATTGGATTTCCGAATTATTTCAATATATACAAAAATATTTATAACTGTAAAGGTGCTAGTAAAGATAAAACTCAAAGTTGAGCGAATATTATAATTTTCTTGGAAATTGTTGCAAAGTAATAAAGGAGGTAGGAGTATTGTAATAGTCACGAAGTGAAAGAATTTTCTAATAATAATTCTCATTATCTCATCTTTTCCTGAATATATACTAGTAATTAAATTTAATGAGACCAAAAGTAAAACCAAAATAGTTAACCAGTATAAAATAAGAAGTCTAGTTATTGCAGAATATAGTATGTTATTAACGATGTATAAAAGTATATTAGTAGATATATAAGGTAAAAAAACAATAACCGTAATGACTAATCCAATAATAAAGGTGAATAACCGAAATATATATAATATATTTAATACTGTTCCGTTATCTTGTCTACCATTATCACTTGTTATCTGAAGATAGAAATACAGATAAAATGGTAATATTAAAGTGCTAAAAATACTCGTACAAGCAAAGCACAAGGAACATATTGGAATATTTGGTGTACTAAAAGACTCTTTAAATATAATAAGAGATATCATTAATATAAAACCAATAAATTGAGAAGCCAAGTTTAATTCTCCGAAATTGCAAAATTGCTTTTCATTATCCCTACTTTTTAAGGATAGAAATTTCAGTAGTAAAATATAGTATTTCACTGAAAATAGTAAAATTAGAAGTAACTGAAATGATTGAATTTTAGTTGAACTAATAATAAAACACATAATTGAAAAAAATGATAATGTCCAATACTGGTTAAAATAGACTTCATCGTTTTTTTTTTTATAATCTAAGTATATCAAAGTACTTAGTATTGTCACTATCAAAATGTAACTCTGTATAATTTGAGCATACCTAAATGTTATTCCACTACATATGGTTGATAGGAAGAGTGGAAATGTTAGATTTGCAACTAATTGAAAATCCTTGAATATTAAAAATTGTAATATTAGTTCTTGATATACCAAATATATCGGAAAAATCAAAATGAAGACTAGGATTAGAATTTTGGTAGTATTAATACTATCATTATACAAACATTTAATAATATGTGTCAGAGTTAGAGTAATATATAGTATAGTATCAATAATTCTGTATACTGACATATTTAAGCAGCCTTATTTCTAATTTAAGTTCCCATCTCAATTTTACTTGAAACTACTATTACTGACAATCTTTGAGTGTACATCATACTACTCTTTGAAGTACTCTAGTTTGTTAACTTGTTAATAACCGCCACAAGATGAAAATTTGAAGAAAATAAAGGTAAAACTTATTATTGAATAATTATAACTCTTTTAAATTACTTAGTGAACACAATGGTATTTAGATTTTCAGAATGATTAGATTTCTTCTAAAGATAAGAAGAGCCCCTTATTGTTATTTATAAATAGCTAATTTAAGATTGTGATATAATATTTGGTTGATACCTATACACAACGAAATATATCAAGTGGATTCCTTTTCTAAACCAAAATTTATTCGTACTAGCTTACAAATATTTATAAGGAACTTTCTTAAAAGTCTAAGTAGGGGTACCACTTTAGTAAGGTTAATACTTAAGACTAAATATTTTATAATTGTTAGCGGTAAATTGGCGTGGTATTTTAGAAGCTAGGACTTAGGGGATTTATTTCACCTTCCCTACTTAATAAAAAAGTGAAACTTTAAGAGATAATAGCACAAATTAAGAAGAATTCACTTAGAAAATTATTTGAAATAACTCATTATAGGATATCTGGTACTGTGAGAACATAAATGCTGGCATTCTTATCAAGCTTGAATGCATGTAACCTTGAGTTAACAATAAACCAAGATGTTGGTAGGAAATCAGCTCCATTAAGTAGGAATAAGAAAGGTGAACGTGGCTTGATTTTCAGTGATGGTGAGGATATAAGTGGAACTGCAACTGTAAATGTAAAACCAGGAAGGAAACTGGATCACCAAGGTATTCGAGTTGAAGTAATTGGTCAAATTGATGTTATATATGACCGTACATCTTCTTATGATTTTTTTTCAATAACAAAGGATTTAGAACCTTCAGGAAGTTTATATGAGACAAAACAATATAAATGGAAATTTAATATGGTTGACAAACCTTATGAGACATATCATGGTACAAATATACAATTACGCTATTTTGTACGCCTCACAGTATTAAGATCCTATGCTAGTAATATTGTTAAGGAAGTAGATTTTGTTGTGCAGAATGTATCTAGTGATCCGAAAAATATCCCAAATTCTCTCACTACGAAAAGTGGAGATGATGGAATTAAAATGGAAGTTGGAGTTGAAGGATGTCTTCATATTGAATTGGAATATGAAAAATCAACATACCACTTAAAAGATGTTGTTATAGGTAAAGTCTACTTTTCGATAGTAAGGCTTAAAATTAAATATATGGAAATAGATGTTATTCGCCTAGAAACATGCGGTTCTGGAACTTCTGCTATAACAGAAACTGAAGTATTATCGAAATTTGAAATAATGGATGGTGCACCTGTGAAACAAGAATTCATACCATTGAGGATGTATTTGAGTGGATTTGACCTAACTCCAACTTACAAAAACATACAAAATAAACTGTCCGTGAGATATTTCCTAAATCTGGTCATTGTTGATGAAGAAGATAGGAGATACTTTAAAAGACAAGAAGTGACACTGTGGCGTAAGAAACTTGGTTAATTTTAATATAATTTATGTTCTTTTTGTAAGGGATTAAGTTTTCAGGCATCCTCCCCTTCAATTGTCTACACATTAGCTATTACCTAAAATAACTTTCAATACAGTAACATAATCTGTATATGAGTAACCTATAGCTATATAAATAATTTTATATCTAGCTTTAGGAGAAGTTAATCAAAGTTTGTTCTTTTCATCATCAAAATAAGCGGACTCAGAAAGCTCCTTCAAAAGTTGTGGATCAGACTTTACTGTAGATTCCTCTGGTAATCTACTATCCCATCTTTCTAGTCGTGGAGTTGGTGGTTGTAAAGTCTTACTTTTCATTTGGTGAATATCCATCTCACTTGGAGATTTTATTTCTGAATTATAATCTTCAGATTTTTCACTATAATTACCAATTAAATCTTTTCCACTCATTGATGACTGAAGTACTTTTACTTCAATCTCATCATCTACAATCCCCTCAACTCTATTATTGGAAGCACTCATTGTATTATCAAAGTCAATATAAGTATAAAAATAAAGTATAGATCTTATAATTGCGGGACCTACTGTCTAATCAAGCGCAATATATAGGTGTAATTCCGAAGTAAACCTGTCTATAGCGTATTGGTACTTTCCACTTAATAGAAGTCAATAGATCGTACTAAAAGTTACTTATCTAGATATATTAAATAAAAATTCTCCTTTAATAACTATCTATTGCCTATATATTCATCATTAGGTTATTAATATTTCAGTTCAATTGCAAAGTTTCCATGGCTTCCAGTTAGGGATAACAGATCAACACGGGATCTGTATACTTGAAAGGCTGGAGCTTGCCAATAACCACAAGTACATTGCATTCCAAACCAGCTATATGAGCCTAGTTTAGCTCTACACTTTATATTAGGGCAATTTAATTTACCTGTTTGATTTTTTAATTCCTTCATCCAGTCCATTGTGCTTATAAATACAGTACATTTATCTATAAATGATTGGTCAGAATCTGTCAATATCTCTAGAGGCCTATCTTCTGAATTCCTAGGTACTCCATGATACAGTATGTGCTCTTGCTTAAATAATAAGGACCCACATTTTTTACAACGGTATCCTACAGACTCATTTGTCTTGTCCATAAGTTTGAAATAGTCAAAATAATAATTTATATTTATTTAGCTATGATGAAAATTTGCTTATTTACATATAATGAATTGAGTTATATATGCTTATTACAGTTTTGTTGTAGCCTAGCTTAAGCCCTAGTTTCTGACAATTTTATCATCTAATAGCGTTATTTTAAGACATCTCAGCGCCGATATTTTTGGAGCCTATTAACTTGTAAAACCGTGGAGAATAATGATATTGATATTCCCAACTTTAAAAGTACCAAACATAAGTGATTAACAGGAGTATTAGAATAAAAAGTTTAAGTTAATATTTACAAGTGGTCCTAGTTAGTTAAGTGTGTACTGATGTCAAGTTTATTATTAGGACATAGCTATCTAGTTATAAATCTCTGATTCGGGCATAACTGAGGAAATTAAACACAAATAAACTAACTTTCTATAGAATTTTAAGAATGAATCTTTAATTTTAAATATATTTCTATATTTTATAAAAAGAAAAGGGCATTAAACATATAAGCTGGGCCATGTTTGTAGTATTGTTAGGGTGTATTGGCTTGCTGCTTGAAAGTGCATCATCCCAAGGCTTGAATGCATGCACAATTGGAAATAATCCTTGTGTTCCGAATGCTGAGTGTTATATAGAAACATTATTTGTAGGAGCTCCAAAATGTCGTTGCCCAAACGGTTTTGAGGGAGACGGATTATTAAATGGTACTGGATGTAGGGATGTAGATGAGTGCATATTAGGTATTGATAGTTGTGATGAGATGTCACAACACTGTATAAATAAACTTGGTGGGTATGAGTGTGAATGTAAACAAGGATATAGAACTCATGAGCAAAGACAGAATGAATGTGTAGATATAGATGAGTGCGTGGAACTAAGTGCTTGTCCAAGCTCAACTATATGTATAAATACAGAAGGCTCATTCCGCTGTGAATGCTTAGATCGAAATTTGATTTTTGAGTTGGGAAGATGTAGGGCAATTAATAAATGTAAGGATTATAATGGTAAATTAAATGATTGCTCACAGTTATGTATAAGTGGAGCTGAGGGTCAGGGTGAATGTAGTTGCAAAGATGGATATAGGTTACATGATGATGGTAAAACATGTATAGATATAGATGAGTGTTTTGAAAATAATCCATGTGATTTGAGTATTTCTAGTTGCTTAAATATTCCAGGAAGCTATATCTGTGATTGTTTTAGATCAGCAGGTTATGTAACATCACCATACAATAGTAAAATATGCATTAACGTGAATGAATGTGAGGAAGACCCAATGATATGTGGTGATTTGAATATGTGTTGTAAAGACTTAGCTCCCCCTGATAAGTATTTGTGTTTAGCTCCAATACAATCAGTAGGTAACCAGGACAGACAATTTAGAGAAGATAATGGAATAGCCACAGATCCTACTGTAAAGTCTCCAAATTATAATAATAAAAATAATGGAGAGTTCGAATTTTCTGATAAGGTAATCAATGATGAGCATGACAAATATAGTGACTATGATGTTTCTGATAAAGTTAGAGATGATATTGGTGATAGCCAAGCTAGAAATAGGAAAGGTAATAGTAGAAAAAAGAGATCATCAGAAAATCAGGGTTTGCCAGATTTTCCTACAAGTATGAGTATCCAATCTTGTTATGATTCAGATATAGAATATCCAGGCTATACTTTACAAGTAGTTCACTCTTTAATGACTCCATTTGATTGTCAATTGCAATGCCAAATAGATGCTGGATGTGATTATTTCACGTATGATATGCTGAGTCGTACTTGTTTATTAAAGGCTGCTAAAGTTGATAATAGAAATGCTCCTGGGATGATATCAGGTCCTAAATTTTGCAGAAATTCAAGAAAAACTCCAACTAAATTTAAATATTTACATTCTAATCAACAATCTTATTCTGCAGCATCTGCTCAATCTACTAATTCATCTTCATCTTTACTAAGACGTTCAGGGCTTTCCAATTTTGCTCAGGCTGTGAAGGCAAATCACTCTATCGAAGCAAAGTGTCCAGCAGGATTCCGTTACGCTCAGGATATTTGGAGAGAACAAAAAAACAAAAGGACCATGGAAGTTATACAGAGACAATTTGGTTCTAGGTTACCTACTCAAATTAATCCTTCAGATATAACACAGGGGATACAAAGTAATAGTCAATATATGGCAGATCAATTAACACAATGGTATGAAGCTATAACTAGTGTTCCTAATGTGGTAAATAGTGTTGCTAGAAATACATCTGCTCTTTCAAACATACCGATATCTAACTCGCCTCTTGATTTACTCAACACAAACCCTGGTTTTATTGCAGGTGGTATCCCACCACCCCCAAGACCTCCACCTATTCAAAATAGTAATATATTTTATTCAGGTCAAACGAACTCCTATGGTACTGTGAATTTACCACCAGCATCTCCCTTTGCAGCTTCTATGGGAGGACATCAGATAGATGGTATATGACATTACTTTTGAGAATTAGGCTAACCACAGTGAGTTTGGTTAAATAGATCACAGCTCCTTAATCAGTATATTCACACTAGCATAGTAATCTGCAAAATACAAGATAATTTAAATACTACTTAAAAATATTATAGGATTTTTTATTAAAAGGTTTATTATTATAAGAGTAAAGCTAACATTCATCAAGAGTCATCGGAATATTGCTTAATTGTAGTGAATAACTTCTAAATAAAAAGCTATTTCTATCTTATTTAAATACAGAATTCATAGTTCTTCACATTATCCATTGAAGTAACTATGCATAATGATCCCATTGTTAGAAGAAAATTAATGTCAATATAATTGCAAATATCTCACTGACTATATCCTCAAATTGCTCAATATTTCTTTCTATAATCTTTATTAGTTTAAATTTTAGATTCACCAAATCTTTATTCAAATCAATTTCGAAGCGTTAACCTACCGGATAATTATTTTTTTAAGTTTGTGGTTGTTATTAACTAACAACTGAATAGATAGTATCATCAACAGTCATAAGTTTATTTTCACTTTCCAGAAGATAAATGACTTCCTTTAACTCTTCTGTTGTAGATAGCTCTATCTGATTAGAATGACTAGAATTCTTAATTTTATTATTAATCTGTTCAAGTAAGTCCCCCAATAGCATTGCTTCCAAGCCAGTATCTGCAAATTGCTCAGCAATATACGAAATCAGAAGTTGTTTCCTCTCACCAGATATGTTACTTGATCTTATATCTATATCAATGTCCTTGCGTAGTAAATCAGCTACTGCTAATGCAGTTTCTCTACCACGTGCTGCAGATTCAATTGGGTCCAAGGCTATTCTCCCAGGAGTTGTAGCAGAAGAAGATGGGGGTGCTGCAGGAACACTTCCATCATCATCAGCTAAAAATGTAACATCACTTTTTCGCCTAGATTTCTTTTCATTTCTACGATTGTCCCTGTCAAAAGTATCTTCATCATCACCATCTTCTTCAGCCTCTTCATTCTGTTCGAGACACTTCGTATCAGGACATTCACCAAATAGTGCATAATTCAAGAGCTCACAAGCTACTTGTACATCCTCCTTCAATACAAAATCCTGCATTTTAAGCTTACTATGAGCTGTAGCCAAACGTATTATTCCTTCTAAAGTTCTAGTTGTACATGTAGTACTACCGTTGCTTTGATTTAGACATCTTGACCTTAAATCAGAAAAGAATTTTGCGACTAGCTCAATAGCTTCATCTGATAATTTTGGAGTGCTTCTAACATACTTACAATAGTGAATATACTTCCTTAAAAAGCTAGTTGTCAAAATTCTCTGTGTAATAGTATTATCTATACTTCTACCTTGATGCTTTGTGGATGTGTTTGCAATATTCACATTAATATTATCAATATTTGATTCAAACATCTGGAAAACTGAGGTCTGCCAAATTTTATTAATCTCATCATCAATATTATCATCATCTTGAAGATCAGGTTGAATTATAACAGTACTCATACCCCTATTAGGCCCAGAAAAATGACTGGAGTCGCAATTCTTATAACGAATCTGAGCCAAGACTTGTGATGCTATTCTTCGATCTTGTTGAGATGTTTTAACATCACGAACAATAAAAATAAGATCAAATCGTGATAATAGAGAATCTGGAAAAGCAATCTGACGACTTAGTTCCATACGATCATCAAAATGACCATAAACAGGATTTGCAGCTGCGAAAATAGAACAACGAGCATTTAGTGATGCTTGTATACCTGCTTTTGCTATTGTAACTCTCTGCTGTTCCATAACTTCATGAATTGCTACTCTATCTGCAAAACTCATCTTATCAAATTCATCAATACATACAATCCCACGATCTGCTAGAACAGTAGCTCCAGCCTCCAGCCTACGCTCCTTAGTATCTGGATCATAAGTAACAGCTGCAGTTAAGCCGACACCAGAACATCCTCTACCAGTAGTACTTATTGCCAATGGGGCAATAGACATTATAAAGCGCAAAAGCTGAGACTTTCCACAAGATGGTTCTCCAATTAATAGAGTATGAATATCACCTCGGATATGAGTTCCATTTTCTAAATTATGCTCAGCTCCTCCCAGAATTCCCAAAAGAAGACCTTTCTTTATATACTCGTGACCACAAAGTGAAGGAGCAAATGAGTTCGACAAAATTTCAAATGTATCTGACCTAGCAGATATCTCCTTCATTGCCTTTATCTCCTGAGGAGATACATCTGGGTTTACAACATTCATATTCAGTAATTGTATACTATTTGCAATAATAACAACTTTAAATATCCCTGTCATTGCATTTCCATCTTTTCTTCCTAATGGTTTATATACACCCACAATACGTACCCTATCTCCTGGTTTTACTACTTCAACTAAATCATCCTCTACAATAACTTCTACACTTCTTGGTAATTGACCAGTTGGAATCATTTCTGGTAATTCCTGTAATGTTAATTTCTGGTTATCTTTGTATTTACATAGACCAATCTCTACTTCCATTTTATTGCCATAGCTATCTTCCTTTGGAATACCACTTTGTACATATCTATCCTTGAATAAACAAGATAAATCACGATGTTCTCGAATCTCTACATAAGTCTGTACAGGATTCCCATTACTATCTAATTTACCAATCATACTACTCTGTGAAATATGTACAGATTTCACTAATTTTGGTCTTACAACAGAGCATTGTGATATTATACCTTCAATACAAACCATGTGGTTTACGTTATTTGCAGTTAAACCTCGAGGAGTGAGATGATGACGCCCAAACCAACCTGTAAACCCAACACGTACAGATAGTGAAACTTTATTCATTGATTTCCCCTCTTTGTTTAACCCTCTATCCAAATCTATTAACTCTCTGATTGCATCTTCAAAAGGAGAGACATATGTATATGGTTCAGATATAACTTTTCTTGGTAAGTCCTCATTTATTCTTCTCAAATCCTTTAGATCCACTAATAAACGACTACTTTCAGTATTTTCCAAAGCTATTTGTCTAATTCTTGAAGAATATTCATCATCATTTAGAAGGAAATTCTTATAAACCTGAACTAACTGCTCCGATAATTCTTGATCAGATAATCCGTTCTGCATGTACAGCAAGTTAGCAGTCTAAAAGTTATCTAAGTTAATATTTAAAACCTTCTCTCAAATTAAATTCACAACTTTTTTGTTCAATTAAGTCCCTACCTTTGTATGTAAACTTGAAATTCACTTTTGGTAACTTTAGGTTAAGCATGGGGTGTGGGGAATACCTACTTAAGCGCTTAAATGTGTGTAATATGCACAATACTATCATTAATAGCGGTATTTAGCTCATGATGGGACTAATATAACTAGCCTATTTGATTAGTTATATTACTGAATATACTAAATCAAAATAATAAAATAAATCTAATATTGCAATTTAAAATAAAGCTTAGTAATTCTACTGAAATATATGGAGGCTAAAAAAAGAAATCAAAAACTTTGTTCTGATTAGTAATATTCTAATATCCTTTTGTGACTATGAAAACTTGTGAACAAAAAGAAATGGTCTTCAAAGATTACATTGGATAATGACAGTTATGGGTAGATATACGTGCTGATATAGGAAGACAGATCTGCTGATATGGTGATGACTTTAACTCAGCCTCTTTTTTCTCATCTTTGATAGCAAGGTTCTGTGTTATATTTATACAATTTGACTGTATTCTTTGATATATAGGTCCTATAGGATTGTATTTAAATGAATCTAGGAGCCAAGGATGTTTTAGAGCTTGTTGACAGGATCTGATTCTTCTATTAGGATCCCATTGCAAAAGCCTAATACATAGATCTTGAGCTAGTGGGAATTCAGGTAAAGGAGATACATTAAATTGGAAACCTCCCTGATCTCTTGCATTTTTTAAAACTTCAAGAGCTTTATTATAGTCACACATTAAATCTATACGTAGTGGTGGAATACCGGTCATTAATATATACAAAATAATTCCAATACTCCATAGATCAGATGCAGTTGAATACTCCCCACCATTTAATACTTCTGGAGCTAAGTAACCAAATGTCCCAACAAGTCTTTTTTTTAGCTTAACCATTTGCATATAAGAACTATCATTTAGTAATTGGCATGTATCAAAATCTACAAGTACTACTTCAAAATATTCTCTAGATTTTTTTAAAGAAAGATGAGCAATAGGATCTTCCTTATTAGAAATTTTGTAATCATCTGTACTTACAGAACTTGAAACTGTTGATTTGGATGAAACTGTACATGGAGAAAGTAAATTATTATCAGAATTTCTCTTATATCTAAACATTAAATTCTCTGGTTTTACATCTCTATGTAACATTTGAAGACAGTGAAGATGATTTACACTTTCCAAAATTTGCCGAATAATATATTTACATGTTTCTTCTGGAATAGCTTGCTCTGTAACAAGAAATTGGAAAAGTTCACCACCTTCTAAACCTTCCATAATCAAATAAAAGTTTGTTTCATCTTCTAGAACCTGAAATATTCTCATTACATTGGGATGAAATGGTAATGATAATAATTTCATGCATAAATTTCTCCATAATTGATAACTTCCTGGGAATGATGACAATATTCTAGATTTTTTTACTATTTTAATAACAACAGGAAATCCTGTTGCTTTATGATAAGCCCAATATAGTTGAGGACGATTACTACTCAAATTATCTTGTCTTCCACTTTGATTCTGTAATATTTTACCTTCTTTATCAACAGATCTCTTATTACCATTGAGAAGTGATCCAATATTATAAAAATGTTCTATACAACAATTTATTCTTGTTAGGTCAATAAAACAGCCATCAAACAATGAATAAGGGTTGTTACCCACATTATTTAGAATATCAATATTTGAATCAAGATACTTTGAATTAGTTTCTCCAATTTCAAATTCACTAGTCATATTTAACTGTTTCAAATTCATATTTGGTTCTATACATGCTCCACTATAACGATGACTTCGTTTACGTGTTCTATTGTACATTTCACCATTTATTTGTTTTTTACTTTGACACTGACATATTGAGCTATTATTTCTATTACTACATTTACATAAGCTATGCTCTATATTTTTAGAAGTATTAACATATTCATGTATTAGTTTGTCATTTCTTAATGATGACTCTGTACAAATAGTTGCATCATTCCGCTGTAAAATGTCACTAAATAGAGTTGTTAGCAAATCATTGTTACCAATATCACACATCCTTACCATGTATCTATAAATCCCATATAACTTGCATTCATAAGTTTTTGTATAATTAAAGAAGTTGTATACAGGGGTTGCTACTAGATCTAGAGCGCAAAGATCTTCATGCTTTAAAACCGCTAACGTCTGACCTAGATTGAAAAAATTATACTTGTAAAAGAATTGCAAATTGCGGATTTCTGTTAATCAAGACTTTGTGAGCTCTATATAAAAATAAACAAAATACAGTTAGTTAATATTTATATAAACATTATACTAATTTTTTTTTCTTTAGCTACTTATAATACTATAAATAAGCCATTTATTTTATTAGATCAAACTTACTATAAATAATTTATATTGCAAATATGCTATGATACTGCAATCATGCATTAATATATGAAATTCTAGTAAACTATATCATCCTTAATATATAATTATATAATATATTGTCAAAATAAGTTTAAAAAAATATTTTGTTTTTATATTTTTATCTAATATAAATATTTTACAAAACTATTTAAAAGCTAATAGTTTCCCTAATATTTTAGAACTGAATATTTCATTATTTAAATTATAAAAAAATAATTTCTGATACTAAAGATATAACTAATATGTAAATTCTGTCTATTATACAAGGATATTTCATTATTTAGATAGTGTTCAGATGTTATGGTTTTAAACTATTATAGTTTTGTAATAATATCTCCTTTAAAAAAATTCAGTAATACTAGATTTTCTAGGTTATTCCCTTATAATATATTGAATAATTATCTAAAATAAAAAAAATATTTAAATTAGTAAGAATAAAACACTAATTATCTAATATAAATACTATTATACTGACGAAATAGTATATATATATATATATATATATATAAATTGTAATCTATTTACTAAATAGCATCTAGATATTTTGAAAAGTATAAATTACAATTATTTTATTCTTAAGGTATTGAAATAACAATCTATGATTAAAATTATATACAATATTGGCAATAATAAATATTTATTAATATGAATAAAAATTACAAAGATTTTGAAATAAAGAAAAGAGAAATAAAAATACAAAAGTATTCATTATAAGTTGTAAAGTGATAACTTTAGAAGAAATATCAATTTATTTAATATTTACAACTGTAATGTAGAATCTGAGATCCTATTCAAGTATATAAATATTTAAGAATGATATATATTTAAAAAAAAAAAAAAAGAAAGAGAATTTTAAGAAACAATTAATTGATATTGATAATAAAACAAAAATGAGGAAATTTTGGAATCTTATAAAAATAACACCGACAAAAAATTTACATTAGGTACTATAGATGGTAAGATTCCGCCAATAATGGTCTATAATTTTACTTGTTTTTTTACAAGTTCTGTTATAGTTTACCTTAATGGAATACTAAATATCATTACTATGGATCTATGAAAGGATTAGATGAAAGTATATTAAATATAAGATCTGACTATTTAGAAGATTGTATATCTAATAATATAGATAAGAAAAGTGGAACAGAAATTAGTGAAGTAGTATACAATGATAGTGATCCAGATATAAATATAGAACTGGTGCACAATGAAGAAGTATCCAATAAAAATACTACAATTATAAGTGAGAAATTAGAAGTTAAAACTACCAAGAAATATAAGAAAAACTTGATATGGGATGGTCCTCGTTGGGATTTAGCCTATTTTGATCCTACAATGAGTAAAAGAGAGATGAAGAAATTAAGATATTATGAAGGTTTATTTAAAAAGATAGATAATAGTGGGATAAAAGGAGAAGTATCAATAAATTATAAAGAAAAGATTAAAGGGCGAAATTCAAAAAATAAAAAACATATACTTTCATTTCTTGAGGAAAATTTGGGAATTGAAATGCAAAATCTACATGAAAATACAATTAAAGATACTAAAGTAACAGATGTTGAAGATTTATTGTTGACACCTAGTAAAGACAAATATAAGCAAAATGATTTGTGTAATAGTGGTAGATATATTACAGATAAGGATAAAGTTGTATGTGAATCAACAACAAAATCTTTGAGTAGCAATGATCCAACAATAGATAGAGATAACAGTAGTAAAAGAAGAATTTCTATTGATTGGAGAATGAGGTTACTAAATAGAACAAATTTGACAAATACAATATCTGAATCTAATAATTAAATAAATAATACTAGATACTAAGCGAATCTGATATTAGTGGATTTGAGTTATATTATTTTTTATTATTTAATCTGGTTCTAATTGAGATTTTTTAGTTACTTTATTACTTCTAATATTATAAATTTGTTAAGATTGATACTAAGATTTCAATATTAATATTAAGAAGATTTGTTTATTTTAGCCTAATTAGGTTATTAGGTTGAATATTAATATCAATAAAGTGGATAATAAGAAGGTAAATTTTACTTAAAGTTTTCTAATATCTTTAGATGATTTAAATACTTTATAATTTTACCTCAGGTAATTCCTATATACACGACTTGATATTAGATATATCAATATATTTGACAAAAGTAACGACACAATATTTGATTTTTCTAATTAGGTTTAGAAAAAGAAGAGGAAGGAAGGAGAAACTAAAAATAAGGAATTTCAGTTTAGTTGTATTTTAAAAAGTTCAATAAAAAAGTGCTAATATTAAATAATAAACTTATAATATATATATAACAAGTTGCAAAATGTTATTGCAACTTCTAAGTAAATTTACAATATAATTACTTATCCATATTATGTCTATTTCAAGAATTCCCTTTTTTCTTATAAACTAGATCCTTTGCAAAATGAAACCAAGTAAAAGTTAGTAGGAGCGCCGTATCCATATGATTAGCCTTATTTGAGTAGGAAATTTGCTGAATGATCTGTATTATATTCATCTCTTTACTCAGTATGACTTATTCAGAGAGGGAAGTTTTATTTTTTATGAAGGAAGCATTAAAATGGGTAATGTTAATGTTAATCTAATTTGAACTAAAGATTTTCTTTAAAACAAAAGAAAAAAAAAAAAAAAAGTGAACTTATTTAAAATATTATAAAAATTTTGTAGGCCACAAAGGCATTTGATACAGATGAAATTCCTGTAGGATGTATTTTAGTTAATAGAGAAACAAAAGAGATTGAATCTGCAGCTCATAATGAGACCAATATATCATGTAATGTAAGTAATAAATTTTTATAGACTAGAATTTATATTATTTTTAAAGGAATTTATTTATTTATTAATAGTTATGGTTATAATTCAGGCAACTCGTCATTGTGAGGTGGTTGCATTGGAGAGACTTGCAGATAAACTTATTCAAGAATTTGATGGAATAAATTGTAAAGATATAAATACCAAATTTCCACTAAAACCAGAATTCGGACAATATTATGATTTGTTTGTAACAGTAGAACCTTGTATTATGTGTATTGGAATTCTTAATCAAGCAGGTTAGTTGAATTGACATATTCATATTATCAATATCTTTAATTTAAATATGGTTAATTAACTATACATAATTTGTGAATTATCACAAGTATATAAATCTTTGATATTAATATTTCCCTAATCATATTTCATTTTATGTATACTATTTAAATTTGCCTCATTTAGGTATTAAAGGTATTTATTATGGATGCAAAAATGATAGATTTGGTGGATGTGGTTCAGTAATTGACTTTCATGACATTATTGATATTAAGTCAGAGATCCAAATAAAATCCAATATTTTAGCTGAGGAAGCAATAAAATTATTGCAAGATTTTTATGAAAGAGGTAATCCCAAAGCTCCAGATGAAAAAAGAAAACGACCACTAAAAAGAAGTAATTAAAATCAATATTGTATAAATTGATTCAATAAATTCAGTTCATTAATTATATTTATTTTATATTATATTACTAATTAGTCAAATGCAGTTAAATTTATAGGTTTTCCAATTATATTCTGAATTTTATGTGGAGTTATTGGTTCTACATCAAGATTCCCAACTTTCCCATAGCTTCTTGGACTTGTATTATTAGCATATCGATTAGTGCTAGCACTATTATTAGGTGAACTTTTTTTTAAAACTGAATCTTTAAAATCACGATTATCTCTTTCGTATTTGCTAATAAATGCACTACTATTAAGTAGTTTGTTTATATGACTATCAACATTGAAATTACGATTAACTGGTGTATTTGTATACCTTGAGGTTGCAATGTCAACATTATCAAATTGCCTATTTCTTATCTGTCTATTATTCAGACTATCACCAGTACCAGTACAATCATCAATCCACCCAAAAGAGTTATCAATGCTTTTATATTTTAGAATTTGATTAAAATGGATCAAATCGTTATTCTGTGGACTTTTCATAAATACGCACATAGCTGCATCATTTTTATAATTATTACAATAATTCGTAGTTGAAAATAGTGTCAATACCTTTCCATTTGCAAAATATTCATAGCCATTTGGTATGCATTCATGAGCTCTTACAATTAGCTTTATTCCTGTATTATTCATAAATGCATCTATATCTTTACAATTATAATTGCATACATTAACTCTATTTTCATTATCTGAGTTATTTGTAATACAATCAACATCAGTTTCATTATATAGATACTTTTCGTCATTTATATCATCATCAATTGGATCAGACCACAAACAGTCCAATATTTTTCTTTCAACATTATAACTATTACATGCATTAATTGTTTCAAATTCATGTTTAGAATTATCATAAAAGCAATCAGATGATACATGGATTGGTTTTGGAATATCTTTAATATCATCTAAAGTTTGAATATTTTTACCAATCCCACCATGTACACACAAAATTTGATCTTCAACAACTATACCAAGAGATAAAAATTCAAATACATCATTCACTCTTTCCCATAATAAATGACCATAGTGACTCCCATATTTTCTAACACATTCTGTGTGAAAACCATAAGATAAATTCATTAATGGATCTTCATGGTTACCACGCAACATTATAATTTTATTAGGAAATAATATTTTAAATGAGAATAATAAAAATATTACTTCTAATGAAAATTTACCACGATCAACGTAATCTCCAAGAAATATATAATTCATTGATAATATATCACCACGATGATAATGTGGCCATGAGAATTTTTCGAAAAAGTGCAAAATATCAAAAAGTTGACCATGAATATCACCAAATATCCTAACTGGCATTTTAAATTCTGAATTCTGAATTAAACTATTTTCTTTACGGAATAATTCTACTACAGTATCACATAACTTCATTATTTCATCAACTGTTGCTATATTTGTTATATTCATACTTTCTTCTATTCCCAGTTTCCCCATATGTAAGGATCGAGCTAAATCCATATAATACTCAATTATTCGATATTTTAGATCTTTATTTAATAATGTTGAACGAACTAAACTTGTATGCTTATCTATACTTACAGAGCCTTCAATATCACTCATTTGTTCATTATATAGTATTGAATTATTAAATAGTTTTTTGTTATTGTAGCATGATGTCTTTATATTATCTTTAATAAATGAATTACCCAATGTTATTGTCTCTGTTTGGATTAAATTCCTAGATATTGGTTGAGTTTCAGTTATTCTATCCACTGTCCCTTTTCCTTCCTCTATTCCTAAAGAAAATAGGCTATTCTGTGGAGAAAAATTTGACTTAGTACTTTGAATAGTATTCACTATACTAGTATCTTCTAGGATTCCTCGATTATTAATATAATCAACCAGATCTTTGTGAGTTCTCAATAGCCATCCTGTTCCTTTCAAGATATTATTCAGTACTGATGTATAAAATGCATTAAAACCAAAAACTCCATCATAATGAGCAATTAAGTGTATGGCATACTCTCTAGCTTTTGATTCTGTTATAGTTTTTGTATTATTGGCAAGTGATCGTATTGCTGAAATATGTAATAACATTTTCTTCAGTTCATTTAAGCTCAATAACCCATTTCTATCGCTATCATAATATAAAAATATGAACTGTAATCGAAGCTGTCCTATACTAGTTCTTGGATCATTAGTAGCTAGTGGACTCAAACTAAGCATACCAGAAGTAAATTCAGTTTCACTCATCTTACCATCCTGATTCCTATCCATTAAATTATAAAAAACAGTACGATATTCTTCATTTGTTATTGGATTATCATTTAGAATTTCTAGAAATTCATCCAATGTTAAAAATCCCTTCTCACTTATCCCATATTGATTTACAACATCTCTTAATATTGAATACCTTTCTTGCCATCCCATCTCAATAATTGAATCATTTAATAACTTTCCAAAACTTTTCCAAGGTTCCCATTGTTCAGGGCGAATAGTTCTTGTACTAGTATTCTGATCCATACTTCCCATTCTTGTAGGTTTAAGATTACTATCTAGCCCAATATTAGGGCCATATATAGTAGAAATATTCATCTAGTTATATTTGATCTCTACTAAAGCATATAATAATTCACGTTAGTAAAAATTTAAATTATATAAACTCTTGACCTTGTTTAAAACGTATTCTATAAGTTATTTATATCTCACAAAAGCTACTGATTGAATATTATACCTTATTTCTTGTTGATTCAATTTGTTTAGATCCTTTTACTCATAAATAGATAAATAAATAGGGGGGAAAAAAAAGAAATTATATGTATAGCCGTGTTAAATGCAAATACATAAGTTACATTTATATAGCGGGCAATAGGCGGTTTGCATGCATGTGGGGGGGGAGAGAATTATAAGGGAGTATTCTACATAATACTTATTTGAAGAGAATTCAACAATGCAAACAGCGGGATTACAAATTAAATTTAGTTTATATTATTAAGAAGTTTCAATATAAAATCTTGTTACAGAACCTATTAAGTAATAGTGAGATTAAGGAGTAGCTCCTAATGAATGGGATATCAAGCTTCTGAACAAGATACATCATACCCACATTTATATACTACTCCCCATGTTTTGTATGACTTTCATCTGTAAATATAGCAATCAGAATAAAATTTATAAGGAAAACCATTATAGATATGAAAAGAAATGCTAAATAAGATGACAGCCTCAATGGTGAAATAATGAATGTCTATATTGAAATTAATAAATATTACTTTAGTGAAGTAATAAAGACGTTGAAAAGGTATCAGAAACTTACAGACAATTCAATATTACCATAAAAAAAAGGTATTACTATAAAGATAAATGTAACATATATAAATAACAGACCTGCCAAAGTTAGCAAGAAAAGTCCTCTACCTTGACTCATAAAGTCCCATATATTTAACTTTTATTCCGGAGACTGTACCCCCCTCCCTTCTTTAAATACAAGTATCGAAGCATATTAGCGGTAAAACCTAGTGATTAAGACCTTGCTATTTGTAGATCTAGTCTAATTTAGATTTCTTACTATTATCAATAACAAATACAAATATTATCACAAAGAATATGAATAGAGTGAGAGTAAGTAAAAAACTTGTATAAAATGGATATGCTGATATAAGTAGTCTCTGATTCTGATCATGTCTGAAACTCCTAATTGTAACTAGAGATTCATAGAGAATATAGTTATAACCTATCCTCTTGTGATTTATAACAAATTTATAAATCCCAAAAACTTCAGGGAGTTTGATATTAGTATGAAAAGTAGCATGGCTTATATCTCTATCACTTTTATGTTGAAGACCAATTCTAATATAAGGATTTAACATCGTCAATTCTAATTGAATGTCATTATAAGGGTATGGTTCCCACTTATCATTGATATTATGATAAAATTCAGCAGAGAAATTTATAAAATCTTCAACAGTATATTCAACATCAGCATCTTTACGATCACTATAGCGAGATATTGGCCTTGAATCAGACACATCCTCAATCTTGTGACTTTGAATATTACTCAATTTAATAAGGCCACGCTTTTGGAATGTCCAAGATGCTATATCATTACAAAATGGTTTATTATTACCATTTATCATGTATCTATCATTACTACATAAATATCCATCACCTGAAAATGTTACTCTTGCACCATTCCTTGCTTGCATTGATACAACTAAACCTATTTCATTATTACCACTTGAGTACAATAAATTTCCCAACAATTTATTATTTCTAGTTGCAGAATTAGTCAAAAATGCCATTGTAGTGTCAGTTGCTCTTAATAATGGAAATGATAAAGGAGTTAAATAAGATCTTATTGCAAATCCAATACCACAATAAGTAATTTCTTTACCATTACAAGTATCAGGAGAAAAAATAGCCTTAGAATCTAAACAGTTAGGTGAAGAGATACAATTTTGGTTATATTCATTCAATTGATTCCCAACTATATCAATTAAATAACTATTAGAAGGATGAAATTCTATTTCAGCACATTCTTTAGCAAATCTTCTTATCATAGGAGTTGGAATTATTGAATTAGATTTATCTGAAGTATCAGTAAATACTAAAATATTATTTCCATTGTCAACAAAATCTAATAAATGTTTTAATAAATTTATTGAAAAAGTTGACTTATATCCAGGTTCAATTAAATCGAAAATAATAACATTATTATATTTCATTTTACCATATAAGTCTAGTTTGATGTCTTGAGGTCTAGACTTTGTAGTTAGTGACTGAAAAGTTATATTATGACCTTTATATCTTAGCTCCCTAAAGAAATCAGAAAATCTATGCTCAAGTTTTTCTATATTATCTACATTAGTAAGAACAAGTAATGGAAGTTCAGATAAGTCAGTATTAAATTCAGTTCTTGGCTGTTCATCCAATGCTCCAGAACCACACTTAACTTTAGAGATCATAAAAGATGCAAATATTATAATTTTAATAGCTAGAAATACCTTCTTCATTAGAATAGTTGTCTTTACTTGAAATAATTTCTATATTTCTTAATTTCAATAATAATAAATGATAGTAAAAACTTAAAAAAAAAAGGGGGGGGAGGGTTGTAGCGCATCATCGCTTTGATCAATATACAGTAAACCAGTACTAAGTTATATGCGGTATCTTATCTAACTTTGAAAGAAAAATTTAAACTCTAAAAACTTGTAGTACACTGATAGACTTGATAATATTACTAAATATGTTAAGTATATAGTTGAATATCCATAATTATTATCTTTATAACTTTATTATTCATCATATTAAGCTTATATTTTCTAATATAATAATAAAAAAAAGCAGTAAAATTTTAAATTTAAGATATATAATAAATATATACAAATTAATATATCCTGTTAAATTTTTGGAAGTAACCTTAAATCTATATGAACAAAGAATTGTTACTTAATCAATAAAAAGATGGATGATGCAACAAGCTATTTTGTTCATAGCGCCGTGTAGCTTGGATTCTTATGATGATCCTATTTGGCTTAAACTTTTTTTTTAAATAAAATGTCAGTGCGCATAATTACAAATTTAGGAGATTTAAAATTTGAATTATATTGTTCACAATGCCCAAAAACATGTAAAAACTTTTTAGCATTATGTGCTAGCGAATATTATAATAATACGATATTTCACAAAAATATAAAAGGGTTTGCTATTCAAGGAGGAGATCCTACAGGGAGTGGAAAAGGTGGTGAAAGTATATATGGTAAGTATTTTGAAGATGAATTTGATTCTAATTTAAAACATGATAGACGAGGTATCCTCTCAATGGCTAGTAAGGGATTTAGTAAAAAACCAAACACTAATGGATCTCAATTTTTTATAACATATTCGAAACAACCACATTTAAACGGTGAATTTGTTGTATTTGGAAGACTTATTGATGGTTTTGATACTTTAGATAAAATAGAAAGATGTGCAGTAGATGACAAATTTAAGCCTATTGAAGATATCATTATAAAAGATATTATTATCCATGCAAATCCTATAGCTGAAGCAGAAATAATAGATTAGAAATTGCTAAAATATTAAGTTCTGTAGCATTATTCTTATTAAAATATATATAATGATTGTTTTTAATGCCTTATTGGGGTGATTTTATATTAATGCACTAAATTTTTTTAAAATTCTAGCTCAATTCTTTAAATTGTTTACAAGCGGCCTTAGTCCTTATTTTCCTCCTCCCCTTTCACCCCTTCCCCCTCCCTTTTCCTTCAAAAGTAGAGATTCTTGTTGGGAGCATGTTACTTGATTATTGTGCAGAAAAGATAAAAAAAATAATAAAATGAATAAAGTAGGAAATACAAAAATGGATATTGAAGATTATGAAGAAATGTCTAAAGAGAAAGTTGAATTAGTTCCACTAAGTAAGATTTTAAAGCTCATAAAATATGCGACAGACTCAAAGTTCTCAAAAGATTCAGTTAGTGGAATTCAGTTAAGTATATCTCACTTTATTTCCGAATTAGCTAAAGAGTCTGAAAAGCATGCTAGGATTCGTACAAAGAAACATAGCAAGAATATATCTGTAACTATTCAAAAAGAAGATATTATAGCTGCATTACAGCGTGGTGGAAATAAATATCACTTTATAAATTCATCTATGGAATTTTTAGATGATAATAATTGGATGGGAATGCCAAAGGAAAATAGTGATGATGAAGAAAATATAGAAATAGATCTTCTTAGTTCTGGAAATGACAATGCCCAAACAAAATTATCCAATAAGTCCAATGATAAATTAAATATGTCAGGACGTAATTCAATCTTAAATTACTTTAAGTTGAAATGAGACTATTGGATATTAATGTGATCTAAATCTTTATAAATATAGCGAATATTTTTTTCATTATAGATTTTATTAGAAAGATGTTTAATATAGCGCCATATTTACCGCCGGTATGAAGACTGCTAATACTAGCTGTAACTATTAGAAATATCGTGTTATAATATGGAAAGAAAATATTACTCTGTAAATATCAGTGCATAATACCCAGATACTGGATCTTCTTATACAAGATATTGAAAAGTTTACATTTATCACTTTTAGAAATCCTGTGGGTTCCTTCATATACTAGTATAATTAAAGACCTGGATCATTTTCTTTTATCCTTATTAATTGTTCATAGACTACCCTAATATAATCTTGTATATAATTGTCATCTTAGTATTTGTTATTACTATGTCGGAGTCACTTGAGCAGTTTATGGAAGATATATCCCTACTACCGGGCTGGATCTTGCGAAACCTGTCACTAATGAGAGAAGTAGACAAAAAAAGTAATGAACTTGGTAAGAAGCTGGAAGAAAAGTGCAAAATATATTTAGAAACTACTATACAGTCTGAGGCTTCAGGAGATACTCCATGTTCAAATGAAAATGATGATCCGAGACTTTTGGAAATATTGGAGATGCAAAGAGAACAAAAGAGATTATTAAAAGAGAAGATTGCTATATCAGATCAGAGTTTACACTTTATTAGACACGATGGGGAAATTTTAAAAAGACATTACGAACTATTAAGAGAAACATTAACAGAAGATCTAGTAAATAATGACAATGATTCAATTGTAACTAATAATTCGGGTAGATTAAGTGCACCTAGTGGTTCAATGTTTAAAAATACTTCAAATAAACATAATAATACTGTCTCCTCACTATCTGGTAGTAATCTTGTTAAAAGAGATAGTTCTATATTATCTGGAAATAATTCAGCCTTTGGAAATAGTACATGGTCTTCTTCAAGAGTTCAAAGTACTGATATTCATTTAAATCCATATTCACCATCTCCTGGAAATATTAATGATATATCTAATAAGGCATCAAGAAAACGAAGAGCATCAACACCAGTATTAAATTCATACCTAGGAACCTGTGATACAACTAACAATAATACTATACAATTAGAATTGCAAGATACATCTCAAAATGAGAAGGAAGAACAAGATCTTGTTACTAGTAAAGAACAATTAAATACTAATATCCTATGTACAATATGTGGAGGGCCTGAGATACTCAATTGTAATAATTTAATTACAGCATGTTCTAGTTGTAATTGCTTAATTCACACAACATGTTGTTGGTCATTAAAACCACTATTATGTAGGAAGTGTTATAAAGCAAGTTCTATGAATCCTTCTAATGATGGTACCTACAACATTCTTAGTATATCTTCATCTATAGAGGATACTATTTCAGCAATAAATGGTAACTCCAGATCTGAAAATATTAAAACTGTTAAGAATTCTAGGAAGAAGTAGTAAAGAAGAATTATTACTTCTTATGTATTGGTTAATAATGTGATCATTTCACTTACCAATATAATGAATATACTATTAATCATAATTCTCTAATTTTGTTCTTAGATTTATATTATTGTCTTTAATTGTAGATATATATAAACTTATTACAATTATATCACTATTCAAACACTTATTATAATTTAAGGGTATTTAAAGATATTAGTGAATTATTCTATATCTACCTATAAGTTATATTCTTGTAAAAGTTCAGATGATATACTTGATACGCAGTAAATTTAACTGATAGCGCTAAGTATTCTTGGGAAATACGTCAAAATAAGTCGGAGATTCTATGTAGAAATGGAAAATAACATTTTGTTAGATAAATTGTCTGATAAAGATAAAGAAGAAGTTTTAAATAAGTTATCTGAATTAGAGGTAAGTTCATTCAATTTCTAAGAGGGTAAAATGACTAGACTTTGCTATAAAATTACATTATAAAATCTTAACAATCCCTTTTATATAGATTCAAGATTCTATGAATACATATAATGGCTTGGTACAACGTTGTTTCAATGAATGTATAACAATACTTAGAAGTAAAAACCTTGATAATAATGAGAAGACATGTGTTAACTCTTGTGTTGCTAAGTTTATGAATTTCTCTCGACGAATAGGTTTGCATTTTGCAGAGAAGAGTCAATCTACGTAATATTTGCTAAATAAAATAAAATAAGAGCCAAACTCTACATATATTAAATTAAAAACATAACAAAGTCTTCATCAGTATTTTGATTCTGACCGCTTAAAGAATATACACGTGGCATTAAATACTTGATAAATGTCATACCCCTCTCTTTATTTCTTTTTATACTTTTCTGACTTATGCAATAATACTTCAACTAAATCTAAATAATGGCAGTAGTATCTTATTCAAGGTTTTTAGACAGTGCAATAATGGGATTATTTACAATTTGCTTATCGGGATTAACTCTATATCTGTTTGGAGAGTTTTGGGGTTTGTGCCAAACTCCTCCATTGTCAAAGTGGAGCATTGGTCGTGTAATGTCCACACTATTTCCTTTCAAACGATCTTTTGATGTCAACTTAACACATATCCTTCTATTTACAATCATCATTTGTCTATTAAGCTTAAGACCCATGGAAGATCCCAACTATCACCAATCTTCAAACTCCAATAGAGGAGGAAATAAGAGAGAATAGAAATTAAGTTCGATTTTATCTGTGAAATTGTTACTTTTTATCTGAATATTTTAAAATTTACCTACAAGTTATTTGTAATCTCGTATTTTCATTAAAGTAGTTGTATTAAAGAATATACTTAAATCATAGATTATTACATCTTTAATTTATTGTATCTATTCTTTAGACTGAACATAATAGACTGAATTAGATTACATAATTAGTAGATCCTAGTAGATACTTTAACTATTGACTTTTAACTCCACTAATACTAATTCTGAACATTTATATTATGCGGTATGATTAAATTAAAAGTTATTAAAGGACTTTTAATATTTATGGAGCATAATAAACCCAATTGTGAATTAAAGATTGAGCTGCAAAGTACATAGACGCAACAAGACATATAGGTTCTGATTCTCTATTGTATTTACTATTTTGATAACTTTGCAAACCATAATATCCTGTCAGTTCGTCCCAAAATGTTTCAAACGCAGTTAAATCAATACCAATTAATGAAGTTTTCATTATGTTTATTAGCTCTCTCTTATCATTTTTATTGAAATAGTTTCCAACAACTCTATTATCTGCATACTTTTTCGAAGATTTATTATTACTAAAATTTATACTCTGAAGTTGTTCTATGAGATCATACAGGATAGAAGTGATACCTGACTCCATTATTTTTTGACTTGAATAAAAAATTGAATTTCTTAAAAAATCATCTGTATAACCTTTTGCATTGGGTGGTATAAATAAGCTAGTAATATAGTTCTGATATATACATCCAGGTGTAACTTCATCTATATATAAATCTTCAATAGAAATATTTAATTGTTCTTCATAAAGTGTAGGGTTTCTCTTAAATTCCTTATTACATAACAATTCCTTTCTAATAGCAGCATGACAAGATCCTATTCTACTACCTTTCTTACATGAATTTGGGAATGTTTTAATAATCTCTTTATAAATTGGATCATATTCAAAAGCACATCTCTTAAAATTTCTTTGCTTAGCATTGGACTTATATTTTAGAGGTTTATTGATAACTTTCATAGCTGGATATATTTCATCACAATTTTTGTAAAAATAACTTTCACAATCTAAAACTAAATCTTTAATTGTTGATTCCAGTTTAATTATACTACTCTTTACTAGCTTCAAATAACTTTTAAGAAGAATATTATTAGTAATAGATGATATACCAATTACATAAGAATGGGAATTTTTGCCATTTTCTGTAGTCATTAGCAATGTAGGTAATAAATTTCGTCCTGGTTTTATAGACCTTTGTATAGAAGGGTTGAAACCAATTGACTGGTAATAAGTAATACCTTTTTCTGTTAACATTGAATGCAATAAATAATTGTTTGTGCTAATATCAATAGCCCCGTCAGATAACCATATTTTATCAAACCCAAACATTTTACATATACCAATAGCAATTTTAACAGCTGTTTTGCCTGAAATTGGTAAATGAATTTTACGATATTCCTCTCCTAGATATGAAATTACACAAAAAGGTGAATTATAGCCATCTTTAACAAATTCTATGCCTATTATACGAGTATTTGGAACCATAACAGTTAATTTCGATGAATCAGAGCTTGAATCTATCGCACTTCCTAACAATACAGAGTCATAGTCATCACTGTCATAATCAAACTCATTATATTCCGTTAATATAATATTTCTAGAGTCAAAAACTTTGAATCTAATTTCCAAAGAGTCAGGATTGTACATTACTTCACACAATTCACTACCAAACCAATAGCTCATTTGAGATACAGGCCACTTATATTTGGAACATACGAACAAAAAATTCTGAGGACCATGAGTAATATTCGTAGGAACATCCTTCACAAATATTCTAGGAGTTAGTTGTCTTGAAATATTCGGTAAATCTTCAGAACATGAATTAAATAATTTATTATATGCCAACTCAATTTTATTAACTTCTTCTGAGGAAATTTTTTTGGGAGAAATAGAGATGTCTAGCGCAGGGATATAAAATGAAGGACACTTTGATTTAGATAATACATCTTTATCTATTATGTTTTCTGAATATAAAAAAGATTGACTATATAAGGTATTATTAGAATTGTTGATTATGTTTATCAAATCTTTATAAAATACTGTATAAGGAGTATAGTGCATAGATTTTCTTAAATATGAATCATTTAATATATCATTTGTACTTTTTCTTTCTTTATTATATCCCAAATCATTGTTAAAAAATATCTTATTCATAAACTTTAGCCTATCTCGAAATAGATTTTTAGAATAATCTGTAAATTCAATATTACTTAAATCCCCATATTTTGATATACTGTATTCCTTATTAGTTTTAGTATCACTTATACTAGAGTTTCTTATTTGTACGTTATTTTGTTTCTGAGTACTTAAATATGTTTTAAACCACTTTCGAAAATCCTTAAAACTTTCATCAGGATTACCATAATTCTCGCTCTCTAAATTTCCATCAACTATTCGGACAAACAAAGTAGACATGATTTCTATAAATTCAGAATATTTGTGAATCAAACAGTTACTTACAGATCCAAAATATTGATTCCAAAAATAATGAGAAGGTAAGGGATCTACTTGCAACATCGCAAACATCTTTATTATTTCTTCTATATTAGGAGTATTATCCTGATTTATAAATCTTTCATACTTAGTACTAATATCATATTGTAACCAATTACTTTTTATTTCACTTGTAATTAGTGAAAATTTAGATAATAACTCAGTAATATAGTTCTCCAAATATCTTCTACTAGAAGAGCCAACTATATCTTGATATAAATTTTTTAAAAGTTTTATGAATGATTTAGGGAGAATTTTTTCTTTAATTCCTCTTCTGATTTCACTTAGACATCTTCCCAAACTTTTCTCCAATTTTTTTTCTTTTATACAGACCTGCCTACCATCTTTATCTACAATGTAAGATAAATTTTTGTATTCTAAACTCAAAAATTTATATCTTTCATTTGATGGACAATATGAGTCTATTCGACTAAAATCATCTTGATATAAGATAGTTAAATTAGATAATTTATCAAAAACTTCCATTGAGATATCGAAAAGTTCCATTTGATTCATTGTAAAACCTTCAAAATATAATTTATTACTAGCATCTAAAAATTTCCTTTTTTTTTCATGATATATTACTGGATTATAAGGCCGGAAAGTAGCTTTTACATTTAACAGTTCACCCTGTTCCCTGAATTTAAATAATTGGGTAATCACACTTGCATAACTTCTATTTACATATTTCGTGTAAATATAAGAAAAATCAGTCTTTCCATTTGACTTTGAGTTATAAATATAGCGAGCCAATGGCCTTAAACCAAGAGATATATAAGAAGTTGAATGATTGTACTCTATAAATTCAGGTAAAGGAGAGGGTGTAGTGGCATATTGTTCATAAAACCCAAATATTGTACATAAATTTAGTAAGATCTTCATTATATTATAACTAGACCATGACAATATATCAAAATACCTTGAATAAACTAAATTTGGATACACTTTGCATCTTCCTTTAGAATATAGTTGACTATCTGATACTTCAAATTCAACAATAAATGATAATAAGGAACAAGGGTCTGACATATTTGCTAATTTATATGTAGGAATACATCTTACTAGACCTTCTTTATTCTTCATCTTATCAAATGGTGGAATTTCAGTGTCTTTAATTATCATATTAGTCAAACTTACTCCATATTGAATATTGTAACATGTGAAATATGCATCAACCATAGTAGATTTGTCAGAATAATTATTTGTACACACTACATTATGTAATAAAAATGAAGATGAATCTAATTCATTTTTTGAAAGTATTTCCATAATATCATATACTGAAAATTTCGAATATAAATGACCATATATATCACCTGCGCTTCTAATATTTTGTAATTCTGATGCTTCAAATTCAAATGGTGTACAGTAAACAATATCTAAAAGTAAGTATATATATAAACACAAAGTACAATGTATTATCTTTCGTAAGTTCAATATATATATATATGTATTCATTTTAAAGATAGATATTTTCACTTTAAACAAAGTAACTTATAACTTATAATAGTAAATAATGCACTCAGGAATTAATGTTTATTAGAAGAACATGTAGTATATATATTAATTCCTTACAATTTAATTACTTAAATGAAATGTTCTAGCTCTCATCTATGAATCCTTAAATGGTAATAATCCACAAATGCGACATATCCATGCTGCTTGAAGTATTGGCGGTATACGTATTATTGGAAATTTGCATGCATATAAACATGACATATTTAAGGTATAGTTAGTTTAAAAAAAAAAAAAGAAACAATAAAACGAAATAAACAAAGATCATACAATATATTCTAGATGAGACAAGATAAAGGTATCTATATACCAAAAAAGCAAATAATTCCCAATAAATTATCTGATATTCAAACAATTTTTCACTTATTCGATAGAGACAAAGATGGGAATATAAGTGCAAGTGACTTATATGAAACTTTCAAAATAGTAGGAATGGAAATGACACCTCAACAGACTGACACATTGATGAGTGAGATTCGTGGTAGAGCAACTGATTTAAACCAAAAAGATATTGGTGTTACAAACACCTTAGATTTTACTCTTTTCTCAGGATTCATTGAAAGACAATTAGAATCTGCTCCTCTAAAGGATCAACTGAAGGAAATATTTATGCTATTAGATAAGGATGGTACTGGTTTAATAACTCCTGAATGTTTAGCAGATACATGTTCTAGATTGGGAGTTGCATTAACAGTACATGATGCTAGACAGCTCATGGTACAATCAGATGGTCAAACTAAAGCAAATTATGATAAATTTGTCCAGTTAATGGAGATAGCAAGAAAATAATTAGTAATGAGAATTCTGTACTAAGAAAATTTCAGATTCTTATTTTAATTAGTGTGGTAAAAAAAAGTGCATGTATACCACACCTTAAAGAAGTACTATTACCATATTGTGAATACTTATGATATTAGCAAGTACTTTTAAATTATATAATTTTGTAATTTTCTATGTTTTTAAAACTTTTTAATGAAGTAAAATTTATTGGGAGATTCTTCAGATTAGCGAATTCAATAGTGGACTTAGCTTATATATATATATATATAATTATATTTAAAAGTATAATATTATATTACTTAGCTAATAAATTGTGTAACATTTATTGTGAATTTATTAAAAAAAAATAGCTTGGAGTATTTGAAGAAGAGATAACATAATTTATACTACTTCATTTGTATGCAACTCAAATTCATTTCAAAATTATTTATAGAATTTTTGTATATCCTTTAATCTATGGTATATTGTAATTAAACCTAAAAAATGACAGTAGATCATGAAGAAGTCAAGTTAAGGAAACTTGGGATAAAGATACTTGCTATTTTATTTTTTTGTTTAGTCCCTTTAGTAAGTATTGGGATTGGTATGGGGATTGGGATTCACGTTGAATTATTTCCTTTATGGAAAAACTATAATATGTATATAAGTAGTGTTAATGAAATAATTAGGACATACTATATGGGATATAGTGACACACTTCTTCATAATTTCGCATGTGATAGCAATCCCCCTTATAACGAGAAATTAGATATGATAAAATATATAAGGAATTTAGAAGTAGTCATCTCAGCCTACCCTTATTCTTTTTGTTATTATTTATATGATAATAATAGAATCGATTTTGGAACTTTTAATTATTTAAAAAATGGTAATCTTTCTTTTTATCTTTATCTTGCTAATATAGATCCCGTTGTCTCTGATATAAATATGTGTATGGATGAACTAGTTCCAGGTTCATTAGCAGCTCAGTCTATTTTTCTTAAAGATCCAATAGTAAATTCAAAAGTTCAGATTTGGATTTGGCATCAAGTACTAATTAATTATACATCTACACATCTTGGAGTAATACCTCCAATTTCACCAAGTTTTATTCCTAATTTTGGTCCTAGTACACTGATTTGCAATCATTTTATTATGTTAGATATATCAGGAGGACCTAAAATGACAGGAGTTGTTATTAATGGAACGGAATATCAAGCTCCTTTATATAAGATTAATTCAATTGCTTCTATAATTTATAAAAACAAAGATAGCATATATATTAGGGACATGCGAGATTTAAACAGGAGTTATGCTAATTCTAGTACTGAGGTTTCCCCCATACTACTTTTAAAACCAGCTCTGACTAGGAAGCTTCGATCAATTATTTATCGTGGATTTCCTTTTCTTAAAAATGATCAACTAAAATTTTCGAGAAGTGATATCTATCACAAAAATAATGGACATTATACAATCACAAATGGAATTATAAACAAAAGTAGACCAGAAGTTACAAATTATCCCATAGAAAAAGAAAAAATAACAAATCCTGCAGTTTTTAATGGGTTTGATTATAATAGTTCATATTTAAATTCAAATGATACTAAGAGAAATATATCGAATATAATCTCCGAATTTTTGGGAAGAAGAACAATATATGTTCCAACTTCACCTTTACTTAGTGCAATTCAAGTCTATACTACTGGGATGAAGGAGGTTAAACGTAACGCAAAAATCCGCATTGACTCAATTACCTCAACCATTATTATTTTGACAAGTGTAATGTTCGGAATTGTTGTAGTAGCTGCCCTTTTAATTTTATATCCCTTAATTATAGTTGAAAAAATAAAAACTAAAAAGATTTTTTCACACAGAGCATATATTATTGAAAAACGATATGAACATCTACAAAAGGTACTCTTGGAGGAAACTAAGAAATCTGTTAGTACTATTCCATCTATATTTCTTAGTTTAACAAACAAAATACATAAGTCTTTGGTAGAAATTAAACTTACAAAATTACATAGTAATTACCAAAATGTATATAAGGATAAAGAAACAAATGTTGGGTTAGAAGATGAAGAATCCAAATACAAATCATATGACTTATATATTCGCCAAATTTTAGAAATTATTGACTATAATAATTTTGAAACATGGAAATTGAACTTTTTTTTATTTCATATTCTGAAAATGCAATTATATATAAATTCAGAATCTAATTTCTTTACTCATGAATTTAAGGAAACTTATCAACAAGCTTTTAGGGAAATTCCTGAGTTTTTTAATTCAATTTTTGAAGACAATGCAGAGCTTTATATGAAAAATACTGAAGAGAACAGAGTATCACTATTATCATTCTTAGAATTTTGTACTTTACTTTTGTCAAGTCAGTACAGTAAATCAAAGATTAATTATAATTTAAATCTTAATAAATCTTATTATCAACTCAATATCTTGATTTCTCAAGAAGCTAGTGTAGTCATTTATTTCATTACTTCTACAGTATTATTTTATACAGCTACTAGTTATGGAGAACCAACAAGCGTGAATATATTGGTAAATGATGACGATTCTATTTGCTTCACTATTAAATTCAAGAGTGGAGATATAAATCTAGATTCTAGTCAGATATCTGATGAAATAAATCAACTTATTGGGAAAAAATCTGGAACTCCTTTTATATCGAAAATGCAGAAAAGAATTGAACCTCGTGAACCTAATGCAAGAAGAGCTAATAGTATTTTAGAAGTATATCTTATCGAAAATCCTAGTTGGCTTATTTCCTTAATTGAAATGCATAAACTGAATGTTACTTCCAATGTAATTGAAGACAAAATATCTATACTAATAAAATACAAACAATATACACAACCTTTATACATAGCTACTGAGAAAGGCTACAATAGCAGTCCAATTGTTAACTCAGAAGAAATTGATAATAATGATAACTTTGCTATTTTCCTTGTTGAAAATACAGATATATATTCATTTTACAAAAGTATATTACTTAAAATTGTCGGGAGTCTAAATACAAGCCTACATATTTTTAATAATACTTTAGAGCTAAAAAATAGTATGCTTTCATTTAACTTAGCAACCTTAATAATATTTGTAGATTCTAGGTTTTCAGAAATGAAAAGTTTAACTCAACTTCTATATAATAAACAATTTTGTAACTCTCTCCCTCAACTACATGTCATCATTGTATGGTTGGATACTTCGGAAGACTTAGAAATTAAAAATTTTAAAAGGAATAATCCAGATTTATGTCAAGTGTCAGATCAAGTCTTTACTCCTAATCAATTACCATATTTAAAGAAGGTCAAACTCTTGCTAGAGGCACAGAATTTCCCATCTAAGAACCTAAGTAGAAGGCTTTCAACAAAACAATATTCAGCTAATTCAACACATGAAATTCTCAATGACACTACACAATATATGGTAAATATACAAACAATAAGAAAAAAATCAAACGTAATTGGGTGTGAAGTAAAAGAAATAATTCTGACTCAGCCTATATTATTAGCATCAATAGAAAATATCATTGACAAGTATATATTTCATAGAAATATATACTTAACTAAAACATTCAATAAAATTGAAGATTCATGCAAAAACTGGGATGAATACATTAGAAATATAACAAAGAAACAATTACATTATATAAAAGTTAGTCAACTAAACTTTTGTTTTGGAAGTAAAATTATAGATCAAAATAGTGTTGTTACCAAATATTCAGATAATAAAATTCAGCCACCAATCTCTGAAAGTAGTCCTTATAATTCACTGAAAAGACGTGGAATGCCATCATGTATTATATTTAACATAATTCGTTTTCATCAAGTAGCAAATATTAAAAATTTTATCAATAGTGTATGTAAGACAAACATGAATGCTAATATATCTCTTAACATACCTAATCAAACAACTTACTGGATTCCACCTTTATTTATAGATTGGACAACAGACTTAACACCCATAGTTGAGATGTCTTACAAACAAGTAAGATATCACTTACAAAGTATTGTAGAAAGCCTTGTTATTCCAATAAATAAATGTGAATCTGATAAAGAAATAAAAGAAAAGGTAAAACTACTTATGGAAATATGGGATATTTTAGCATATAACATTCAGATTGATGAAGATACAAAGCACTACTTGTCATATTATGGACCACATCTTGTATTACATAGTCTAGTAGTATTTAGAGGATTTATGAATTATTCGATAGAGGTAATCCAAAGCATTTCAGATAATTCAGATATGATCATTACATTTATAATATGCTTTATGGCATTACCATTATGTAAACCTGGAATATCATCCAATATTTTATGTGATACTCATTCCCCTTTAGCTTTACATACAAATGATATTGCAACTATTGAAAGTTACACATCTAGTATAGTATCCAACTTGATTAAACTTCCTAAATTCAAAAATCTCCTTATTAATCAAGAGGTAAGTCAAAAAAAAAGTAGTATAAAAATTTGTACTTTAATGCTTGTGATATTTTAGATTTACAACCAAATAATAATTAATACGATTTTATCACTAAACCCAAGAATTTCAAATGATATTCAAGAATGGCTACTAACTAGTGCCAGAATTTTCCAAAATCAACAAGAAGAGTCAAGCATTAACTACTACTCCTTAAATACTGTTATTAGGGCATCTTCACCCATAATAGTCCAATTAATTGCTAGTGATCCAAAGAAATTACTCGTTCCTATTGTCTTCAATACAGGTATGTTTGACATTATTATCTAAATATATAAAATAAGAAACTTTAATATTTAAACTTCTCTTAATAGTTATGCATAGTCATGTTGCATTTACACCGGAATATTCTATATTATGGACTAAAAAGTGGTTAAAACAGAAGTATTGGGAAAATCAAATAGAACATGCTTTTACTGAATATTCTACATCCCTAAAAAATTATTTAGATATCAACTTTAAATATAGTTATACTAGATTATCTAATGGAAATGATTTATATACAGATATCTCAATTTCTTGGTTTACATCATTACTCATATATAATAAACTTTACTATACTTCGAGTGATTCTGATGATGAATTTCTCAATAAAGCAATAAATAATATAAGTTCAAATTATACAAATTGGAATCAGGGTATAATTAATAGACCATGGGATATATGAATTTTCTTTTCTTACAAGCTGTATATAAAAAGATATCTGTAAGTATCTTAAGGTTTTAAAAATGAATTTAACTTTAAAATTAAAGGTGTAATAAACTTTTCAGAATTTAAATCTAACTTTATATTATGGAAATTTTGATTAGTTTCATAGCTTATTTGGTTTATTTCATCAGATTCAAAATTAGGTTTAGTAATATTCTGATCACTTGATAAATCAAAAGTAAAATTTAGACAATTTTCAACATAGGGAACAAAATCATAAACAAATAATTTTGTAAAATCTAAAACATTATCAATATTTATGAATAAAGGTTGTTTTATGTTGTCATTAATTGAGCTATTGTATAGTGTACTTCGTCTAAATAGTTCATTTATCTCATTTATTAATATTGATAAGAAGTCTCTCACTAAATCAACAACAAATGGTTGTATTGATAAAATGGGACATTGTCTTAATTCATTCATTCCATGTGTGAATTCATTATAAAGTACAGCAAGAGGACGATAGTTTATTATCGAGTTTGGATGATTGTTTATTCCATTATTAAGATTTAGAGATGATAATGAAAGAGATGAAAGTATTGATGATGATACCGTATAATTATTCTTAATTGACCAATCAAAGTTTTTTAATTCAAATTTAAATGATTCAATTGAAAATTCAAGTAACTTCCTGATATATTCAATCATATATGTCTCAATCAAAGGTAGTATTAAAGAGGAGACAGTTCCAGAAGATGAAAATAGAGCATACATTTGTTTATATATTGCCTGACAACAAGAAGCTGCTAGTGGTAATTCATCTAAATCCAAATTAGCAGAATATATTGTTTTGCATGTTAATGAATTTACAAGTTTGGGTTCAATAGATGAGGTACTTATTTTTTCAACTCCATCATTTAGTTTGAAATGCAGAGCCATTTTGATCAATTGAGCAAACCACTCTGTGTACTTATTAGCCCACGGAATTAAAGTTTTCCTACGCAAATCCTGATCAGGGAATATTGAGTCGAAAACAGATGCAACAGTTAGTAATGGTGTACTAAACAAACTCATTGCAGTTGTTAAAGCCAAATAGGGGTTGACACTAATTGTTGCCATAGCTTTTCCTGCATATTCTGAATTCAAATATTCCCCTCGACATTCTAGAAAAATATTTGCTAGAATATAGTTAATATCGCTGGGAGAACTAGTAACAGGCTTATAAGTGTCAGATTCATTTGGATTTTGTTTAGGACTCACATTATTATCTAATACAAGTATATTATGTCTGGATAACATTAACCTTCTAAGCTGTCCAATAATATTGACAGCCTGTATAAGAGATAATTGGCTATCAATTAATTTTAATTTAGAAGTATGATAAAATAGTTCCCTCATTTTTTGTAACTTTTCATATACTGTATCCAAAAGTAGTAATGAACAACTAGTTTCTGATTTATTTCTACTATAGGATGATGAAGTAGCAATTAAGTATGTTTCAACAAGCTTTATTGAAGATTCACCATATTCCAGTGCATTTAGTGCTTCATCCATCATATTAGCATTTATTAAGTTATTTATTAAATTGGGTAAATCTATCAAATCCATAATAATTTGAAGAGAATTTTTTATTTTATTAAGTTTGCTTAATACTGAAATATGTTCACAAACTGATTCTTTCATTTCTCCAATACTTTCAGATATTTTTGGGTACAGAATAGTAGTTATAATATTTACATATGAATCGAGATCATCAATATTCAACTTTATATCATTAATACATTCCTTATTACTTTTTATTATAATGCTAGAATTTTTTAATGATGTGATTTGTAACTTTTTGTGGTTGTCAATAGCCTCATTGTCTAGATACCTTGCCTCATTAAGTAAAACATTTGGGTATCCAGATGCTAGCAGAGATATAATATAGTAATCAGATTCTATTATTTCACTTGTAAGTACTTCTTCCACCTCTTCAGGTCTTTTTGTTGTACTATTGTTAGTTGTGGTTACTTGCTGTAGTTCCGTTCCACATACAACTTCTTCATCAAGTATTGCATCTTTCTCATAAAAATTTGGACAACTTAATAATACTCCTACTAAACCTCTACTGCTTCCTTTTATCATTACTTTATCACTTAAAAATCTACTTGATTTGTATTTTGCTAGCACAGGGTACCATGATGCATATGGAAACGACACATCTTACCGCCAAGTTACTGGGCTTAATATTTATTTGAGTTCTTATAAACCAAGATTTTCAAGTGCATTACATAGTAGGAGTTCTAATAATCGATGAATGAGCTAGTTAAAGACTGTAGTCATCCTATTATTGAAAAAAGATTGAAGGATCTGGTAGAATATATACGTGATGGTGGGAACAAGAACAAAAATATTGCATGCCATTATCTACTGCATAATAAAGAAATAGAGACTATATATGATCGCGATAGCTTTGAATACCGGTTATATTTGCAATCTGGCCCCCAAAATAATAAAATATTAGCTTATGGACATATTAAATATGTGATTATTGAAGCTAAAGCTAAACATATTCATAAACTTTGGAATGATGGAAAACAACTTATTGAGCACTACAAGAAACTTTTAGATATTAAAATTACAAATAACTTTGGATTATTAAGTGATGATGAATTTGAGGTGGAACAAGAAGATAAATTAAACCAAAATGAATTAGGTGAAGATGACTATCATTTAACTATCTCAATTCCAATATCTGTACTAAATGAACGATACTCAAACTGCAACAAATTGGATTATAGTAATATAAAATCATTTGCATTTATTATGCTTACTTCTTGTTTAAGATTATGTTTATATTCTGGTAACATATTGAATATGATCAGATACATTACTTTTTCTAGTTTAGATGATATCAGCAGCATTAATATTCATTCAAATATACACTTTGAGACTCACAAAGCTATTGAATGTATACACTTAAATTCGGAAACTATTTGGTTTTATTACCCTAATAATTTAAATATTGATGATATTTTAGTAGTTATTGAAAGTTGCAGCAACAGTACACTTCAAAACTCTCTTGCTTCTCACTTCTATCAAGAACTATCAATTGCTTTCAATTCAAGAATGAATATTCAAGGAAAAGTAGGGAAGGTACATGGCATTAAAATTTCATACCCCTTATTATCTTCAGAAACTCTTCTAGAAATTGATAATACAAAAAATTTATATATTACTTTCAACTTACCTTTACACTGGCTTAAGAGCTCAACTGATTCTAAGAAACTTTCTATCGCTATTCTTATAGCTTCAATTCAAGATATCACATATAAAATTGTGTATCAAGGCAAATGTTCACTTCGCTGTGGCTTGCGAAAGCATGTACTACAGCTTATAACACAAGAATGTAGAGGGTACTGATGGTAATTTAAAGTGAAATAAGATATGATCATGATAATGAGGTAGATTGAGTGAAATCACACATAATTAAATTAAATATTAATTGCAAATCTCTATATTAGTAGTATTAAACAATCTCATAATAGTCCTCCCTACTATTCGTTAAATCACGATATTCCACATAATAGCACTTGATAACTTGATTCCGGTACACTAACACAAGACGAGACGTAAACGTGGTAATTTTTTAAATGTTGCACGAGGTGTTATTGAAAAAATTTGTGATAAAGATAATTAGAAAATGGGAAATGGTGATTCACCATTAGGTCCTAAACTTCGGATCCGCTTAAAAGCAGAATATGGGATATACCAAGATGAGGGATTGAATAAGCAGAAGCGTAGGAAGAGAGCAGTCTCATTTGCAAATCGAGATGCAAAGTCAGCTATGGAAGAATCTAGAGCAGCTTTACTATTAAATTGTTTTCCATCCTCTGTACGTAAGGCTGAGGTTGTTGAGGTTGTAAATATGCGAGTTGACAGTTCTTTGGAAGCTAGGGAGGATCAGTTAGAAACTCTATCTGATGAATCTGTGGATGATGAGGAGGTTATCGAAACATTAGACAAACTAGAAACAGAAGCTAAGAAGTTAATATCTAATAATACTGGATATAAGTCTGGAAGATCTAAATTGAGACGTGCAAAGGAAGAGTATGTAAAAAGTAGTCAGATGTTATCTGATCAAGAGACATCTTCAGCAGTAACAGTAGGGGAGAATGAGGATGAACATAACCACTATAACGATCATCATACTCGTTCTATAAATACTTCTGGTAGTGCTTCTTCTTCTTCACCTGTTGGATACAGTGGGATCTCTCAAGTGGGTCATACTCCTGTATTCCTACCTCCACAACCAATCCCCATAGCTCCAAATGTAGTACAACAACCTCCTCGAACATATGCCAATTCACTATTACTTTCAAAGGAGAAGTTCTCAACTCGGGCCTACTATCCATATGATCCTAATTTCAATTCTGCATATCTAGTTCAAGTAAAACCCATGCCTGAATCTATGGCTCAAATGTATCAAATTAAGGATCCATCTACTGAGACTCAAAATGAAGGGCCAGAGGATACAGATTTAGAAGATCTTACGAAGGAAATTCCCATTGAGTTACCTTCTTGTAGTGATTGGTTTGATATGGATAAGGTGCACCCTATTGAGATAGAAATGTTAGAACCAATCTTTAGATCCGAAATAAAGGAAACTTCACCTCAAGATAAAGGAGAATCATATGGTAAAGAAAATTTAGACAGTATGAGGTCTCTTATAGATGATACGAGATTATTGGAATACAAAGCTTTAAGAAATGAAATTATAAGTTTGTACAGAAAAACTCCTAGACAATATTTAACAGTTACAGAGTGCAGGAGACGTATTCCCTATACTGGAGATATATCTGTATTACTACAATTACATGTATATCTGGAATTTTGGGGCCTTATTAATTTTCAGGCTGATCCTAAAACCTTTCCACCTAAAACTCGCAAGTTAATGGATTATAAAATGAAAGATTTAGCATCTTGGCCTAAAAACAACTCTAAATATGATATTACTCCAATAAGTCGCATTGATGAGAATACAATTAATAATCCTTTTGCAACAAGTTTAGTTGCTCAATGCATCTCATGTAACAAACCTTGTATGTACTGCTATTATATCCTACGAGCTGGTGTTGTTCAGGGAGTATCTATGGCAGCGTTAGATAGATGTGTATGGTGTGTTAGATGCTATTCAGAAGGAAGATTTCCATCTATTCTTCATGGAGGTCACTTTCTTAAAGTTGATCTACCTGTTACTGCAGCTGCAAAGTCTCCAGAAGATGCCATGAAGGCAGGTCCACTTGGTATTGCAACATGGACTCAAGAAGAGGTTCAAAGACTTATTGAAGGTATTGAATTGCATGGTGATGATTGGGATGCAGTATCTCATTATGTTGGAAATAATAGAACTCCTCAAGAATGTGTAGCTTACTTTATACAGATACCTATCGAAGAACCTTTCATGAGGAATGTAAATCCTTCTAAACATACAAAAACTTCTTTCCCTTTTATGGATGTAAGTAATCCTTTAATGACACAAATAGCTTTAGTAGCCTCTATTATAAACCCTGTAGTAGCTGCTTCAGCTGCCAAGTCAGCTCTTGGCAAAATCCTAGAAATTGAAGGGTTTAAAGAGAAAACCCAAGATAACCAGGATTACTCGAAAGGAGAAAATACTGGAGAATATATAGATAACTTAGACTCAAATACAAAAATTAATCAAGAATGCATAGAAAAAAATATAGATACACAATCTTTGAGCATTAAAGAAGATAATAGAGAAATAGCAAATGATATTACAAATGAAGATGTAACGAATCCTATAAATAATTCATTTTTACCGAAATTTGTACCTTGTATATCATCTGCGGAATGGCCAAGCTCAGCTCTTTTAGGCGAAAAAGGAGTTCAAGAGGTATGCTCTATAGCTCTTGAGAGTGCTGCTAAACGAGCAAAGGATTTAGCTAATTGGGAAGAAAATGAGATTTTAAATTTGATGCCTCAATTGATAGATATTACTCTTAATAGGTTAGAACTTAAATTAAAACAATTCAAATATCTCCAATCAATGGTTGAAGAAGAACGCCAAATTTTAGAAGATCGTTTTGAGAAAATAAAAAGTGAACATTGTGACTTAAAAAATAAACTAAACCATGCTCAATTGCAGCTTAAGGCTCAGCAGAACCAAAGATAATATCTACATTGTAAACTATTAACTTACAATTTGTATAAACTTAGCAAGAACTAACTTCCTAGGTCTGTAAAGCTATTACTATAACCAATATGATAATTCAACCTTAGAAATGTTATATATCCATGTTTTAATTTTGTTTTTACAAGAATTTAAGCAATTACCTTATAAAGAGTTTCTACTTTAGCTTCCTTTTTAATCCATCATATCATGTAATCTTTCAAATGACACGATCTTTTGATACTTGTCCACTTTTTTATTTTTTAATCTTGTTGAAACTAGGTACTTTTATAATTAATTTCTGTATAGTATATTTCAGCTTTCTTTGATTAGTACTATTAAACCTTTGAAATTCTCTACTTTTATTATATAAATTTGGGACTTTTTCACTTTAGTTTCTAATTTGCAATACTAATAACTCTTACTATATCAGTGTTTCCTGGAGTAATATATATATCTTGCCATCTTAAGACAGATTATAGAAAAAGTTCAGATACATATAAAGTTAGAGAACTTTCATTTCCATCTAACATGACCCTTCAGATAAAGAAGAGGATCGTCTCCGCGTAGATGCCCGAGTCGGTCTAAGGGGCCAGACTTAAGATCTGGTGTACACATGTACTCCAGGGTTCGAATCCCTGTCTACGCACTTTTTCCCAAGTAATTAAGGGACTAATTATTCTAGTTTATTGCAAATCTGAAATATTGCAAAATTATATAAATCTTCAGATATAGAAACATATAGAACTTATAAAGTAGTTAGTGTGTTATAAGAGACAAAGAGATAAAGAGACTTGTACTCATTTTAGAGAAGCCGTAATGTAATTGTAATTTTATGCCAAGCAATGGTTTACTCTTGCTATATACAAATATACCTTGATTATACAGTCAGTTCAAACTATATAGGTTAATTAGTAGTTACTTTACAGTGTTTTATATATTATAGTAAAGTAGTTGCAAGAAAACTATTTGTAGTAACTTAACATAGTAGAATTTTTTCAGAATTGACAACATAAATTAGTGAGAAGTTATTAAACTTTTATATATCACATATTAATTACTGCAGAAATTATAATTTAATTAGGTATTGACTTTACGTTAAAATTCAAGTCAATAAACTAGTCATTGTATCTTTTCAGTAAAAATAGTAAAAGATTCTAGATGTAATAAGAGCTAATAAAATATAATCCAGATCAATTCTTTAGAATTGGAATTTAATCTTAAATGTATACAATATATTCAGAAAGAATGATTCATTATACTTGAACTCCATTAAAAATTACAAATATTGTAAACTGAATACAATTAACTCTAATTATTTTATTATTTATGTTAAATATTAAATAATAATTGCATATATAAGAATAATTTCTACTTTATTAATAAAATTAAGAAGACGATTATATCATGTTATCTGATATAAAATTACTACCAGATTGACTATTTTAATCTTATTTAATACAAAATACTAGGAATAACTTAATCCAAATTGAAATTTCAAAAAAGTTATCAAAAGATCACTTTTAAGTTTCAACAATTAAAAAATAAATCTACTTCATATAAAAGAGAGTTAGTTAATGCATATAAATTTAATAAACAATTAATATTTGATAAGTTCCAATGATTTAAGAATAATTCAAAATTTAATACATAATCAAAATTTCAATTCAAAGGAGTACCATGTCTTGAAATTCAGTGTATATATATGTATATATATATATACATGTAAACATCAAGGTATATCCCCAATAGTATAGTTTTAATTAAGAAAAAATATTTCATTTATGACTTTCCATATAATCCATCGAGACTAACGAGTATTATTTTTTAGACCATTTTAGTATAATGAAATAGCAAAAGTTTTCTAAAAGCAATAAAATATCGACTTAGATACTAGATTAAACAAATATATTTAATTTAAAAATTACATGTAATCTAATTTATTAAATTCAAGTGTAGAACAATAAGTCTTTTCTTAATGTTCTGATCCCATAAATCTGTCCAAAAAAGTTGAATATTTTTTTTTACAATAAATTGTAAATTAACTCATCAAATACAGATATTTTATATTGGGAATTTTGATTATATAGTATTTTTGAATATATCTTCAGAAAAAGAAAAGTTCTGGGCTTAAAATGATCTGATAATTCTTTATTTTTATTCTGTTAAAAATAGGTACATGATCCTAATATATCTTAAAAATAATAAATTTCTTATAGATTTTAAGTAGTTTTGTATAAATACTTTAAAAATAAACAAACCAAACCATTAAGGTCTATTTTACTTTAATATCAATAAAAATAATAGTAGATAACAATTTAAGTATATCCAGTACTCACTTTGTTATTAAATTAAAAGATTTAGATAGCTTTGGGAAATCATAATCAAACTTGCTAAATTTAACAGCATTCAAAAATGAATCTGTATTCTCTGCTATCTTGGATATATTAGAATTGTTATTCACTAAAGTAGGGAATACTGCATCCGTAGATTCAAATTTATTATTATTTGCAAAATATTTATTTTCTACCGTTAATCCAACCTCATTTGAATTACATTTTAATAAATATTTTTCAAGCTGTATATTTGTATCTTCTGCAATTTCTGGAGTATCTATTGAAACATTATTTATATCAAAAGTTGATTTAATTAATTCACTTCTCGTAGTATTCTTATTAAAGAGACTATTTAATTCATCATTACTTTCTTCAAACAAGTGATATTTATTACAAAAATGAGTTTCCCCTATAATTTGGTTCTTAGTTTTAATTTCATTCTTCAATCTCGAATATCTTCTATAAAGTTCCTTTTTAAATACCCGTTTAGTCTCATCTTTTATAAATGGGATTATATCAATATGTAGTAAGAATATTTTAGAACCCGGTTGCAAGTGATTAAGATATTTATATTGCTTTCTTATATTATCAACTAAAACCAACTCCTTCATACCTATAACTAAGACATCAGTCAGTATAGGGGGAAGATCCTCTATATCCCCATATTCGTAACATAAAACTCTCAAATAAAATGGATCTAAGAAACATAATTGACCATCATATGTTTGATAAAAATAATATATAGAAGATGAACTAATTTTTTCGCTCGATTGTGTTAAAGAAATTGTTGGAGAAAGACTAAAACTACCTCTTGTACTTACACTATATCTGTTTGAATCATTAACTGCTAAAATTTGAGCTAATTCATTCTCATTATAATAAACAATTGAAATGTGTCCTTTATTATCCATATTATATTTATTATATGTAATTTGATCAAAATCTTTGAAATTACTCCTCACTATATTTATACATTCATCAATATAAAATAACTCACTTTCCAAATTCTCTTGTTCAGAATCCTCAAAAATTTTAAAACGCTTAGATTCTAACATTAAAAGATCATTCCTCAATAAATCTTCTCTACTGTTTAGCAAACATATCCTTTGAAATTGCACTCCAGAATCTTCTTCACAAAGTAACTTCTTGAGACCTATTTTCCTCAAATAATCAGATTTTAAATATGCCACTAGTCCGGACTGTTCTCGAAATAATAGGCATAGATTTGTAGTACTTCCACATTTTATTACTCTAATTGGTTGAAATCTTACAGGTACCAATTCTTTCAGAATAACAGATGAAAAACAAATTGGACATTTACAGTGACATAAGTATTTCAGATCTTTTTCATATATGTTTCGTAGAATACAAGGCCAACAAAAAATATGGCCACATCTTGTTATTCTTGGAGATACTAAATCAGATTCTAAACATATAGGACATTGTACAAAGTCTTCATCATCTGGATATAGTATATCAACTAGTGCCGTATCATTCCAATATATTGCTCGATCAAAATTTGTTATAATATCATCATAATTCTTATATTTAGTACAGTCCCCATTACCAGATCTATCACTATATAGATAAATCCTACAATTTAGACCCACAAAACCCCCTCTCCCTAAATTTATACTACTTGTTATCTTTTGTTCTTTATTATATATACATGAGGATGGTATATTTATTTGCTTATTTGACATTAATGCATTATTTTTTGAAATTAGATTTGGTTTATATTGTTTATATTTGAAGAGTGAACTAGAAGATAAATCTATCGATTTACCATTATGTCTCCTTTGCATATATTTGTTTCTTATTAGCTAATAAAAACTTATAACTAATAAGATATATATATATATATATATATATATATATATAATGAGAAATTAACTTTTGGGTCTCCAAACTTTACTCTTATAAATATATAACATTAGGCGCCAAAATAAAAAATTTCCTATACTTTGATTTTTATATAAAAGGATTTAGCTAACCTCGACATCAATATATATTTAAGGTGGCTCTATTATTATATAGGATAGAATAATTGGATAATTACGAGAATCTTAAAGCTTTATTGGATGCTTTAGACAAATTATAATTTTAATTATGCGTAGTATTGGAACTACCAGAAAGACACTTTCATTCAATGGAAATTCAAATAACAATGGAACTTTAAATCTTTCTGAACGATTAAGTACTATACCTGGAAATAAGATATGTGCAGATTGTGGTGCTAAAACTCCTCGATGGGCATCTATCAATTTAGGAATACTCATTTGTATTGATTGTAGTGGAATCCACCGTCACTTAGGTGTACATATTTCAAAAGTTAAAAGTATATCACTAGATACATGGCAGAATGAGTGGATTGAACGTTGCAGTATTATTGGTAATGAATTATCTAATATGTATTATGAGTACAAGTTACCAACTGGATTTATGAGACCAAGCTGGAATAATCAACAACATAGTGTTGTTGAACAATGGATACGTGATAAATATGAATTTAAATTATATGTGCCAAAGAACTTAGAACCCCCAATATTACTACTAAATAAAAGCGAAGATCCACGTAAATTTATATCAGACTATTACTTAAATATACTAGATACAAAAAGTAATGATCAAGAGAAAAATAACACAATAGAAAATAAAAATAGGACAGAAAAATTAATTCCAATTAGTAAAAATGACTTAATAAACGAATTAAATTCAGATTTATTAGATATTGCAAATACAAGGGATATAAATATTATTCAAGAAAATATTAAAAACATCAAGCAAAACAACAATAATAATCCTTTAATGGAATTGAGTAATATTTTGTATGACCCTGATATCAATTCAACATGCACATCTTCAACTGAAAGTACTTCAAGGATAGCTAGAATAAAGACTGCTAAGCAGGCTATTGCAAAATTATATGATAATATATCTACTGATAATGTTAGTAATCTATTGGATTTATCAAATTTTAATAATTCTATTCATAATTGTCTGCAATCATTTGAAAGAACAGAATCATTTGAAGCTGAAGATTCTATAATAGATCAGTTAGATACTAGTCAAGTTAATTTGAATAATAACCAATCCAATAGTAATCTAGATAATGACATAATTACAAACAATTTGCAAACTAATCCTTGCAACACAGAAAATATTGACGTTCTACAGAATAAGGAGAAGAAGTGTCCATTTAGCTCATTTGATGCATTTTCTATAATGAAAGACTCTTTGTCAAAGTAATTAGCTTGAATCTCTATTCTAGACAAATTTAAATACATATGAAAATTCAAAATTTACTTTTATCTTTCTTCTTTCTCATCCTAAGATTATTATTTAAATGGTAATTTATTGATACACTTTAGATTAGTGATTAATTTACTTGTAATATTTCTATTTTTATATTAACACTTTAATTTGGTGGATTTTTCATTTTATTCTTTTTTTTTCTTTTTTTCTTTTTAAATAAATTATTCCCTAGCTAGCGCTAAGTTTTATTTGCATATTTTTCTAATATTACCTCATCTGCAGTCTAATCACAGTTCAATTATTTTGAACTTAATTAATATTTGTATGTCTAGTAAGTACTACAACTTCCTAAGTAAGATTTTTTGAGAATTTTAAAAATGAAAACAATTATACTATCTGGAGGATTTGGATCTCGCCTTCGCCCATTAACATTGAGCAAACCAAAGCCAATAATTGAACTCTGCAATATTCCATTAATAGAATTTCAAATATCTCAATTTGTAGGAGTGGGAGTGAAGAATATAATTCTAGCAGTAAATTATTTATCAGAAGAGCTTAGAGAACCTATTAAAGATATTGAGAAAAAATATGGGGTAAAAATTAGTGCTAGTATTGAAGAAAAGCCACTAGGAACAGCTGGTCCAATATTATTAGCCAAAAGGTTTATTGAAGATAATATTATTACAGATGAACCATTTTTTGTTTGTAACTCTGATATAGTTTGTAATTTTCCATTGGAGGAGATGCTAAATATGTATAATAAATTAAACTATGATCACCAAAGGAAATGTGAAGGTATAATTCTTGTTAAACAAGTAGAGGATCCATCCAAATATGGAGTAGTAGTTCATGATAAAGATACTGGTCTTGTTGAAGAATTTATTGAGAAACCACAGAAATATATTGGAAATTTTATTAATGCTGGATTATATATATTATCACCATCTATATTAAATTTAATTGAACCAAATATAGCAGTTTCAATAGAAAAAAATATATTTCCTAAAATAGCTGCTCGTAAATGCTTATATTGTTTAAGATTTTTGACTAATGAAATAAATATATGGGCTGATGTTGGAATCCCTGCAGATTTCCTTTATGGTACACAGTTATTTCTAAAATATCTCCAAAATATGGAGTATTATACGAAGAAAAGTTCAAAATTATCTTTATATAAGGAAGATAAATTAGATCCAATTGTGAATTGTGATGATTTGACAATACAAAAGAATAGAGAAGTGATAAAATCAGAAGTTATACCACAAGATTTTCTGAATTCTGATTACTTAAATTATTTCAAATTACTAGAAAGAATGATTAAGATGAATAAACTGGAACTTGCACAATCTAATAAAAGTTATAATATTATTGAAAATGTTATTATTCATCCAACATCACAAATTAGTAAGGATTGCTTAATTGGACCAAATGTTGTAATTGGGAAAGATTGTATTATTGGTAAAGGTGTTAGACTTGAAAATTGTATAATTTTTGATAAAACTATAATAGAAGATTTTTCTAAGATAAAATCTTCAATTATTGGTTGGAATTCAAGAATTGGGAAATGGGTAAGAATTAATGGGCTTTCTGTATTTGGTGAAGATGTTACTATTAATAATGAAGCATTTATAAACTCTGCAATTATACTTCCACACAAATCTATTAATAGTTCAATAATACAACCAGATATGATTATTTTGTAATTATCTCAGAATCATATATATTTATCTTTTTTGTTGTAATAAATTTTATATTTATTAAAAAGTGACTGAATAATATTCTTATTTAAAATAATAATTCTTTTTGAAGTTCATTAGATTCTATATTTTATATAGTTTATAAGAAAATTCCTTTACAAGTGTTTTTTTAAAATAAGGGAATGTTGTAATACACAATTATCTATTATTGTTAATTGAGAGTAGATTATTTTAAAAGCTTCCTTTGTATATTTATTTATATTAAAAAGAAAATTAGTTAAGTTGATACTTTTTTTATCTCAATTTTAGTATTTTTATACTATATTTCTTTATTAATTTTGAACCTATCTAAATACAAACTTTAATAACTCTAAATTGTACTAGTCGATTACCAATATCTCCTTTTTTTATTATCAAAGTAATGTTTGGAATGACTATTATTAAGTATTTTACAATAAATTTGAAAGCTCTAATATAATTATTTGAATCAAAATCAAGTATTGTACAATTAAATATTTCAATATTGTAACTTATAAATCCAATATATAATTTTAATTATAATAGAGTTATTATCTTATACAATATATAATAATCCTTAATTTCTACATTTATATTACCGAATTTACAACAAAAAGTGTCAAGTTTTTTAATATTTCATGATTGTAATGTTTTGAATAAAATTTTTAAGTGCACCATTACTGTGTAATGTGATTAATACATAATATTTCAGAACTTATATATATTCTATATACTTTTTAAAATCCAAATATGTAGTATATTAGATATAAATGTTTAAATAGAATCTAGTTTCAGTCTTGTCTTGTTCCTTTTTTTTCTACTTTGGGATATTACATAATATTTATTATTGAATAGATTCTTGAGCCAAAAATACCCGGGTTCTTTATAGTTTCTGAGCTAACATTTAAAAGAGAGCGCAATAAGAGGGGTATTTATTTGCCACATGGACCTGTGTAGGGTATTGTTCTGTTGAAAAAATAACTCCAAAATAACTTTTTCCTTAAATATGCTGAAAATAAAGAAAATTGCTGCAATTCTCCTTGCTATGTGTACTGCATGCATTGCTAGTACCGGTGTTTTGGATCCCATGCAACATGATATACAGATTTTGACTTCTTCAAATTTTGATACTATGCTTAGTAAACTTCGTAAAAATTATGTTGTCACTGTCTTTTTTTACAATTCCAATGATAAGGATAGTGTGAGTAATTTGTTGGATTGGTATAATACTGCTGCAAAAGAACTTAAGGGTATTATTAAAGTTACAGCTATAAATTGTACAGAATTTAAAAAATTTTGTGAGAAACAGGGTTATCTTGGTAAATTAATAATATATCCAGTTTTACCAATTCCAAATTTTGAATATATTGGTGATAAAAATGAGAAATCTTTTAAAAATCAAGTTTTAAGGTTTGTACCCAAAGATAAAGTTACTACCTTGAGTTCTGTAAATGATAAGGAAGCAAAGTTAGTGAAAATTGAAGAATTTTTAACTATACATATTTCAGTACCTAAAGTTTTAATATTTAGTGAAAAATCAACTCCTCCAGTTATAATACATGCACTAGCAAATGAGTTTGACAAGAAATTGTTATTTGGCTTTATCCCAAATTGCTCTACTAATGAAAATTCTATAAGTATTTCGAAAAAATATAAAATAAACAAATTTCCTCATATTATGGTATATAAAAGTGAATTTAAGAAACCTGAAGTTTACAAGGGTAAAATTGAATTTGTATCATTATTTGAATATTTAAATGTATATGCAGAGACTTTTGTGATGGGAGGTGGCTTTTCAGATCATGATGGATCACAAAGTGTATTGGCTAGACCATGGCTTGAACAAAGTATTCCTGAATTGACAGGGTTATCATATGGGGATATTTGTAGTAGGCATAAGACATTCTGTGTAATTTATCTTAAGAATGGAGAACTTACAAGTGATGAACAAACTATGCTAGAGGAATTAAAGGAATTATTTACACCTCATATATCTGGTAGAGGTATCAATTTTAGGTGGATGTGGATGGATGTTTCAATTGAAACTGAATTTTACAAATTATTTAAGGGGAGTGATGAACAAATTAAATTACCTTCAGCTGTAATCCTTGGAACAAACAAGAGATTGAAGTTTACTTTACTTCCAAAAGATCTTCAAGGAGAATTACAAATAGCCAATAAAGATACTATTAAAGATTTATTAGATAAGGTTATGGGTGGGGATGCTCGTTTTATTAACATCCCAGGACAGAAATTACCAACCTTTACAAAACGTGCAGCAAGTGGTTCTAGAATATCAAATAATAAAGATGAGTTATAATTAAAGAAGGTGGGATCTAAGTTACAAATCAATTTTTATTTATTACTAGATGATTTGTTTAGTAAAGTAGGAGGTTTTATGTATAAACCCTTAGCAATATTAATAGTGATAAAGTCTGAATTTACATAATTTTATGAGGGCTTGCTAATGTAACACCTGGTAATGTTATCTGAGTATTTGTATGTCTTATGTCGGTTAATATTAATTGACAATAATAATACTCGTCAACTCTTTCCATCGAGAACCCTAGTTGTCTAAGTACTTTTAATGCCCCAATATTTTCATCTAGAACATGGGCGGAAAGTACTTCAATACCTTCACTTTCAGCAACATCAACAGCCTTTGTAAGTAGAAATCTACCTATGCCTAAGCCTTGATATTTATTTATTACAACAATCCGGATATCAGCTCTGTTCGGTCTTGCAGGTAATTTATGCATTCTAACAATACCAAATATGCACTCATCTTCTGAAATAGCTACTAATGATATACTTCTGTCGTAATCTGCACAACATATGGCTATTAACCTTTGATGTGCAATTAAATCTGTAAATGACACATCTGGGACATATTGTTTTTTAATATTTTCTGTAGAAAGTTGTTTATGAAATTCTACCATTTTTGGTTCATCTGCTGCTTGAATAGGCCTAATTAGTAATGTATGATCGTTTACTGCAGATGATAGTGATTTGCTTGAAGTTTGTATTTTATATGTCCATATATACTCTTTTGGGTATGGCCTTACTACTAGTGGACTTGTATCTAATATTGACGAGCGTAGTATAAACCTTGCATCAAGTACACTAATGTTGTTTGGAAATAATGTATTAGTACTATGTTGGTCATTTTTAATACTAATACATAACGGATTTATATCACACTCTAACACATAGCACGATAGATCAACAACCATGTTACTAAACCTAGTAAGTATAAGTGCTAGCTCATCGATGCTTACATATGGGAATCGTTTTGAACTACATCCAAAAGCCTTGTATATTTTTGTTCTCATCATTAGATGCTTAGCTAGCGTATCATTTAATGGTGGTAATGCTATGGCAGTATCTTTAAGTATCTCGACATATATTCCACCTGTACCAAATAATATTAATGGACCCATTTGCAAATCTGTAATACTTCCAATTATTAGTTCCAATATTTGACCAGATAACATTGTCTCAATTGTAACTCCACTAAAAACTTCATCTTGATTTGTATATGATCCTGCTGAATAAGCATTGTATTTGATACTTTTATATGCTTCACGTAATTCATCATCACTTTTTATATTTAAGAATACACCACCTATATCTGATTTATGTGTAAATATATGTGAATATAGCTTGCATACAACAGGATAACCAATTTTCTGGGCTACTTTTATAGCTTCTTCTTCAGTAGTACATGTGAATGTTTCATTAACTGGTAGTCCATAAGCTTTCAAAATTTGTTTAGACTCTATCTCACCCAGGGTTAAAAGGCCTCTTGATAATGCTGATTTTATAAGTGATAATGCCGTTTCTTTTGCTTTTGGTAATAATGTTTTAACATCTTCTAAATGTGGAGTTTCATATACTTCCCTCAGGTGTTTTGCATGACACCATATAAGTGCAAATGTTTGAGCTGCTGTATCTGGATTACTTATCTCTGGGATTCCGCCTTTAACAAGAATTTCTTGTCCCATCGCAACCTCATTAGCTCCCATCCAAGAACAAATTACTGGTATCTTCTCTTTGATTTTATTTATTATTGGAATTATTAATTCCGCAACTTGGGTTGGGTTAGTTATATCCTGCGGAGAGAGAATTATAAGCAAGCCATCACCAACTTCTTCATTACCTAATATTTTTAAGATATTTACATAATCTTGTGGGGTAGCATCACCAAGTATATCAATTGGATTACACTTTGACCAACCAGGTGATGCAATTTGATCTATACGATCTATTATAGAATTTGGAAGTATTGATAGCTCACCACCACTTATATCTAGGGCATCAGCAGCTATCACTGCAGGTCCACCTGCATTAGTTAAAATTAATAGCTTTGGACCTTTTGGGTGTGGCATTTTGTTAAGTACTAATGCACAGTTAAATAATTCCTCAATAGTATCAACTACTAAAACTCCAATACGCTTCATTGCTGAAATAAAAGCATCATAATTCCCAACTAGTGATCCTGTATGAGAAGCAGCAGCTTTACAAGCTGCTCTACTTTTTCCAGCCTTTATTACAATAATAGGTTTAGATATAGCAATTTCCTTTGCTGCTGACAAAAATTTTCTTGCATTTCCAATAGATTCTATATACATGAGAATACTTTTAGTATTTGGGTCATGTCCGAGATAGTCCACTAGATCTCCCCAATCAATATCAGACATACTACCCACTGAAACAAAAGTTGAAAATCCAATCTTCACTTTTACAGCCCAATCTAAAACAGCAGCACATAAAGCTCCACTCTGAGAAAGAAATGCAGTTGTTCCCCTACATACCATGCAATTAACAAATGTTGCATTCAGGTTATATGCTACATTCATAAATCCTAAACAATTAGGCCCTAAAATTCTTATCCCATTCTTCTTGGCAATATCTAAAATTGCCTTTTCTCTATCAATACCTTCAGGTCCAGATTCTTTGAAACCTGATGATATAATTAAAATTGCTGGTACTTTTTTTTTTGCTGATTCTTGTACAATTCCCAATACAGTCTTAGCTGGTGTGACAATAACCACTAAATCTATTACGTCTGGGATATTAAGTAAAGAATCATAACATTTCTTACCAAAACACTCCTTTCTTGTTGGATTTACTGGATAAACTGTATAATTAAAATGTGAATCTTCAACAACATCTTCTAGATGCTGTTGTATCATATTTAAAAATAGTGCTCTCCCAACACTAAATTTTCTTTCTGTTGCACCTACTAAAGCTATTGTTCTTGGCTCAAACAAACAATTCATTGAAGATCTTTCATAATTTGAACATAAATAGCTTTGTAATGGGTCATAAACTTTAGCCATTTTATTTGTGGATTCTCAGTATCATAAATGCGTTAATGCAATTATATACTATTATACAATTTCATAAGAAAGTGTATGGACAGTATAGTTAATTTAAGAAAAAAAAATTAATATTTATAACTAACACTTTTGCGATACTTCTATACTCTAAAAGTAATGAATAATGCTTCTGCATGCAATGTAAATGTGGAATCACGTGTAAGATTACAAAGTGTAGAAAAAAAATGAATAATTTACCTGAATTACAATATAGATTTCTTTAACTGATCCCTAAAGAAATTACAAATATATAAAATATCAGAGAAGGGTAAATCCTCAAGTGATGAGGAAATATTATTTAAAATTGGATCCCAGTCACTATTAAAGGGGAAAAGTGATCTAAATAGCCACCAGAAACAAGTAAAACTAAAAAGAGAGCTAAAATTCGTTTTTTTTTGAAAAGGGTGCTTTGTAATATTTCTTAAAATTGATGCGGTTGAATTTATAAAGGATATTTTGACAAAATCACCAGTTGGGTCTTCTAAATCTGGTAACAGAGCTAGATAGGATCTCCAGGATAATTCTAGAATAAAAAAGGAAGGTTTTAGTATATATAAAAGTTCATCTAAGTCATTGACAAAAATCTTTAAACCAGAAATTTTCCATTCCCTAATATCTCCCAAAAATAAGTTGTGAAGATTCAACTGAAAGCTGTGAGATACAGATGAGATTAGAAAAAGTTTATCTGTATCAATAGAGAAGTATTCAGTAATAATATTGAGTACTTGATCCCAAAAACTATTTATATTTTTATATTTGATTACATAATGATCACAATTTCTATAATTAATAGTTATATTGTCATTAATAGGTACTGTTAAGAATAAAATATACCAATAAAATATGCAAAAATTTTGAATTATTTGGGTATTATAACAATCCTCACATTTTATTTTTTTAAATAATGGAAGGATCCACTTTGAAATTAAATTAGTTTGTATAGTTAAATTAGATAATTTTTCACTTGTTTTTTGTAGAATAGGATATCCAAAAATATCAAAAGCAAGATGTGTAATATTTTCAGCTATAGAACGTAAGATTAACCTTGAGTCTTCATAGTAAAAATTACACTGCTTTAGTATTGTTATAATAATACTAAATCTTTGTTCGAATGATAATACTTCAAATTTTGAATTTATTATCAATATTTGAATGATCAACACTGATATTTCTAAATTTGTACCATTGTTTATGTCTTCAATGACTTTATTTAAAAGAATTTTAATGAATTTAATTGGTATAATTGGCCACTCAGTAATTGTTGAAATTAGAGCTTTTTGATAAGAAAATGGGATACATGCTAAAGGTGTACTATTCATTCCAAATGATTTTGTATTGGATGATGAACCCACCAGGAAAGGTATGAGTCCCTTACAAACTTTGGTAGTTAGATCTTCAATTGGTAATTCGACTGGAACTTGACGTTTAATATATAGCTCAAGAATTCTAGATAATGCACATATTATATTTGTAGGTTTACTTTTAATGCTGGCTACAGATACTTGGTATAGTATATATATCATCTGGGGAATATTTGAAATCCATAATCGGACTATTTGTAATTCCATTTCTTTGTCATATTTGTAAAATGTTTTACTGTACAAATTACTTATACGTACTTCAAATAATGACATTATTACTTCAAATCCATACCAATGATTTAATGTATTATTTTCACAAGCAATATTGTCATTTAAAGTCTTAAAACCAATTTTATGCCCAATAATTGGCATTACTATTAGACTTTTAAAAATTGAAATTCGTGGATTATTATTCTCATCAATCCAATCCTCACATCTACCAGAATATCCCATTATCATGTAATGAAATATCCATTTAAGTTTATACAGCTGTATTGAAGGTATTATATTACTGTCAGAATCTATACTTAAAAAAATTTTATCCAAATCTCTATTTAATTCAAATTTCATAACTGAACTAAGTTCAATATCCACTTCTGAATTATTAGGTATGAACAATTTTTCAGAATCTAATAACTCCTTTAAGTCTAATATTATAGAAAGTATTGTTATTGAAATGCATTTAGCTGGAGAAAGTATACCACGAATTAATTCTTTGTCTATTTCACTCCTTATCATTATTTCTATACTTCTATTTAATATTATATTCACAATATTATTTGAAACAAAGGATTCACTATTTATCAATAATTCATCAAAATGTAGTGAATTTCTAATGAATATATTATATATTTGTAGACATTCAGTAGCCAATTTACATATAGTATCGATATCTGATTTCTCAATTAACTTTAATTGGTATAATAAAGATAAACGTAAGAGAAGGATCTTTTCAATTACGGATAGTGAGATAATCACTTTTTCATTAGGAATCTCACTTTCCAAAGTTTCATGCATAAGATTTATCTTCTTAATAATATCAACAATATTCTGCTTCAAATTATGTACCTCAATTATATGATTATATTGTAAAATACATGATAAGCTATCCAAGCATAAACAACCAAGGAATGTAAACAATGAATCCCTATCATGCGGAACACAAATTGGTATATTTGGAACTTCAGATATATTATAGCGGTGTTTTGACGAATTAAAATTAAATTCATTCTGACTCTTATTTGACTTAGAATAAAAATATGTACTTTGTCTCCTTAAATTAATAATATTGAATAAGATATTGACTATTGTTTCATATAAGTTTGCTAAACATTGTAAAATATTTTCATATTTATCAGATTTCAGCTTAATGTAAACTGCAGATTCAGAAGTTATCTCATATATCAACTCTCTAATTGTAAATATTGAAATATACATAAAATCTATAGATATTCCAAATGATGCTGATGATGCTATCTTACATACAAGTGGTGCCCACTCTAGGATTGATTCAAGGGAGTGAAACTTAAATTTATAACTACCTAAATTCAAAGATATAAAATCTTTCAAAAAATTTAAACCATCAATTCTAACATCGTTTCTAAAGTGGCATAGAGTTCCTCGGATTTGCATACATAGAAGAGAACTAAATGGAGATAATCTTGAAATTTTTTCACTGCATAATAATTTCAATATAAATTGTCGAACATATTTCCTTATACTTGAGTCATGATCTACCCAACAATTAGATGTTGATATCATAACTTTGTCCATATGTTCTTCAATAAGTTTTGGATATTTGTTGGTAATATCTATTAGAGAAGCAGCTGCTGCTCTTCTAGAATTATCATTATGATGTGTTAAACAGCTCAGACATTCATTCAAAAATAAAATTTTATTATTAGTATTATCTGTATCATTTGACTTCAAAATACTTTGCTTCAGAATTTGTACTTTCTTGCTCCTAATATTAGGGTTAGTCAAGTTCGTAGGAGTTGGTTTCTTATAGCCAATACGAAGCTTTGGTTTCTTGAAATCAGTAGACATTTTAACTACCATCTCATTATTATTTAGTAATAACTATCAATTCATTTAAAATTATTGTAAATATTATTTCCTAGTAGTCTAACTTTGACTTACCCTAATTTAGACCTACTAGGTATCGGATACAATAAAAAGACTATACCCGCCTAGTAGACAGACTTGTGTGGATGTTTAAAGTAGTGTTGTGCATCTTTATGTAAAACAAGACTATAATTAAATTTACCAAACCAAAACAAGCTAAAATATCATTATATTGTAAACATTAGAGATCTTAGTCATAATATTTCAAGAATTTTGTTATTATATCAAATTTAGATATTGCATACATTTATTTCCAAAAATAGGACATATTATAGTAAAAGTACCAGAGATATATACTTAAATTGAACATCTATCCTACAAATAAATTATTTACTATAACTAATTTATAAAGTAAGTTTAGAACTTTTATTATCTAGATTTGATCTACAGTTAATAGTTAGATATTTTAATTTTATATTTAAATCAAGATGTATGAATAGCAATAACTTAACAATTTAAATTTGATCAAATATTAACACTGATGAATTAACACTAAAGATATAATTAACACTTAATTTACATAAATTTTATAAATTAAATTCGTTAATAATATTTGCTAGTATTTTACAAGTGATTAACATATATTGTAATACAATATTATTTTTTTATTTTACATAAACATAATAAATATAACATAAGAAGTGAAATAATAATGGTATATCCTTTAAAAAATTATTTTTGTGTGTTATATAATAGATATAATAGTATAAATCCCAGTAGGATAGCTATTTAAAATACAACGAAATTTATATTTCCTACTATAAATTTTTCAAATAATAGTATGAAGATAAAACCTTTGTATATGTAGGATAAAATTAATTATTATATAATTTAAATACTTAATTTTTACCTTTTATATTATATTATTTTGAAATATAATCCATAACCAAATAAAATAGTTATATAGTGAGCTTTTAAATTATTTTACTTCTATAGGTACAAGCTATCAAATGCTAAAAAGATATCACAGACTTTTAATTTTTATCTCAAAGTTCAGATTTAAGTTTAATATTTAAAATAGTATTTGATCATTTTTATTAGCTAATTGAAATATGTTTGATGAGCTTATAGTTTAAAGAATCCTATATAGTTTGATTTTCATATTCTTTTGCCTATAAATTAAAATTTTTGTTTAACTTGAAAAAATATAGTATTTAAGAAACTCCTAATAATTTTTATATAAGTTGAGCATTTTGGCTACAGAATTCTTTCTCGGGAATAGCACTACAATCCATTTCTTTAAGAATAAAAAAAAGTGTTCAACTTAAGGATTAGTAATCTTTTATTATAAATTAAAATCACAGAAATATTAATTGTGCTAATAAGAGTATACATATATTAGTAGACTCAAACAAGATCAGTAAAGTATTCGTACAGAACACATTCCATAAAGTAGTGATGAGTTCATAATAAGAAAATTCTCCAAGGATAATAATAAAATATTTATTATAAATCTTTAATATTAGCTTAACAAATATCAAATTATATCAAAATCATGTTTAGTTTAATTAATATTTTAAAGTGTAAGCAAAAAGTTTTAATACTCAATTGTTAAGTATAAAATTCTTCAAGTTGATTATTAAACTTATTCCAAATGTTGGTATTAGAAAATGAGTTAACTTATTTTTTGGTATTAATAGGAAAAAAAGTTAACTTTATTACTTGATTGTATAAAATATATATTGTAGTATTAAAAACCTAACAATAGAAACATCTTGAATTTGAAAAGAAATTTGATACAAAAAGTAATCGTTTGAATTTACTTTTTTTATAACATCTATCTAGGAAATCAGTATATAAGTACAAGTTTATATAACAAGAAACTAAAAATTACTCAAAAAAATCAAATAACTTTAGAAATCTAGATAATTTAAAGACAACCATTTATAAAAGAGGATATTTTAATGTTTCAAAATTTTAGGAATCTAAGATAATTAATTACTAATAATTGTTACTCTAATGCTTCTTTAATAAGTCTCTTTTTCTCTGGAGTCAAACTTTTTGGAAATATTATATCAAATTCAAGAATTAGATCTCCTTTCTGTCCAGGTTGGTTCTTAATTGGCATGCCTTCATTAGGTACTATTTTTCTTGTCTTAGGATTAACAATTTCTTGTATTGGTATTTGTAAATTTCTATTATCAAGTGTAATTACTGGACAAGTAAAGCCTGTTAAGGCACGGACAAGAGGTACTGGAACTTTCATAATTAAGTGACAATCATCCCTAGCAAAACGTGGATGAGATTTAGTCTGTATTATAAGCACTAAATCACCCGGAGTTGTTCCTGGAGCTTCTTGATCACCCTCTCCAGAATATGTCAACTTTGTGCCATCCTTCCAACCAGGTTTAATATCTACATCTACTATATTTTCTTCATTCCTAACTTTATTTCCAACAAATCTTTTTCTAGTTACCTTTATCTTCTTTCTTTTCCCTGCATATAGTTCTTCGAGTGTAACCATTAGAGGTACTTCATGAGATTTTGGAGCTTGCCTAGAGTTTCCTTTTGGACCATGACCTCCAGTATTTATGTGTACTTGCCTAAATACACCTCCTGGTCCACTGAAGAAAAATGAACCACTATCATCATCTCCAAATGTACCAGCACGATCCGATGCAAAGAATCTTGCAAATATTTCATTCGGATCTATGAAAATACCACTACCCATTCCAGCTCCTCCAGCACCGTTACCTCCAATTCCAGCTTGTAGACCTTCGGAACCATATTGATCATATATACTTCGTTTCTCTTTATCACTAAGTACCTCATAAGCCTCACCTAATTCCTTAAACATTTCTTCTGCCTTCTTTTTAGCTTCAGGACTAGAATTTGTTTGCTTATCTGGATGATACTTCACAGCCAACTTCCTATAAGCTCGTTTAATGTCCTGATCTGTTGCATCTTTTGATATTCCCAATGTTTTGTAATAATCCTAAAGGCATCAAATGTAAATTTTAGTTCTAAACAATATAATATCCATATTTGGGAAATATAAAACAAAAATAGGTTATATTCCAAAATATAAACATGGAAAATATAATGAACTTCAAATTGACTTACCTTACCCATTGTACTTAAATTTAATAAGTAATATCTTTAATTCCTTATTTTATATTATATTTGTAAACTTTATCTAAAATACTAATATCTCATAGCCAATATAACATTTAAACCGCCCAAACTCGATACCTCCAATCGGTATACATCAAAAAATATTCATTTTGGCGGTAAAATGTTTATTTAAGAAGAGGCAGTAGTAGACCTAGTAGACTCATGTTTATTTTAAATATGTATTAGATCATTATTTATATTTGTCCCTGTATGTAATATCTTATTATTTATTTATTATACTCTGAAAATTCATAAGTCTTGTAATATATGATCTGAATTTTCATCTGATTTATAGTAGATAATAAGCTACTATTTTTCAATATTATCATTGTAATATTACCTAATATTAAATAGGTTTTATATAAAAATTTCTCTAAAACTGTGGATGTCAATGGAAATATTAAAGTTCTATATTAAACATATATAAATTTAATTTTTATATCTCATATCTTTACTTATTATATCTAATATGGAGTTAAAAAATACCACTCACTATTGTTAAATACTATATACTTTAAAAATACTGAAGTATCTTAATATAAAATAGATAAGGTTTTGTGTTGGGTACTGAAACAGAAAATTACAAATAGAGAAAGGGGTATGTGTTATATTTTTAATATATAATTAATATATTTAGTACTTTTTGTTATTTAATTAGAATTTAGTAACTTTGGTAGTAGTAAAGTTCATATAACTTAATTGTTGTAATTGTTAAATAGATATAAATAATTATCAACAGTTTATATTTATAGTAAATTATTAATAATATTATAATTTACAAACATTTAAATGTTATATTTTATCATTTCACTTTATAAAATATTTCTAAATATAAGTATATAATTACTATTCATATTTGCTTTAATATATATAAATATCTTAATATATAGCACTAATCTTATGTATAAATTAGATGAAGAAACTTACTCATTAATATTAGTAAGAGAATTTCTAATAAGAAATAAAAGAAGAAGATTGTTTAATTTCTATATAAGTTTATACCACCATTTAGTCATTTTATCTAGAACTTGTGAAGAACTTTCTAATGTTTGGGATATCTTGTAAAGTCTATTATTGCTACCTTGTAGTTGTTCACGTTGTGTATTAAGATTCATTAAAACTTGTTGACCATATCTATCTGTTTCTTCTAGCAAACGTCTACTCTGTAATAAATATTCCTCGACTAATTTTGAATCTTTATTTTGAATATTTGAGTGTAAAGGTATAACTTTATTATTACTTTGTCTCCTAGTATTGTAGTGAGTCTTTATAGATAAATTCTTGTCTGTAATTAATTCACTTTTAGTATTAGGTATAATATTCAACATGTCTAAATCTCCCAATTGTAAACTTTCTATCTGTTCTTGTAATATATTAAATCTTTGCCTGTACTTTGTTAACTTCATCTGATTTTCACTTCGTTTATCTGATGTCATTAAATCAATTTCTACCTCAATTATTGAATATAAAGCCTTAATTGAAGATATTAATGCCTGAAATGTTGGTTTCTTATTGTTAATTTCATCTATACTTTTATTTTCTAGAGATTTTAATTCATTTTCAGAATCATCTAGATATGATTCTAGTTCTTCACAGTAACCTACAAAAAGTACCTCTAGATTCATAAATAATAATTCATAGAAATAAAATAAATAGTCTGAATATTTTATAAATATAAAAAACATAATAGTGAGGTCACTATTACTAAACATTAAGACTTCTGTCTACCGCTATGAATTAACTAATAGTATTTTACAATTGAGTAGTCTTACCTATTCTATTACATAAAGTATAAATACTATTTCTGAATAATTAAGTATTTGAAAATTAATGATGCATAGATTTGATACAATTTACAAATGTCTATTAAATAATGAGATGGAAAAATTAGCTTGGTATTTAAAAAAATTAAAAAATGATGAAAATAGGGTTGAAGAATATTGTAAACTTTTAGATGATCTGTCGTCCATTGATATAGATTATTTGATGAATATATATGAAATATCTAAGACTAATATGTCAGAAAAATATCACCTTATTCCTCCAAAAAGGATTGTATGGGAAGAATGTAATACTATAGAACAAGCAAAGAAATGTATAGAAATTACAAAAGAGAGCATAAAAGATGAGAGATGTTTAATAACAGATATTAGAACAATCCCAAAAGGTATTTATGATTATATTTACCAAGAAGGTATTGACTTAATTAAAAGTGGTAAAGTTGGGATTGTAATAATGTCGGGAGGTGATGGGACAAGACTTGGATGGAATGGACCAAAAGGAACATATCCTATTGGTATTGTTAGTAAGAAAAGCTTATTTCAGATAATGTGTGAACGAATTATATGTTTAACAAGGATTTGCAAAGCTGATGAGAATAAAATTCCATTATACATTATGACATCTTCTTCAAATTACTCTGCAATAAGTGAATTTTTTAAATTAAACAAAAATTTTGGGTTAAAAGAAGAAAATATCATTTTATTTAAGCAATTTATGTTACCATGTATTGATATAAAGTCAAAGAGTTTAATGCTCTCTAATATTTCAACTATAAATAAATCTCCTAATGGGAATGGAGGAATTTTTGCTAGTATGAAGGAACAAGGTATTATTAAAGATATGAAAAGAAGAGGTATTGAATATATCTTTATTTCAACTGTTGATAATCCTCTATGTAAAATTGCTGATCCATTATTTATAGGATATTCTCACACTTTTAATTTAGATATTGCAACTAAGACTGTAGCTCGTCTTGATCCTTTAGAAAAAGTTGGATGTTTAGCTCAAAAGATAAATAAAAATGTTATGAATACATCATCAGAAGATTGTAAATTATTAATGCCATGTATTGTAGAATATACAGAAATGGGAGATGAAATAAATAACTCTATAAATGAGGATACTGGGGAAATGGTATTTAGTCATGGTAGTATAGCTATCCATAATATGAAATTAACCTTTGTAGAGGAAATGGGAGACAAAGAATTTGTTTATCATCAAGCTATTAAAAAAATTCCATTTTATGATTTGGATACTAACAAGATTATACAACCTAAGGATGTGAATGGAGTTAAATTAGAACTTTTTATTTTTGATTGTTTTAAATTTGCAAATAAAGTTTATGGATTGGAAGTATTAAGATCTGATGAATTTGCACCTATTAAGAGTTCTACTGGACAAGATACACCTACTAATTGTCAAAAGATTATGTCTGAATTATATAGAGACTTTTTATTAAGGGTTAATTCAGTTATTTGTAATAGTGTGAAATATGTTGAAATATCACCATTAGTTTCATATTCTGGTGAAGGTCTTGAACATTTGAAAATGCAGATTTTTGATCAAGAGTATGTTGAAATTTCTGAATAATTTCGAATATATTTGGATATATGACTAGATTATAATGTATTGTAAATATAGACAAGATTTTCTAGTGTAGATATTTGTGGTTTTTTCTTTCTTTATATTATGTTTGATATATTATACTGGAGTATTTTTTTTTGTAGACTTTTTACTCCATTTCTTGAAACTTCATTTACAATTAGTATAATTTTTTGGTTACTTAGAATTTTAGTACTATTAACAATCTTTTTAAGGTAGAGAATCTCTCATTAAGGATCTATTTATGGATCTAAAATCACTAGAAGTTAATTTAAATATGTCTGAGACAAAGTAATTATCTTTTTTTTTTTAAGTATTGAAAGTGTTAAAGTATAATACTAATAATCACAATCTAAAAATAACTAATACACGCGCTATATTTTTAGCGCTAAATATATTTTTCATATACTTTAGGGTTACTGTATGTTTAAGGGACAAGCAATACTGAAAATGGCTGAAATAAATTCACTGCAATTTTATACAGCAAATAAGATGAAGACGGAGGAAGAGGAGTTAAATAGGGGTTATAATGTGAATATTAATAGGCTTGGTAATATGCCTATATCTCAAACACATGAATCTTATCAATATCCAAATCAGCCTAACTACTATAATCAAAATCAATACAATCAACAATACAGACATTTGAGTCATGGTACTTACTTCTCAAATCAACCTCTTGCACAAGGTGAAGGTATTAGGGATATTTCAAATACAATATCTCAACAAGCTACTCATAGTAATTATCCAATAACTAGTCCATTTAATATCTCTAAAATAGTAAACAATCCTGGGAATACACCATCGTCTAATTTGCAAACTCCAACTACAATTACTATGGATTCTACAGTACCTACAATACCTTCAGGTCAAATGTCGTCCTTTAATTCATATACAAAGCAAACAACATCTTATAATATTTCGTCAGGAGGTAATTCATCCATAATCTCGACACTCTCCTCCTTTATGAAGCCTTCATTTTGGTCCTCTAATGGAATAAATTCTGGTGAACAGAATAATTCCGGTTTTGAAAATGATGATTTATATATAGATGATGAGCCCCCATTGTTGGAAGAGCTAGGAATTAATCCTACAAATATTTGGAACTATATAAAGTGCGTGATATTGTTTCAGAATAATATGAATGGAATGGAGTGGGATATGGCAGGTCCTATTTTACTAATTGGATGCTTAGGATTTTGTTTATTATTGGCAGGAAAGATACATTTCGGATATATCTATGGGATTGGAATATTAAGCTGTTTAGGGACATATATTCTATTAAATATAATGAGCAATAAACAAAGTATTGATTTATATACTACAATGTCTATACTTGGATATTCACTTTTACCTATTGTATTATTAGCTGGTATTTCTGTAATATATTCATTACGCAGTAAAATTGGGATTTCAATAGCTATATTTTTTAATATGTGGAGTACAATTACAGCTTCCAGATTTTTCGAATTGACCGTGTCATTGAAACACCAAAGGTTTCTTATAGCTTATCCAATTGCCTTATTATATGCATGTTTCACAATTGTAACTATCTTTTAAATTAAAAGTTATAGATTTAGAGGGTCAAAGTAGCAGATAACTTACTATTGAATTTGTCTTGATTTCCTATTAAGAATATATTGGATGTCCTTTCAAAAAATTACACATTTGGAAAACACTGTGAAAAGATCAATTTAGGATGTTTCGAATCTACATGTAACTCCAAGGTTGATCTATTTGCTGTACACATAAAGGACTGTTTGCATACATTACAAACAATACTTAAAAGCTTATCTTTCACTTCAATAATTGACTTCGCACTCTTGGGAGCACATTTATCCTGCCGTCTTTGAGCACGTTGACGATCAATTTCTCTCTGATTCCCACGAGACATAAGTAATAAAAAAAGTGAAATATAAACAAATAATTAGAAAAGGAAATGAATTAAATATATGTTTTCATACTAGTGAACAATTAGAAAATTTAGATTTATACCGCCAGATTGAAGCCTATTTGCCATTTTCTAAAATGTCATTCTTATTAGTCAGAGAAGTCACTTATATCATCTTCTTCTTCAAATAATTCACTTTCTGAATCATCTTCATCTATCTGAATGACTTCATCATCTTCTTCCTCATTCTCATCCTCATCTTCATTCTTATCCTCATTGATGATCTTAATATTTTCTTTAGCTGCTGTCTTCCTTGTTACGGCTAGTCTACTGGAACTTCTTAAGGATTTCTTTTTTTCTGTCTCTTTGTTATTATCTAATATATCTATGCTAGGTTTAAGCTCATTTGGCTTGTTTGTAGAGTAAATTGTCATCTTTTTCTGTTTATTTTGATGGAATATATCATTCAGGGTAGTTGCTGTGTTAGGTCCTTGAGTGTTGGAAGAGCCATATTTCCGTTGTAATCTTTGTAATAAAGAGAGACTTTCCAGTGAATTTGAAGAGTTCCCATCTTGTTTTGAATCAATCCCCTCAGTTGCCGATGATAGGATTACTTCATTTTTAGGTGTATTCCCTAATTTAGGCCTACTATCCATAGAAACTGATTTATTCACCACATTCTTCTTTAAACCACCAATTAGCGAGATACTGTTATTATTAGACTTTGTCTTAGATTTGGTCTTTTTAATTGAAATAAAATCTTCGTCTGTTTCCTCATTTAAACAATATTCTATATTATCTTCACAGTAGCCATCGCTATTATCGTAAAATATATTTGATTTCTTAGATGTAGATTTTGATAGTTTAGTAGAATTGCTCTTTTTTCTTTTTTTTTCTTTACCTTTACTCTTCTTGTCATTCCAATCAACAGAAAGTCTTCTTTTTTGGATTAACTTCTTATGTTCCATTTCAATAACTTCTCTTTTTGTTTCCTCACATTCAATTACGCTCAATAATTCATCTAATTCTTTATTCCACAAATCTTCAATAGATGTTTTTTTAAGGTTATTATATTCTGTAATTTTTTTATTGAGTTCATCCTTTAATAAGTCCATTCTTTCCATTGTAAGACTCCATAGAGGTAGTGACAATAAGTAGTCAAATTCTTTTATTTCATCATCTACACAAGGTATTTGTTCATTATTATAATCAACATCTAAATTATTACTTTCCAATTGATCTACAGTTACCACATTTTTAAAATTATTCCATTCTGTCAACAGCTGTATATCCTTTAAAGACTTTAAATCATTTTTTTTTAATTCTTGAACTAGGATAGATCTTGACTTGTTACTAATTTTCATCCTATCTTCTATAACCAAGTTTAAAAATAAGATTTTTTGTTCCAAAATCACTCTCTCATAATTTAGCTTAGATAATAAATATCGTTTCCGTTTCTCATACATTTGTAATCTTGTCGGGATAAACTCCTTCAAAATATCTAATTCAGTTTCATATCGAACTATATGGGAGTTATTATCAAATAATGTCATGTTACTTGTAGATAAAGTAGATTTAAGCTTAAATACCTTCTCGATACCCTCATTTTCAGCCTGTGTGAATTTGTCAGGTTTTATTCGAATTGTAATATGTACACTATCATGTGATGAGTTATCACGATAATCCATTATCCATGAATGATCTATATCATCATTTTCTGGAGTATTTAGAGGTGGTAATAATGTAGATTCTAACCACTCCTTATAATCTTGAGTCCATCTTCTTACTGGTAATTCTGTAATTATTAATGTTTCATCATCTTTCCTATACCAATTCCCAAATGTTTCATAGTTTGCACCTAATTCTAAATTATCATCAGGATCTATAGTCAAAATTACATGATCCTCATCTAATTCTGACTGTGAACAACCAGTAATTGTATGATTTACTGTATCATTATTATGGGAAATATCAATATTATTATCTTGTAATTTAACAGTTAAATTTTTTCTTTTACTAAGATTTCTCCTATTCTTTTGTTTAATTGGTGTAATTTTCCCTTTAAATGATCTATACCAAGGTGTCATCGGCAGCATCATATCACCCATTAAGGCTCTTTTCAGATTATTAATGATATCTTTAGGGTTATAGTTTGGAACAGAACAACTCCATCCAGTACCAATACCATCAGCACCGTTAACTAAGACCATTGGAATGATTGGTACATAGAATAAAGGTTCAATTTGTTGACCATCATCTTGCAGATATATTAACAATGGATCATCAGCTTCTGGGAAAATATAACGAGTCCAAGTAGATAATTTTGTAAATATGTAACGGGCAGCACTTGCATCCTTGCCACCTTCTTTCCTGCTACCAAATTGACCACATGGCTGAAGTAAGTTCAAATTGTTACTTCCAACAAAATCTTGCGCCATATTTACAATCGTACTCTGTAAAGAAGCTTCACCATGATGGTATGCACTATGTTCAGCAACATAACCAGCTAATTGTGCTACTTTCATTTCATTATTCAGCTTCTTTTTAAACACAGAATATAAAACTTTCCTTTGTCCAGGCTTTAATCCATCTATAACATTTGGAATAGACCTTGCTGTGTCATATCTACTAAATAATACTAACTCCTTATCTATAAAATCTCTGTATCGTAATGACCTACAAATATTATCCATTGAGTAGTCAATATATGTGCCTTCTTGGTAAGATTCAATCCACTTTTTTCTATCTTCTGTTCTTTTCTTACTAAATGCCATATCAATAGCTTCATCATCTTCATCATTATACCAGTCAAATTCTATACTGTGATTCTCAATATTAGTAAAATACTCTTTAAATTCAAGATCTGTCGAAGTACCTAAACCTTTATAGTATTTAATCTTCCATCCATGAGGATTACTTTCTTTTCTCCACTTATCATATTCAACTAATGTAAAAAAAGACAATTCTTGATTTCCTTTTTTTGCTTTTACAATTGGAGTTACAAATTGTTTAAGAAATCCATTAAAATGAACTAAACTAGGCCAATAGTAATGTATTAAATTGATAATTAAACCTTTAATATGGCTACCATCATGATCTTGATCTGTCATTAACATTAGTGATCCATATCTCAAATTAATTGGGCCATTTTCATATTTAATACCAATACTAATACCTAAAATCTTTAAAATATTCTGTATTTCTATATTTCCTATCTGTTGTTTAAAAGAGGCTTCTCTAACATTTAGAAGTTTTCCTTTCAATGGGAATACTCCATAATAGTCACGTCCAACAATAGATAAGCCAGCCAAGCAAGATGTCTTAGCCGAATCTCCTTCTGTCAGTATTAGTGTACATTTTCTTGAATTTGGACCCCCAGCTTCATTTGCGTCTTCTAATTTAGGTATACCTAGTAGACGACTTGATATTGAATTTTTTTGGTTTGTCTTCATTTTCTTTTTTAATTCCATACTTTGTCTCATTTGAGCCCATATTAAGACATTTTCAACTATTGGACTCTTAACAACACTATTAATTGTCTTTTCGGATAATTGGCACGTTGAACCAAATTTCGCTACTTTTGTAGTAAGAGTTTCTTTTGTTTGCGAATCAAACGATGGATTAACTATTAAACAACGTATAAATATCCAGATATGACTTTTCACATGATGGTTTTTAATATCAATACCACCCTTATTTTTTGTTTGGACCCTTTTTAGTATTGCTGCAATTAGAGGATCTAATATATATGATATATGGGTACCACCTCTAATTGTGCATATTGAATTTACAAATGAAACATGTTGAAATTGCCCATCAGATTCACTAATAACAATTTCCCACTTTGGATGATCTTCATAAATAATTAAAGGTCCGGCTCCATTATTTCCTAATTCATTAATACTATTTAGAGATAAAGAAAAACTATGCTTAGTTGCATTATCAGTTCTAGCCTTAGTTGTCTTCATTTTTCCTGTTAGTTTATTTGTTGTGTTCTTCTTCTTTCCTTGCTTTCCTCTATTATTACCTTCCCATTCATCATCATCATCAAAAATATCATCAATATCTTCATCATACAAAGTTTTATCATCATACTTTTTATTTAAGATATTCCTACCTGCGCGTGTTGTCCTAGCAGCTACTTTTATTGCTTGTTCACTATTTTCATCAATAATTCCCTCATTATCTTCTTTATCAGGAGAGTTACTATTTATTTTCTCTTCACTTAAATTGTTATTCTGAGTATTAAAATATTTTGATTTTAAATATAATAATGTATAAGATTTAAAATCCTTTATAGGTAACAAACTACCATTTAAGTATACCTTAACACCAGAAGTTCCTGCTATATCATACACACGCTTATATAATAGCGAAAGAATATCATCATCGAATTCTCTCATATTTGCAAATCTATCAAGATCTGGTTTAAAACTTATCTTAACATAAGATTTCCCATTATAATTAGTTACGATTGCATCAGTTTTCTTTGACATATTATCAAACCAGGTTATCTTGAATAGCCTACAGCTATTTGAATCAGCACACTCAACACAAAATTCAGTTGAAAATATATTTGTTAACTTAGCACCAAATCCATTTCTACCTCCTGTGACTCTATCTTCATTATCATCATAATTATCTGATGTTAGTAAGTGGCCAAATATTAATTCTGGTACATATACATCATATTCTTTATGTATTTCAACAGGAATCCCATCTCCATCATTAAAAATACTAATTCTCTTATTATTCTTATTAATATCAACTTTTATACAGGTACATCTTTCATTATTCATCATTGAGATCTCTCTAGCCTTAACATCTGCGGCATTTACCAAAATTTCATCAAATATCTTGTATAATCCTGGAACATAATTTATTAATTTATATACCATCTTATTATTTATTTCATCCCAAACCCACAAACTTTGCTCATGATATTCTATACTACCTATATATGTATCAGGACGCAATAAAATATGTTCAATTTGAGTTTTTTTTTGATAACGTTCTTCAACCGTCTTAGCCCTTTTTTTCATAACTTTACCATTACTAATTATTACATTATTTTCATCAGTAAATAGTGACATATCAAGTCCCAAAATTCTACTTTAGAAAAAAAAGAAAATATAATATGGTTATGTGGGTATTTTCATCCAATTTTATAATTCCCGGTAATATCAGAGAATATTCGGTAATTTTTTTACGAAATTTAATGTATAATTACGAAATATCCTTTTAGTTATATTACAATTATTGGATTATAATTATAATATATTAAGTAAAAAAAGATAATATATATCTAATTCCAACAAATATAATACAGGTAATATTGGAATTCGTAATATTAATGATCTCACCAAGAAAATTACAGTTTAAACTAATGAAACAATATATACCAAATATAGCTTAACAGTATTCAAAAATAAAAAAAAATTATATAAGAATATGAATGATCACTAATCTAAAAGTCTTAGATTTCCCCTAATTTGTGTACTTCTACAAAAATATGCATGCATGCAAATAATTATATATTAAATATCAAAGTCCCCCCATACCGCTTGTTCTTGAGTAACATCAGACTTAATACATTGGTCCCGAGAGTATATATGTCCTTTATCTTTATTTTTAAAATCATTACAAATTCCTGGACTCTCTAAATTAATATTTACTTTTGAATTGCTTGTATTCACATTAGTTCTCAATATTTCCTGATATTCTATATTATCCTTCATGCAATCACTATCCAATGAAGATTCATCAATCCAACAGTCATCCCAAGATATCTCCTTTACTTCTTTACTTGAATAGGTTAAATTTCTATCTTTAGTTTCATTCTCAGCACTTTTTCCACTTGAACTATTATTATCACTCCACTTATCTAAATCCCAATCTGAAATTTCTTGATTCTCATCTTGTTTATTATGTATATTATGATTATTTAATCTTTCACATTCGATGTAACTAGTTTGATTAATTGATGATATAAGTGAGGATGGGAATATTTTAAAATCATTTTGTTGATTATATCCTAAACTATTGACATTTATATCACTTTGCTTTTCAAAAGATCTAGTATTAGCCAAACATTCACTATTACTTTGATTATCATCTTCATTAATATCACTACTCCAATCATCCCATGAAATTTGATTTGTTATAAGCTGTTGATTATATAAAGTAATAGTGTCTTGGTCTTGGATCCCTATTTTACTAGCACATAAGTCTCCTTTAAAATGATAATTTTTTAATTTTCCATTATCTTCAATATTATTTTGATACTCAGAGACACTTAGATCCACTTTTTCAGAATATTGAGATTCCTTGTCACTTTCTGAGTCAAAATTATTGTATCCCCATGCAGAATCTCCAAACTCTAACATATTATTAATTTCAGAATGAGCTTTATCTATTCGTTTAAAATCTTGAATATGAATAGGACTAAAGCCATCATCTTGATCAATAATATTGTTATATTCCTCTTTATTATGATTTAATAATTCATTAATATCATCCTCATGAATTAATTCATTCTGTTCTTCGGAAACTTCTTTATTAAATTTGAGTACATCTATTATATCTTCTCTACTATGTTCTTGTTTTCTTCCCTTTTCAATTTCAGATTCAAAAATATCACTATCCGAATGACTATGTAAATTATTAAGATTATCCTGAGAATTTCCAGAATTATTTAATGACAACAAATTTTTATTTTTACACTCATCTGTTAAAGAATTGAAATGAGTTCCATTATTTCCTAAAATATTATATTCTTTATTATACTTATTTTCAAAATCTTTGTTAGAATATTGGTCTGGTAATATGTTTAAGTCATTATTACTTAATTTATCCACCTCTATATAATTCTCTATATTTTCGTCAATTTGATGAATATATTTCGCTTCATAAGTTATATTTTCAAATTGGGCCTTTCTATCTAATTCATGTTCCTTTTGGTCTTGGTATTCACTCAATTTTATACTTTCACTATCCAAATTATTACTCCAATCATTTATTTTATAATTATCTATTTCATGAGTCTTGGAAATTTCAATATCTTGTTCTAATAGATCAATTCTATTTTCATCTAATATATTAAGTGGTTCTTTATCCCAATTACTATGTCCCCATGTATCTAAAATATTATCATCTTCGTCTTTCTTATCACTACAGTTTAAAATAGATTCTGAAAAATTTAGAGAGTTTGTTAGATTATTTTTAAAAACAGATACACTATTTTCAAAATCAATATGATCATTATTTGTAGTTATATTAAGATCTTTTTTATCATTATCCTTATTGTTAATATCTGTAGTTATAATATTAACATCCTTTTCTTCATTATCCTTATTACTAATATCCAAAGATCTAGTAAGTTCATATTGTAACTCAACTTTGTTATTATCTTCTTTTTGATTAAAAAGTAGAGGCTCTTTATTTTTAATTGCAATATCATTAATTACACTCTTAACGCTGCTATCAAGAACAGAATGAGATATTTCTATATCATTACAAACACCTGATTCAATTTCAGATAAATTTAAATTTTCTCTCGTTACATTTAATTCTTCATATTTCATCTCTTTTGATGTTAGAAAAGATGAGTCCTCTTTTTCTTTATTATTCAGATTATCCACATAATTTAAATTAATATCATAATTTTTCTGTTTAGAAGATGAAATATTATTGGAATACTGTGAATTATCCATTATTAATATTGGTTCAGCTATATCTATATATTCCATATTATTATATATATTTACTCTACTTTTATCATTAATATTATCTTCCAAATCTCCAACATTATTATTAATTACAAGCTTCTCTATATCTTCCTTTAAAGATAAATCATTATTTTCTGTATTCATACTTTCATTTTTATCTAAAAATAGTCTCAAACTGTCTATTGTAAAATTTTCATCTTTAGTCAATTCATTATTAGAATTTATTTTTGAAATATCCTGATTAATAGATACATTATGTCCCCTATCAAAATCAGATTTAGAATCCACACTCATTCCTTCATATTTATCAATATTAAAATTTTCTATCATTTTGGTTCCATTATAATCCGATAAGTCTACTTCTACTTTTGTTCCAAAAACCTCAGATATTGAACCTTTATCATTAGGTATATATTTAATATCCTCTAATTTATTTTCCCCCAAAATTTCACTTTGTTTATCTCTTTTAACTTCTAATTTCTCATATTTATCCATCTTCTCATTAATAATTATATTGTCCATATAAGAATCAGATATTTTTGATTTATGTACATCATTCAAATTAATATCCTTATTTAAATTTATTATTTGATTATCTTCTCTAATATTCCAATCATCAAATTCAATATCATCCCAACCATTATTATTTAATTCCTGATTCTCGATTATATCATTTTCAGATAAATTATTATCAGTTAAAACTTTATTATTAGTATCATTAATTCTAAATTGTTCACTAATTAATTGTAATTTTGATGAACTACATACTTCTATATTCTTTTCTTTATTATTGTCAGATTTATCCTTATCACTACTTGAAATACTCCAATTATCATCAAAATTCCATTCATTATTATTATCCTTTATTATTTCATCTTCTTCAGGACATTTTACTTTATTAGATTCCGAAATTACAGAATCTATATATAATTTATTGTTATGTTCCTCAGGGAATTCTATACTATCAATATCTTTAGAAAATCCATCATTGCTTGTTAATATATGTTCATTTTTATTATCAAATAAAAGGTTATTATTATCCCATTGATTACTTATTTGTGGAACTGCAGAAGATATAACTGATGATATTGCTGAAAGTGCAGATGATGCTTTAGATGTAATATCAGGAATCATTTTATTTGAGTATATATCATTATTTAGCTTATTATTATAAGATATTTCTTTTTCTATTGGATTATTTATATTCTCCTCTAAAGTATTAGATATATGACTCATAAAATCATCCAAAAAAGATGAAAATATTGATTGACTAGTATTATTATCTCTATTATACTTATCATTCTTATTTAATATCATTTCTGATTTATTATTATTATTAGCCCCATCTACTAAAATATCTAATGCATTATGAATCTCTTTCATATTATTCCTTATTTCTACATCATTACCAATTTTAATATTATCACCATATAATTTAAACTCTTCATTTTTATTTAGATCAATTTCATTATCCATCTTAACATTATTATCTAATTCTTCCTCTATAGATTCTACAAAATTAACCTTTTGAAATTCATCTAGAACTGAATCTTGTGATATTGAATATTGAATATCTAGTAAATTTGATAATCCAGATAAACAATCATCATCTTTATTATTTAAAAATAAACATTTTGATTTGTTTGTATTTAATTCATCTGACTTAAATGAAATCTCATTAATTCCTATTGATTCAAATTCTAAATCTCCAGATTTATCAAATACAGATAATTCATGTCTCTTTTCAATTAAATTAAATTTGTCTGAAAAATCTTTATATTCAGATTCCGACTCTTTATTATTGTATTCTAAATTTAAAACCATATCTTCTGTTTTAATATCTTTAAATCTATTATTTTCTGTTTCTTCTAAGATATTCAACTTCATATCTTCTGAAATATTACTTAATAAATAATTATTACAATCCAAATCTGTTTGTACTGAAACTTCATTATATACAATCCCAAAATTATCCAATTTTGTATTTATATTTATAGTAAAGTCTGGTATATGTGATTTTACAATATTTGATGCTTTTAATAATCCTATTTCTCTCTGTAATTGTATTATACTCTGATCTCTTAAATTTATTTTATGTTGTAGATCGTCAATTAATACTTCATTAGTATGATTTTTAAATTCAAATTCTTTTAATTTAGAATTTAAATTATTTTCTAAATCTGATATATTGTTATCTGTAGAATTATCAATCAAAACAGCATTGGCAAGTATATTTGCTATATCGAAAATGTTTTTTGTAATATTAACTTCTAAATCATAAGAATCATCTTTATATTCACTAGTATTCAAATTTATATCAGCTATATCATTACCACACTTTTTACACTTTATACCTTTTATCATCTTTACTTTATCTTGTTTCATACTTTGATTATCTTTTAATACTAATATTTCATTATTTAAATTTCTAAGTGAAGCTAAGCATGATTCATATTGTCCTTTCCAGTATGTACACATCTCGGTACTATTTCTTAATTCAGTTTCTAAATATTTATTATTACTAAGTATAATATGTAACTCTTCTTCAACATTATTTTTAAATGTTTCCATTTCCTTCAATATTTCTATAATGTTCTGAATAGACTCATTTATAGATTCACTTTTAACTTCAATATAATGTTCTATCATATTTTTTTAAATCAATTACTTTATAAATTATCGTTAGAAACAAAGAAAAAAAAAATTAACTATTAAATCTTCCAATATAAATTCAATAATATTTCATATATATAATTTCACTGTGATATTTTTCAAAATCCAATTTTATTTTACCATTTATTATCAATAATTGTATGTTAATATTTTATAATCTAGTTAAAGATGAAATTAGTAATAAATAATTAAATAAGAAATGTTCTATTATTATTACTAAGACTTCTCTTCAATTAAGTTTATTTTACTTTAAGTATCTGACTTATATCTTTTTTTTTACTTAGCTTGCAAATTTCTCTAAACAAGCTATATCGATACCCTCTTAATTTAAAGTGCCACTTTTTTTAGCGCCTATATTAAATTTCTAAAACTTAAAAAACCCCTTCACACACAACCTCTACTATCACATACTTAATATATTTATCAGGCGCTCCCACTTGTGACTTTTCTGTTTTTTCTTTTTTTTTCTTCTCTTCCTAAAATCAAATTAAGAAAATCCTTGGATAATATTTAAAATAACTCAAAATTTGTCCATATATCATTATATCTGTTTAATAAAAGCCAGTTTCTATATATTATTCTAAATATTTTATATTTATTTTTAATAATGGCACTAGTTAATGTAACATCTGTTGAAGTGGGTAAAAATCCGGCAGGTATTACAGATCCATTTGAGTTCGAAATCTCATTTGAATGCCTACAAAATTTACAAGAAGATTTAGAGTGGAAGATTACATATATAAGCTGTGCTGAATCAAGAGATATGGATCAAGAATTAGATTGTATTGCACTAGGGCCGATTACAAGAGGAGCTCTAAAATTTGTTTTCCATGCACCATCACCGAATTTTACACATATTCCAGCAGAAGATATTCATGGTATGGCTGTTGTATTAATTTTGGGGTCATATAGAAATGAGGAGTTTATTAGAATTGGATATTATGTTCATAATGTTTATATAGATCCAATATTAGAAGATAATCCACCTGATATACCTATTATAAAAAAATTACAAAGAATTATTTTATCTGAATCACCAAGATTAACAAGATTTAATATTTCATGGGATTCAAATAATCAAGAGGAAATAAAAGTAGATGAAATACCAGATTCCCAATTATCAAATAATGAAGATGATGATAGTCAACAATTTCAAGTATCAAACCAAACAGATAATTCAATATTGGATAACTTAAACTGCAAAAATGAATTGTCTTCATCTAATCATTCAAAATATAGTGATAATATTGTTAACTGTAAAGCTACATATATAAATGAAGATACAAATAACGTACATGTAAGTCACTAAACATAATTAAGATATACCATTAGCAATAAAATTGTTATATTTAAAGACCAAAAAAATAAAGCTATATATATTGCTTTAAATCATTAAATCTTTTACTTTTATTTTTGTTTATAATTAGATTTCTTCAATATATTAATATTTCACTGAATTCACAATACTATTAATAACTATAAAATCTTTTTTATAATTAAATCCAATATAATCCTATACTATTTAGTAATATTAATGATAAAAGACCTTGGTTTTAAGATAAGATTATTTAATATATATTATCAAATTTGTCTTCATTATAAAAAGACCACTTTCTATATTATTATGTACTTTTTGTAGCACAGCGCGTTGACATTTATCTTTATCTTTAAATTTAAAGTCTTGTACTATTCAATATAATTAATTTTTACAATGAATCTCGAGAGTAATGATATTACTAAATATGAAAACTTTCTTGAGAAAGTCCTCCAAAAAGATTTAAAACAGTTAATAGATAAGAGACAAGAGATTCTTATTAAAATTAATGAAATGTAAGGAATCAATAATATTACCATTTTTTAATTAAATTATTGAAGGAAAAAAAGTGAATAAATTATTTAATCACCTTTTTGTTGTTAATTATTAGACAAAGACTACGTAGGAATATTTCTTTATTTTCTGCAATGAAATTAAGTGAATTGAATACAAGTATTGATCTTGGTTGTGATGTATATATCCAAGCCAATATGTAAGTTCATTATTTATTTTGCTTTTATTTTAAATACTTTGATTTAGTTAATTAACTGTAAATAAATAAATATTATATATATATTTAGACCCGATATTACTATGGTATTTGTTGAGTTAGCTTTTGGATTTTTTTTAGAGTTAAAATTAGATGAGATACCATATATTTTGGATTTAAAAGAGGACCTGGAATATATGTAAGTTTTTGCTTATAGAATGATTAATTAATCAATAATTTAATTGTAAATAACTTTTTCTTAATAAATTGAATTAAATATTTCCAATAATATTTAGGAAACTTGACATTTTGAACGATAAAATTGCAACAATAAAAGCAAGGATTAAAGTCGTAAGTTTTTTCTTTATATTGAAATATTATATATATTAATGTTTAAAAAAAAAATTTCCTTGTCTTTATTTACAGTTTTCTGAAGCAATTTCATTTTTATGTTTTAATTAGAATTTCTGTAAATTTTGCTTAAAATTATATTATGTAATTCATTATATTATAAAAATAACTTTTTGTTCAATTTCAAGCTATTTACCAAATATTTCTTTGTGTATTAATATTACTTGATACATATATACCATCACAAGGAATTCCTACAGGACCTCCTATTTTTATTTTAGGGTATAGACATTGCATATATAAAAATTCACAATAGCTATTTACTGTCTGTCCTGTATTCAAACAATGATATATTATTGGAGAGTTTGAGCAATCTCTTGCACACTTTTTAAGTCTATAAATTGATATCTGATAATCCGGTATACTAGAACATGGGATTCCAGGTTCAGATATTAGTTTTAGTTTTGAATCTCTACATTTATCTCTATGAAAGGCACAGTCAGAAATATAAGTTAATTTATTATTACCACAATGTGGAATAAGTGGAGATTCACTACAATCAAAATCACAATCTCCTAATAATTTCATGCCAAAATTTGTTGAATTTGATTTACTTTCAATTTGATAAATTCCACTATTATTTCGAGATAATAAATTATTATTATCATAAATATTTTGTATTCTAGAATTTATAAAATCATTTTCATTATAATCATCAAAATTTTGATCCATATCTAAAATATCTGATTTCATATCAGATTCAATATATTGTTTATCAACTACTTTGTATGGCTGATCAATGTTATCTTCTGAAGGATAATTATAATTAAGTAAATCTTCTGAAGTATTATTAAAATGTAAACTTGAGTAATAATCATCATATACTGTATTATAAAGTTTTTCTTTTGCTTCTAAATCTGGGCGTCTATCTTCTATAGAACATGGTTCACCCATAGGTTTTAATAAAAATATCTCTGGTTCATGACACATTGCAATACTTAGCTCACAAAAACTATAATATGTTTTATGATTGCTTCCACACATATATAATAATTCATTACCATAAGTACAACTATTTTGACACTTATCAATCTCAATTGGTCTAATAAATTGAAATACACTCTCACATTTAACACCAGGTATTTTTACAAGGCGTAAATCTGGTTCAATACATAATGCATTTCTCATCTCACAATAACTACTATATGTTATTCCATCTGAACCACAAAGTGGATATTTCCATACTTTTGTACAATTAAACCAACATTTATTTACTTCAGTAATATTTGAATTATTTGGTCCATTAGGGATATTATTAATAATATCACTAATACTATCACCAATATAAGAACCACATGGGAGACCTATTAAATTTGCTCTATGAAGAAGTGGATTTTTACATCGTGCTTTTTTAAAATAACAACTATTTCTATATGTTATACCATCACTACCACAAACTGGAAATACATAATTACTACATTTTTTAGAAGTTGAACATTTTAATTTACTAAGTTGTTCTTTAATTATATTTTCATCAAATAGCTGACTATCACATGGTATCCCTGGGAAACCTACAATTGATAAAGTTAAATTACTACATTGAGCCTTACGGAATTCACAATAATTGTTATATGTAATTCCATTATTTGCACAATATGGTCTATAATGTTCGGAACATCGTTGATTACATTCGGTTGAATTTTCTATTAAATAAAGATCACTACCGCATGGAATACCTGGTAATCTTGCTAATTGTATATTTGGATTTTCACATGATGCAACACTTAATGCACATTCATTTAGATATGTAACACCATCAGTTCCACAAAATGGAAATGCTATTGGTTCACATGGCCTTTCACAACCAGTATATCTTGTAGCATCCATATTACTCCATAATCCACATGGTATTCCAGGTATCTTTAAAAGTTGTATTTTGGGATCTCTGCAACGAGCTCTTTCATAAAAACACTCATTTATATATGTTACACCATTACTTGCACAATGAGGAAAAAAATCTAATGTGCACCGTATAGCACATTCATCTTGCTGTACATAGTTTGAATAATCAATAAGCTCCATCTGTTTCTTAGCATAATATAAAAATAGAGATATCCATGTTAGATGCCCTAAATGTAATATCATGAAGAGACTTTGTCTTTTTTTTTTTTGAAAATTTTACTTTCGTTTAAATAACCCTAATAATATTATAATAAGTAATTTACTTTAATTTCTAATATCAAAGTATTTTACTAATCAAAGTTATTGAACTAAAATAGTACTATATTAGCTAATTTAAATTTATATAGGCTATATTAACATATTACCGCGTAACTAATGCATGGTTAAACTTTCGAAATATAAATTAAGGTTTAGTAATATTAATATCACAAGCGCCAATAATAACTCCAAATCTCTCAGTTTTCAGGGCTCCTTATAAAGGAGAAAAAAAAGAAAAAAGTGAAGTATTCAAATAGGTGTTATTTTATGTATATTTTAAATTGAGACTTTACTATTTTTTTATTTTAGTTTTTTTTTGTTATATTTCTAATTATTATATAACTTTGCTAACTACCTTATTGAATAAGATTCTATAATGAAGAAATCTATCTCAAAGACCAGTAAAAATGTATACTTTTTAATTCAAGTGTAAGCTTTCCTTTGAAATATATTTAATATAAATACTAATTGTAATCTAATTCTATTTCCTACTTTATATTGAAGAGAGGGAATCTCAAGAAATATACTGTCAAACCAAATACTAAGAGCAATTATTCAAACCTCTATTACTAATACTTTGGGAAGTATTGGCTCAATGTCTGTTATTTTTGATATATTGTATTTTTCAGTGAAAACTTCCAGAGCGATATTATCTACTTCAAAGAAGTAAGTGTCACGATGAAAAACCAAATATTATTACTATCTTAAATATAAATATAACTGACTGCCTTTAGGAATTCACAAATTCTAAGACTTTGTATTACTCTAGTTTCTTCTTGGGATACCTTCTCTACCTGTAAACTAACAACTTTAAAAAGTGGATATACATTGGCTAGTCTCTTTGATAATTATACATAACTCCTATATATCCTTGATTTTTATTTTCTAAATACTTTTATACATGTACTCTATTGAGTTTATATATTTAGTAGAATTGGACTTACTATATCAATATCATGCCATTACCACAAAAAGAAAACCCTTCCTAAAACACTTTCTAATACCCCCCCCCTCTTTTATATCCCGCAATTATTTTATTTGCACGTGCTCGTCTACACAATTTCACTTAACCCATTTTCACTTATTAGAACTTCTAAGAAATAGATAATTTCACAAATATGCCATCTTTAGTACAGAAACCAGCTCCGCAGTTTACTGCTAGTGCAGTGATGCCGGATGGATCATTTGCTACCGTATCATTGAGTGACTACCGTGGAAAATATGTTGTTTTGTTTTTTTATCCACTTAACTTTACATTTGTATGTCCATCTGAGATATTGGCCTTCCATAAAGCATCCAAGGAATTTGAGAAGCTGGATACTCAGTTATTAGGGATATCTGTTGATTCACAGTACTCTCATGCTGCTTGGCGTCGTGCACCATTAGAACAAGGAGGTATTGGCTCAATAAGTTTTCCACTCATATCTGATATTACTCACTCAATTAGTAGGGACTATGGAATTCTTCTTGAAGGGGGAGTTGCATTAAGGGGACTTTATCTTATTGATAGAGAAGGTATTGTAAGATCTCAAGTAGTACATGATTTACCACTTGGAAGGTCTGTTGAGGAGACACTTCGCGTTGTTGAAGCTCTTCAATTTACTGAGCAACATGGTGAGGTATGTCCTGCTAATTGGAAGAAGGGTCTAAAGGGTATGACCCCCTCTCATGCAGGTGTATCTGAATACTTAAAGTCTAACTTTTAGACAATTGTCTTCACAATAAAATCAAAATCTTGAATATTCTGTTTCACATCATAGTTATTTTTTACTTAAAATCAATAATTTTATCTACTTTTTATAAGACAGATCCGAATAATATATCGTCATCGCATCTTGTTGTCTTCTTATTAGGATATATCATTAGCATATTTTGATACTAGAGGGAATTTTAGGGTACAGTGAGCTATCTTAAGTATCAATAGATTTCTTACTTACCTTTGTTGGGGTTAAGAGGCGTCGATTATTATTGCATGGCTGACTAGATTCGAGTTTATACTGCATAAGAATTTGTTGTAATGAGTCATTTTTAAAATCTTGTTCATTCTGAGCTTCTTCTTCATCTATTTTTTGTAATAGTGTCAGTGATTCTACAAGTAATTTCTCCATATTTCGCATACTTTCAGCTTTATTTCTTTTTAGATTACCCACTTTCCCTTTCATTGCTTCTTTTATTAATATACTATTGATTTTAGTAATATATTCTTTAATATCTTGTTCACTTATACCTTTTTCATTTGTACTACTAAAATATCCAAGTAAATCCTTATCCATTTCTTTCTCTTTTTTTTCAATAACTTCTGTAATAGTATTTATTATTGAACTGGTATCTTTAACTGAACTGATATCTTTCTTTTCTATTATTTTTTCTGCTTCCATACGTATTGAAGTTTCATATGATATAATATTTTGTTCCAAAATATGTATCTCCTCCATTAATTCTGCATTTGCTCTTTCAATATGATGCAATTCAATAATACCCTCTGAGTTTGACAAATCTTCAACTTCCCTATTCTTGATATTTTCATAATTATCTTTTGCATTTTGAAGTTGTACCTCAAGCTTCTTAATTTCTTGGATTGTAAGCTCACTCTCCTTGGAATACTCGACCAACTTTTCAGCTTTTAATTTCTCAAGTGCATATATTTCATTGATTTTTAATAGAATAGTATCCTTCTCTTTGATTGATAACAACACATTTTCCAAATAATTTTCTTTTGCAGATCTATTTTTTTCTAGTATTTCCAAGCTATGTACACTCTCATTAATTGAAGATTTTATCACCTTTAGTTCTACTTCTTGATTTTCTATTGTCTTATTACTTTTTATTATTTTATCTGCTATTAAATTATCTTCTTTAATTAATCCATTCAGCTTTTCTTCTATTTCCTTTTTAGAAACCTCTAACAACATCTCTAAGTTTTGTTTATTTATTATTACTCTATTTTTATTTTCAATCAAATTATTATATTCAGTATTTAATGATTTAAATCTATCTTCAATATATTCATTAAGATTAAGTAACTGTTTGTACCTTTGATCATATTCAATTTGTCTATTTTTCCAATAATTCTTCAATTCCTTCCAACCCATTTGTTCCTAAACCAAAATAATAAATTAATTCATATTTCAAGAAAAAAATTCTAGTTCCATTGTTTTATTTTAAATTTAGGAATTTTATTCTTGATTGATATAAAAATAAAAAAAAACTTACATGAATCATCAACTTATAAGATTTTTCTTTTTTTTCATTCATAGTTCTATTATATCTTTGCTTCTCATACTGTTCACTAATTCTGATTGAATATGTTTGAATATTTGACATTTTATTTGCTATAATTGTTTGTTTATTTTGCAATTCAGGTAGATAAAAATCCTCAAACTTTTTATGTATAGATGACTCAAGTGAAGATTGTTCTTCAATGTATCTCATAATTTGGCATTCCATATTTTTAAGTTCCTCAATACTTTTATTTATTTCTTCAATACTTAACTATAAAGTTAAAAATAATAGTTATTAGTAAATATAAGCTGTAAGCCTAAGCAAAATAATAACTATTATGTATGTTAACTTACACTAATTACTTCATCATTTACTTTTCCTAAGTTTATAATGTCTTTTAGTTTACCCGTTATATTTTCCGCTATCATAAGAAAAAAATTATTTAATATAAGTTAGTTTTTATTATTACTTCCCTTCAACATACCATTTTGTAGATTGTTAGTAGCCAGTTCTTCTGATTTCTGGATACCTAAAAAAGTGTCATTAGAAGTATTAAATTTCTCGTCTTCTTCCAAAAATAAATCAGGTAAATCTGTAATCATTTAGTTACTTTAGAAACTGCAGCAATATTACTTTGTCTATTCTAGATGTAATGCCGATACTCATGCATAACTAAGTCCACATTAAAGTCGCATGCAGTACCGGTATTGCATATCAAATATTTAAAGTAGAATTGGTATTAATTATTTAAAAAATTTCTAGCATTAGTAGAGATTTAATTAAAAAAAAATGAAATTAAGATATATAACGAATAATAATAGAGTATTTAGTAATGACAAATAAAGATATTTTCTATTATCTCTAAAAAAAATTTAATTATGTGAGTAAATTACAAATATATTTGATATAATATATAGCTTTATATTAATAAAACAATGACACAGAACAATTTAATTATAAAGAGGGAGGTTTTTTAGTTTAGTCCAAATTAGATGAGATTACATAATCGCGCTCAGTAGCTTGTTACTAATAAATCAAAGAAAAGAATAAGTTTAGAGAATATTGAGGAAAGAAACGATGAACGTTCATGGTAATGATATTTCGGAGGAGTTTGATGAGCTAGAAGTACACTTAACAAATGAAGGTAGAATATCTTTGGGAAAACTCCGGAGTCTACAGGATGAATTTAGACTTGTAGAACAAGAACACATGGCAGAAATGCGAAAATTACGTACCAAATATGAAATTCAATATAATATGATATATGAACGTAGAAAACAGGTTCTAGTACAAGGTGATGCTGAAGAAGGAGGAACTCCAGGTTTACCTCAATTTTGGGTAATAGCAATGAGGAATAGTAGAATGCTAGGCTCTGCTATTGAACTATATGATATACCTATCCTTTCATATCTAGTAGATATTACTTATGAATGGACAGATGAATTACAAGCAGGCTTTACATTAAATTTTACGTTTAAACCAAATTCATACTTTGAAGGTACAAGTATATCTAAAACATATGTAATGGTTCAGTTAGATGAAGATGAACCATTATTAAGCAATACTACAGTAAGCCCAATATTATGGAAACAAGGCAAAGACCCAACTCAGGAAGTTGTAACAAGAAGACAAAGACATAAACAAACAAGAGAAATTCGTATGATTACTGAAACAATAACAAGAGAAAGCTTTTTTAATTTTTTCAAGCCATTAGATGTTCCTACCGATGATAAGCTTGAAAAAATGGATAGATATGATGTAATGGAACTAGAAGCAGCTATTGAGACAGACTATGAAATGGGCGTATTTATTAGAGATAAACTGATTCCATATGCAGTACACTGGTTTACAGGTGAAGCTATTGATGAAGATGATGAAGCTGATCAAGATGATGAAGGTGATATATTAAATGTTGATGATGATGATGATGATGATGATGATGATGATGATGATGATGATAATGATGATGATGACAATGGCGGAAAACACAAAGCTAAATTCAGAAAATCAAGTCACAGACATCTTAGTACTAAAACAGGTGAGGAGTGTAAAAATCAGTAGTTTACTAGTTTTTGAAATTTAGTTATTACTCAATCTATTCTCTGTTATATTTCCTTTATTGAAATCTTTGTAATAGTGTTTGTATCTTTACTCCTATCACTTTAATATTAAGTTTATTAAAATTTTAAAGTTTTATCTATATTATATCAGTATATTTAAAAAATATATATAATACATTATAACATTAAATTACACTGTACTGTTAATATATATGGTTAGGTACCTGAATAATGCTAATTAGCTAGATTCAAATCTATATATATACCGCCCCCTAAGTTATATTAGCGCTGATAATATAATTTGTCAGGTATTGAAACTACAGAACTCTCTGAATAATGAATGAAATACTCAAAGATATTGATAGTAATAAGTCTCTTAAACTAACTGATTTACAAGGGGATATTGGGAATAATTTGGGAGCATCTATTAACCCCCAATCTATCAGTTTAACTACTAGCGATAATACTGGAGTTATCTACATTTCTAGGATACCTCCAGGTATGCAACCACATCATATTCGTGAGTATATGAGCCAGTTTGGTGAAATAGATAGGATATTTATGTATCCCGAAGATAAATCAATATATGAAAAAAGAGTTAAGATGTGTGGATCACGTCAAATGCGATATATAGAGGGATGGATAGAATTTAAGGATAAACAAATAGCAAAATCTGTTGCTATTTCTTTAAATAACACAAATATTGGTGGTAAAAAGAGACATAATCGGTGGAGAGATGATATATGGTGCCTTAGGTATCTTCCAAAGTTTAAGTGGCATAATTTGATTGAACATTATCGATACAAGAAAGCAGTTAGGAAAGTTAAGCTACAAGCTAGACTAAACCAAGTTCAAAAGGAAAACAATTTTTATATTGAACAAGTAGATAAAGCTAAAAGGAAAGAAAAGTTGCAGAAGATAAATAAATCTGAAGGAAACAGGATAGATAGTTCTGATATAAAATACATATATACTGGGGAAATAAAAGATATTTCAGAAAATAATGAAAAAATAAGTAAAGTTTCTCTAAGTCATCTTTTATAGTAAATTTTGATTACTTTTATTATCTGTATTATATATAATGGTATAGGAATTTATGGATATTTCTCTATTTAATTCAATTCTGCATGTAAATGATGTTCTACAATACTAGCACATTACATTTCCATGTGGAAATAAATAGTACTATTAGATGCATGCAAATAACTATTCATGGGATTTATATTTTTTTTAGTATTAAATGGATTTTTCAAGTTATAATTTTTTTTAAGGCACATTATATTTAGCTGTATTTATATATAGCAAGAGAAAAGAAGTGGATATTATAAAGTTAGAAATTAGTATTTATTTACTAATGGGATAAGATTTGCATATTTCTCAATATTTTTGCAAGTTAATGTGTAATAAAATTGGAAATATTTCATAATATATATAGAAATAATAAACTTATATTTTCAGTAAGACCTCATGATTAAGAAACCTCAGTTATATATATATATATATTACTACAAAGATATATTAATAAAGAAGTTGAATAAGATGTTTCTTAGATTGCTTCCTCTTTCTGCGGGTGTCGTTCCATTAAGTATATAATTTTATTTAAGAGAGAAAAAAAAAAAAAAAAGAAGAAAGTTGATCAGGTTACATCAATTATATTATATCTATTTTTATATATAAAAGAAAGACTAAATATACGGGTTTTAAGTTGGATCTAAATATACTAGGTAAAAATAATTGTTTTGTAGGATTAAATATTTTGGCACTTGTGGAAGGGGTTTTAAAGGGGGACAGCTACATAACAACATCTGCTCAAGTATATGTAAAGATATGTCTACAGATTTATTATTACCACAAAAATACAAAATAGTGAGATAGGCAAGATCATTGAATTAATATTGATATATAATAAAATTGTTTTTATGAAACTTTGATTTAAATAATTACGGAGATATGTCTACAATACAGAAGCAATATGATCTATTTGTTTGGGGATGCACAGGTTATACGGGTCATCTAATATGTGAACTACTAGTAAAGGCTTTTGGATCAACAACTTCGTTGAAATATTGTTTGGGAGGAAGAGATATGGATAAGATGGAGAATCTACGAAACAAACTGATAAAAATATTAGATGCAGATAATAGGGAAGGTGAAAAAATAATCTCTACAATTCCGATGTTTCAGTGTACTACTGAAGATGAGTTAAGGAAATGTATTTCTAATTCAAAAGTTTGTTTGAACTTAGCTGGGCCATATCTTGAATGTGGTGAGATAATTGTAAGGTTGTGTGCAGAAAATTATACTAATTATGTTGATATCACTGGTGAGCTATATTGGATTAGGAAAATACAAAGAATGTATGGCATATCAATAGCCTCAAAGAATTTAAAATTTGTTGTTTGTAGCGGTTTTATTGCTTCAATTAGTGATTTAGGAATACTACATTTACAAAATTTTGCAACATCTACAAGTGGGTTTCCATGTCAAGAAGTTAAACATTACTTCAGACATGAAGGTTACTCACAAGAATTTAGCAGTGGGACGATTCATTCTATGATTAATCTATATAAATCATTAACTTCAGAAGAATTTACTGAAATGGGAAATCCATATTATTTATGTAGCGGTACTTTATGTTTAAGCAATATAAATGAAATTATGTTAAAAAATAAAGAAGTAATAAAACCCATTTATGATGAAAAACTTGAATCTTGGACCTCACCTATGGTGATGTCTAGTACTATTGATCAGTTGGTCCATTTCTCTAATGAAGAGATGGGTTACCCATATGGTATGGATTTTATATTGTCTGTGCGAAATATCTGTAAATCATACCTTGAAGCATTGAAAAACTCAATAATGATGAAAGTTAGTCCTTTTCTTATCCAATTTTCATTACTGATTTCAAAACTAAAATGTGGTTCTACATATGTAAGTGGCTTTGGACCAGATACTACTAAAGCCCATGATACCGTACTTGAGGCTATATTCTTGGGTCGTACCTTACAAGGAAAGCACTTTAAATGCATTGTACAATTGAAAGATTGCGAGGCATATGTTGCCACTGCAAAGACAGCACTTTCGTCCGTGCTTGCCTTGATACATGATGAAGAAGCTCTACCGCCTAGATATGGGATTTCTACTCCAGCATGCCTACTAGGCACTACAGTAATTAAGTATTATCAGGATCTTGGAATACAATTTGATACCCAATATATTCAGGAGTGATCACTTTTTTAATATTATGATTTTGAATAAGTATGTAAGATATCCTAGAATACTTTGTAATTTACTGTTTTTCATAAGGAATAGAACTATTTGAATCTTGATAGAAGATAAAAAAATAATAGACAAAAATCCAAGTTATCTAATACTTACATTCTTAAATATTAGGGACCATGAATTCTTAAGTTAAGTAATGTACTAATATCAAGATTATAAGTATAAATATCCTTAATTCTATGACCAGGCCTCAACATTATACCTGCCTTTTATTTGTAAGCCATTGAGTATTTCATTGGCACTTTCTTCAGTTGTACTACTATCTTGACTCATGATAATATTTACTATTGCCTTTCTAATGTCAATTGGTACCTGTCTGGTGCCACATAAGTAGAAGTATCCTTCTTTATCTATCAAGTTTTCATATAATTCGACACTATTTTCTTCCATAATGCGTTGAACATATACCTTTTGTCTATACCTGATACAGTTATCCTTATAAGGTTTCTGTTTCTTCTTTTCTATAGGATCTCTAGAAAATGCAACATTCAGAGATGTGATTACCCCATCATTTACATATTGCTCAAGTTCTTCTCTATAAAGATAGTCCTTATTCTTGTAACGGCATCCAAAGTATAAGATAACTGGGCCTATTTCCTGTCTTAATACAGTCTTCACATAGTATTTGTATTGGATAAAAGCTCTAAACGGTGCTAATCCTGTCCCCATACATGCCATTATTATAGGAGACATATTATCTTTTGGTAAATTAAATGCACTAGATTTCAAGGAGCAAGGTAAAACTGGTACAATATCAAAATTTGAAGTATCACTTATAATACCTTCATTAGACTTTTTTGAGAACAATTTTGGTAATCTGTTAATAAAACCTGTACATTGACCATATTTTAAGATACCTGAAGATGTGTTCCAATCAACTATTCCCACACATAACTCTATCTTTGAATGATTAACATATTTATATGATGATGCAATTGAGTAATATCTTGGTTTAATAAATGGTACAAGATCAAGTAATTGACTCAAAGATGGTTTTGCAGATGGATACAGATAGAACATATCTATAAATGTCTTTGTTTCACTCTGAAATTCCTGAATCAACGATTTTCCTTCACTTTGTGACCACCTCTTGGCATATTCCTTTTCTGATCCACTACAATATCGGTAGAATTCATGATAAAATCTACGACCTGGCTTTCCCCATAAATCTAAACATTCTATAAATAATTGCAGAATAGTCATCTTCATTCCAAATATAGATAGATACCTCTGATTTACCTTAATATTCTTGTTCGTTTCTATCTGATTCAAGTTAATCTCAATAATACTATATGGATTAAAACCAAAAAATTCACATGCTTTCTTTGCCTCTTCAAAGTCATTTTGAGCATATAATGCAAGGCTATCACCCAAATTGTAGCGCAAGTTATTTTTATGTAAGCTGTCATCACTTAGATCAAATACTAAATGCCTAACATCTCTATCATGATCCAATGATGTAATACGAGTGTTCTCTATTAATGGTAATAGTATTGAATTAGGAGGCAATACAGGAGTATAAGGGATATCACAATTCCCTTCATAATTAATTGCATGCAAGGTTCCTGTTTGAATATTTAATTGATCATTGCGATATATATTTTCAATTATCTGAACGTTATATAATGGCTCTTTAGGCTGATCATCAGTATTACTAGGTTCTGGTGCACTAATCAACTGTAGATAATCAGGTAACCATTCTATCAAATCAGTTTCATATTTTTCATCAGATTGATCATCCCCTAGTCCCATCCTTCCAATTCTAACTGCCCCACAGTCACTTAGTAGTTTGTCCCATTTTTTTGCAGCCTCATTGAAGTACACATATGTAGAATCACCTAAACCAAAAACTCCATATTGCATAAAATTACAAAGAGATTTAACATCTTCACCATTTGATAATAGTTCTATATAACGCTTTTCTAGTGATTCATATAGGATTTTTGAAGAACCCGGAAATTCACCTTGACCAGCAGTACTTGTTACTAGAATAAATGAAGAATATTGAGATGGATCTAAGAACTCATCAATATCTATATCATCCAAATTACATACGGTGCTTGTATACCCTCTAGATTTCAGTTGTGCCTGTATATACAAAGCAACATCTTCTGAATTTCCTGTTTCTGTCCCATACAGTATGTGTATATTTCTTTCAAACTGTAATTTAAGATTACCCCCTCCAGCTTCACCATTCTGTAGAGCTAATAGTCTGTCTTTGAGTTTTTTAACTTGATCTTTTAAAGAAGTTACAGATAAATTTTCAGAAAGATTCTTCATATGCTGGAAGCGTCTATCTGAATAAATCTTCAATCTACTCTGAGCAATAGATGCTAATTCCGGATTACTACGAAGTAATTGTAAAAAACGATTTTCACGTTTCAAAAATTGACTAATATCTGCTTTGATCTTTTTAGAATCTAACGTAAAACCAGTTGACAATGTTACTATTGTGTTGTTTATTTCATCGAACTTTAAAAGTTGTGGATTGAAGCGATACAATGGCCAATAACCACTTTCTACAGCCAGCTTTACACTTTCTTGTTGCAGTGTATACTTATCATATCCATGTTCAATGCAAGTTGAATATGCAATAATCAAAGATGTGCCAGGATAACGTTCTGCTTCCATTAGTGAACGGATTGTCTGTTGATAATTAGCTCCTAATGCAATAGAAGCTACATATACAGATCCATACTCCATTGCAATTAATCCTAAGTCCTTTTTTTGTCTCAAATTCCCACCTTGTGAAAATTTTGCTACAGCACCAAATGGTGTACTTTTTGATGTCTGACCTCCAGTATTGGAATAGACCTCTGTATCCAAAATTAAAATATTAACATCTTCACCATATGCTAGAACATGATCAAGCCCTGCATATCCAATATCATATGCCCAACCATCTCCACCTACAATCCAATGGCTTATTTTGGGAAATAAATCTCTATCCTGATAAATTTTCCTCAACATTTCTAAATGCTCATCTGACAATAATATATCAAATTTATTACATTCCAAATTCTCCTCAATAGTTGTTATCCTCTCATATAAATATTGACATACATCCCCTTCATTCATATTCTTAAGCCATGATCTTAAGTAATCTTCAAATTTTAGATAAATATCTTTAATTGCACTCTTTTCATGTATATTTTTAAATTTCTGGTTGTCAGGTTTATCTAAAAACTCCTTGATTAATGCTTCCATCTTTGTTCTTCTTTGTCTATAGCCTACTACCATACCCAGACCGTATTCAGCATTATCTTCAAAGAGAGAGTTACCCCATGCAGGTCCATACCCTTTATCAGTGACGGTATATGGTACAGATGGAAATGATGCACCCCATATAGATGAGCAACCCGTTGCATTAGCAATGACCATTCTCTCGCCAAACAATTGTGTCAGTAACTTAATATAAGGTGTTTCACCACAACCTTCACATGCTGCAGAAAATTCTAATAATGGCTTTTGAAATTGTGATCCTTTAACTGTACTCTTGTCAAATTTATAACCGTGGTTGGGTAATTTAACTAAGTAATTCCAGTGAGGTATTTCCTGGTTTCGAACCATTTGCAATGGTTCCATATGTAGTGCATCGTCTGGACAAGCATGAACACATAGCTCACAACCTGTACAATCTAAAGGTGCAACTTGTATACGATAATAATAAGATGAAAATTCTGCACCACCCTTTGCTCTTGATATATGCATAGATTTAGGAGCTTCTTCAAATTCTACTTCCTCTAACAAAAATGGTCTGATAGCAGCATGAGGACAAACAATGGAGCAATAATTGCATTGTGTGCACTTGTTCATATCAACTATTGGTATAGATATAGCAATTCCACGTTTTTCGAATGCTGTAGTACCTAAAGGTACAACACCACTAGGGTCAAAAGCTGATACAGGCAAGTTATCACCTTTTAAAGCATTAACTGGCTCTAATACATCTGATACAAACTTATCTAAATCTGGTTTTTCATTTATTGATATTCGAATTTGCTTCTTTGAAAATGGAGATTCACATGTTGATGTTTCACTAGTTGTCTTACTATAAGAATATTCTTCAACTATACCTTTAGAAATTTCATAATTATTACCAACTATCTGATTTGAAAAGCTAGATAACCAAGTATCCCGGTTATATTTAACTTCTATTAAGGACTCCAAGGCAAGATCCACAGCCCTCCAGTTTGATTTAACAACAGCTTCTCCCTTTTTGCTATAAGACTTCTGTATTGCATCTTTGATCAAATTAATAGCCTCTTCAAAAGGTATTATATTAGCTAAGCGAAAGAAAACTACCATAAGTATGTTATTAATTCTCCTACCAAGATTTGCTCTAATTGCAACATCTTGAGCATCAACAACATATATCCTAATATTATTTCTAGCAATAATTGTTTTAATTCTGGCAGGTAGTTCTTCACTAATCTTATCAACAGATTTCCATGAACAATTCAAAACAAATATCCCATTTTCTTTGATATTTTCCAAAACATCAAATTTGTATATATAAGATGGATGATGAACAGCAATATAATCACAACGTTGGAGTAAGTATGGTGATTTAATAGGCTTAGGTCCAAATCTTAAGTGGCTCATTGTAGCACCACCAGCTTTTTTAGCATCATAAGCAAAGTAACCCTGTACAAATAAATCTGTTGATTCTCCAATAATCTTTATCGCATTTTTATTTGCAGAAACAGTACCATCTGATCCCAAACCCCAAAACATGCACTGACGTGTTTCATCTGTAAGTAAATCTAGTTTAGGTTGCCTTATTTGTAAAGATTTAAACGTAACATCATCATTAATACCCACTGAAAAGTTTTGAATTGGATCCTCTGACCTCATATTCTCCCATATAGAAAGTGCCATTCCAGGTGTAAATTCCTTGCTCGCCAAACCATACCTCCCACCAATAACTGAGATATTTTTATATCTGCTGTCTGATTGCATAATCCTCATAATACTTGTACTTACATCTAAGTATAGAGGCTCACCTAGTGCACCACTTTCCTTACATCTTTCCAAAACAGTGATTCTTCTAACTGTTGTTGGTAAAACCTTTGCAAAGGCATCAGGTGACCAAGGTCTAAATAATCTAACTTTTATCACTCCAACTTTTTCATTAGATTCTTTAATAAGATATTCGATCATCTCCTCGATAGTTAACCCCCCAGATCCCATTACAACAATAACATACTCTGCTTCTTTATAGCCATAATAGTCAAATAAATTATATTGTCTACCAGTATATTTTGCAACTTTGTTCATTACATTTTGAACTATAGTAGGTATGGCATCATAATATGCATTTCTTGACTCAACTGTTTGGAAGTAAACATCAGAACTAGTTGCAGTACCACGAAGAACTGGATGAGTTGGGTTTAATGCACGAGATCTAAAAGCTCGTAGTTTATCGTATGGATAAAGAGCCTTTATAGTATCATAATCAATCATTTCAATTTTTTGAAGCTCATGAGATGTCCTAAATCCATCGAAAAAGTGTACAAATGGCACGCTTGATTCCAAAGTACTAATATGTGCAACAAGAGCTAAATCCATCACTTCTTGAACAGTCATTGCACCTAAAAATGCCCAACCTGTCTGACGTGCAGCCATAATGTCATTATGATCCCCAAAAATAGATAAAGAAGAAGTAGCTAGTGCCCTAGCAGTAACATGAAAAACACAGGGCCAAAGTTCACCAGCAATCTTATACATATTTGGAATCATTAGTAATAAACCTTGAGAGGCAGTAAATGTAGTGGTAACACAACCAACACATAGAGACCCATGTAATGCACCTGCAGAGCCCATTTCACTCTGCATTTCTACTACAGACACTACCTGATCAAATAAATTCTTTTTACCTCTAACCATCCAAGAATCTGCAGCCTCTGATATAGAGCTAGAAGGAGTTATAGGATATATAAAAGCCACTTCAGAGCACGCATATGCAATGTGACATGCAGCTATACAACCGTCAACAATCTCACTCTTCATTCTACACCAGTCAAATTATGATCTTGTTCCCAATATTATTTAAACCAAACAAAATCTATTCTACACCTTACTAAAATAAATTAAAAATAATTACTGGTTGTACTCGAAACAGTGGTTGCACCCGTTAGGATTATCCCCCCTCACTTCCCCTCCTGTTAGGGTAGCTAGAGCTATTAAAACCCGCAAAACTAAACATAACTAGCGCCCTTTAGTAGTACTATTTGCATGAATCTTTAAAATATGCAAATCATTAGAGCTTCCAGCAAAACTTCTGCTCTTTCAAAAAAAAAAGTACTATAATTATTTATGTCTTATAGATTAGAGTCTTTTAAAAAAAATATATCAAACTATGCCCCTACTATCTATTATATGTACCTTTGCATGTATTATTACCGGTATGCACATGCAAAATTTAAAAAAAAAAATCCACACAAAGTAGAAAATTTGGGAACAACACTTTATAAATCTTCTATAGAACCACTAAAAATGTTCAATCAAAACATCATTTCAAAGAATTTCCACTCTTGATGAAAGATATCTTACGGGAGATTAGACTTAAAGCATCTTTTATTTTTAAATCCAGTACGCCTATAGGCAATAGCTTGGCGCCCTATCCACGTGTTGCCCACATTAAAGGCATGCTCATATGCGCACGTGTGGTATCGGTACCATTCATTTTATTAAATTACGTAGATTCTGATCGAATAATCACAGATTAGAAGGTTTGGAGCATATACCAAATTATAGTGGAGCTGTATATTGCTAATTGCACAGGTGAAGGTCGTTTTTCAAGGTGACAGGTCAAAAATATTAATATTAATACTCAAGCCAAAGATTGCATTAGATCAGAAAGATCTTTCGAGTTAAACTTCTTATAATTTTTTTAGTTGAATACTATCTCAATTGATTACGTATATTCTTGTTTAAAACGGCTATTAAAGGGGATTGACGGAGATTTTGAGTACATGCATCAGCGCTGAGTGAATTCAGTATAAGTAATATAAAATAAAGGTGGTGGTTAGAATTATTCTAACATGTTAACAGTGAGAGATTCTTTTGTTTCCGACTCAAGACTATGTGGTGATGATGTTAATAATAATGAAATTAATGAGGAGGCTGATACAGGTATTTATAATTATGATATTACAAAGTCAACATTGAGTGTAGATCCTAATTTCGTAGAAAATGATGATTCTTGCTTAACTACAACAATAACTACAAATGAACTGGGGGATTCTAACAGTATTTTATCAGTCTCTGGTACGAATTCTACTGGTATATTACCCCAATATGGTTCTACAAGTAATGATGATAAAGCTGAGGAACAATCAGCCTTTGATATACAGCCATTAGATGTAAGTAATAATGTAGTAAATAATACAAATTTCTGTAAGGATTCCAATAATATAGGACCAATGGTCTCTACTAAACAAGGTAGACGATTGTCAACTACTAATTATGACATTGGTCCACGTCAGCTAAAATATAATCAAATTGGTGTCTATTGGAAAGATAAAGAAAGCAGAGTTTATGCAAGGTTTACTTGGGCAACGAGGAAGTATTCTAAAAGTTTTTATGTGGGACCTAATAAACCATACGCAACCGTAAGAGAAGCTGAGAAAGCAGCTATAAGATTTTTGTTGATCAATAGCCCATTGCATCGTCGAAGTCACTTAAAACATTTCAGATTTACAGAAAGTGATGATGAATCAAACGAACCTTATGTTGGTACTCAGGCATTGAAAGAAGCAAGAAGGACTAAGGGTATAATGCTGCACTTCCCTGCTCCAGAAAGTGATGATGAAGTATGGTCACATTATAATACATCTAATATTAACCCAGCTACATTATATGGTGAAATTATTAAGAAGATGGATAATACAAGTGATAATAATACAGGTTTAACAAGTCCAATAACATCAGCTCGTGATTACGTTACTTCTAAAAACAAACAAATATCACAAAGTCTGTCAGAGCAAAGTACTAGTAATATAACTACTTCAAATGATAATTTATCATCAGATGAAATCTTTTTATCATTGATGGCTAGTCAAAATGATGTTGAAAGGATGGTTGAAAGACAATCAACAGGTGTTTTTATGAATCCAACGACAACAGCAACCTCTATCTCTTCGAAAAGATTTAAACCCTCAAAATCTGATACAGTGGAGTCATCAGATACTAGCTATGTATCAACTCCACAGTATAGTCCAATATTTGTTGATTCATCACTTGGAGGGGGTACATTAAGCAACATAGATTATAATACACTTGCTGCTTTGCAACATTTACAAATGACTAATTATTACTTGCAGCAACAAATGGCTTTTGCAGCTGCCGCAGCTAATTTTGGAATTAGTTCAGGAACTCCAAATAATACTAATCCATTTATTCCAACACATTTGGGAATTGCACAATCAACATTACCTGAATCTAACAAAACTGAATTAGGTCCTGAAATTCAAAATATTGATACAAACGGTATGTCATCTTTAAATCTTTCATCAAAGGTTCCAGCTGTGGCATCATTAATAGAACAACATGTTAAGATTCCAGGGCAAGATATGAAGATCATGCCTTCATCAAATATTAGTATATGTAGTACATCTCCGACAATAAATTATCAGCAAGACTATGCTGCAGCAGCTGCAATGGTAGCAGCTGCTACATATCCAAGTTGGTACCCAAGTCCTTATGCCTATGGAATACCATTCATCGGAACATATTCACAGTTTATCCCAACAATAGTACCAAATGCAGCGACTTGCAATATTGGATGCAATCAACAAAATAAAAATATCATAAATAATCAAGTCTCAGTACCAGTAGTATCTCATTCAAATATTGAATCTTCAGTAAACATATTTGATAATACCAAGGAGAATTCAGAGGAAGATAACAAGAAGGTAATAACTCCTAATGATTGACAATTAAATTGAGATATTTACAATCAAGTATTAGAGTCAAGCTGATTGTATACTATTTCCACCCTAATCGTTGGTAGAATTGTTTTTTAGTTTTGATCAAGTATCTAGCTATTGGAATATTCGAATATTTCACTTATCAATCTCTTTATTCATAGCTTAGTCGATTATTCATAATAATATTCATATTTTGTCTTATTCCTTATTTTCAGATATTTTGTGTTATATTAAGTTTATTTGTCTAATGTAGCTATTACAAATTATAAATGATTTTATCTAAATCTAGAAAGTGTAACCTCTATCCTACATTATACCCTAAAATCAATAAAATTATAGAAAGTTACATAGTAGTTATACTAATCCTAAAGAGATCAAACTGATTTTAAGCTCGAATCCGAGAAAATTCTTACCAATGGCAAAATAAAAGATAATAAGACAAACAACTTTAGCTAAAAGAAATGCGTGAAATAGGGAGTAATTGAAATGCTTCAAAGGAATAAATTTATAAAATTTGAAATTCCATGGCTATTGCTAATAATATGGATGAATTTTATTCTAACCTCATATTCTCAAGAAGTTGTCTGCAAATCAGGAGAATGTGCAACAGCTCCACTACCTGTATGTCCTCTAAACGGAATTTATTCAATTCAAGAGAAGGGATGTGTAATAACAGAACCAATTATTAAAAGTTGTCCTCCAGAGTATAAACCTACAGGTGTTGCACAGTGTAGCAGAAATATTCATACTGAGAAAATTATAACATGTCCAACAGGTACAACATATATGAAACATAAACAAAAACAAGGATGCTATTTTGAAATAGAAGAAACTCCAGAATGTGAATTTGGATTTATGGATGATGGTGAAGGAGGTTGTTATACCCTGAAAGATGCTCAAATATACTGTGATAATGACAATGTGGAAGAATTGGATGGATGTTATAAACATATAAATCATAATAAACAATATAACTGTCACAAAATTCCCGATAAATTTCAATTAATGCATTCCCATAATAAGCTTACCTTTGTATCATCAACAGCATTTTTGGATGGAGACCCAAATTATAAAGATGATGGGTCTCCAGCTCCAGTTTGCAAAATTAAAGTGTTTCATACTCCAAAGTGTCCTCCTGAAGCACATGAAACATCAAATGGAGAATGTATACTCAAAGTAAAACCTGAAGTTTCTTGTCCTCAAGATTATACATTACGAGGTCTTACTGATATTTATGTAGAACACCACGCAGGTAATATACCATTAAATCAATATCATGAATTAACATGTGAAAAGATTGAATCAACAGATGCTATAAGTGAATGCCCACCTCAAATGATTAAAAAAAGTGATCATATGGGGGTTGAAGTCTGTATTTTGTACAAAGAAGAGATACCTCAAATTTGTCCAAATAGCTATACTTTCATTCCTAGCCAAAAATTATGTATAAAACGCTATACTTCAAATTCAAAATGTGATCATCCATATATATATAAAAATGGTCATTGCCATTTACCAGAAATCCCAAGATTAGATGTTAGACCTGATGTATATTGCACTGATCCAGATGCAGTTATAGTGAGGTCATATTGTGTAAAGAGTAAAAGTGAAGATCCAATTCTAAATTGTCCACCAAATTATAATTTACAAGATTCCACCAGAAATTGTATTCATGAAACTACTTTAGAACCTATTAAAACATGTCCACCAAGATATTCAATAAATAAACTAGAAAATATATGTGAAAGAAAAATTGAGCAAGATTGTTCAAAGACAGAATATATCAAGCAGTGTAGCACATTTAGACATGAAATTCAACAATTTGACACACCTATGAATTTAGAAGGAAGATATTATGGTAACTATAACCATCATGGTCATCATAACCACCATGGCTATCATTATGAGAACCATCGTGTTAACCATTTAGAGATTGATCCAGAACGAATTATTCATCAATGTACAGAAACTCCAAAATATATCGAGAAATTATGTACCTCTACTGAAACTACACCTATTATATATATCTGTCCAGATGGAAAAAGATCATCGGTAAAAATAGAATGCAAAGTTTCTCAGATAACTTCACCAATACTTTCTTGTCCTAAAGGTTATAACCTAGTTGGATCAAAGTGTGAAGTGCGAGAAATTAGTTCTATACAGTATTCTTGTCCAGCATATTACTCTCTTTCTACAAGTAAAGAAAAATTACCTTATTGTATCCCTAATAAGAATGAAGAAAATGAGATATCAATAAAGGAAGCCCTACATGAGTGTCCATATGGAGGAACTTTAACAATAAATGAATCTAAACAATATGAATGTGTGTTAACTAAGCAACCTCGTTGTAATACATCAAATTGCAAAACTATTTTAAAAAGATTATTTCCTCAATGGAAATGCCCAAATGGCTATGAATTAGATAATTCATCCTTAAATTCTCATTCATTATTATCATTACAGCATCATCATACTCATAGTTCCCATCACTTTCATGAAACAATGATTCAAATAGCTCCAAAATGTATTTCCAAAACAAAAGTTCCAGTTATTAAGCAATGTGCAAACCCTATGGCAGAATTTCAAAATGGAATGTGCATAGAAAATGTAGAAATGGAATGTCCAATAGGAGGATGTGAAGCATTTTTAGAATTTGCACCTGAATTGGAGTGTAAAAAGGGTTCTGAATCACTTGGACCTCATAATGCAGATTTATGTAGGGAAATTGTCCATTCACCTTTTTTATATAAGTGTGATACTGGTGGTAAATTAACACAATATAATAAATGTACATATACTAGAGAAAAAACTTGCAAACATGAAAATTGTAAAGAGTATAATCAAGTTGAAGGAAGCTATCAGTGTCCACCAGGATATTCTGAGGTTAAATACATCTCAACTGCTTTACCAAATGTCCTTGAAATGACAAGTGCAGATAATACTAATAATGGAATTCCTAGAAAACTTATGGGACCAGTAAGACCTATATCTAATATGGGTCAGTGTACAGCTCTAGAATTTACACCATATATATTAAACTGTCCTAATGGTTATACTGAAGCAGAAGGGAAATGTATAGGGGTTGTGGATCCTACTTATCAATGTCCTAAAGGAACATATATGAGAAAAGATGGATATTGTATTAAAATTCATAATAATACTCGCAAAAGTAGAGACTCCAAAGATGTAATAAGAGAAATATAAGAGGTGAATTATAATAAGATCTTACCTTATTACTTATACAATATATTTCCTAAGTGAATCAGACTTACAACTTAATATTCCTCAACCCGCTTATTATAAAAAGGTCGCTTAGCTGTATACCGCTAAAGTCAATAATGGATAATAGTCAACTAAGTTCTAGTATACTTAAAATCACTTTATATTGACAATATATTCATCTAATATATATAATGAGACCTCTAACTGAAGATGAAACGAAGATATTATTCCAGAAATTGAGTATTTATATAGGTGGAAATCTTATGTCTTTGATAGACCGTGAAGATGAGACTTATGTATTTAGATTGCATAAAGAACGCGTATTTTACATGAGTGAATCTACAGCTAAGGTAGCTTCTTTAGTTCCAAAGAAGAGTCTCTTAAGTATGGGGGTATGCTTAGGGAAATTTACTAAATCAAAGAAATTTCGTCTTGGCATTACAGCACTGCAGCATTTGGCAAGATTAACAACAAACAAGGTTTGGGTTAAAGCAGGTGGTGAACAAAGTTATATATATGGAAATCATGTAATAAAACGACATATAGGGCGTATGACAGATGGATTAAGCAATAATATGGGAGTGATAATATGTTCTATGGACGAAATACCTCTTGGATTTGGTATATTAGCAAAAAGTTCCAGTGAAGTAAAAACAGCAGATGCAGAGAATATTATCGTATATCACCAAACAGATATAGGAGAGTATTTAAGAGAAGAGGCAGATCTAATTTAAAGAGAAGAAATTTTAACTATAATGGGAATTTAGCAAGTTTGAAGTAATACATAGCTAGACTTATTTTTATCTATCCTACTCAATTGTATTAAATTCCTTTGGGATAGGTTTTTTCTTTAATAGCCACTTAGTAGTACGCAAAAATTGATCGAAGTCTTTGATATTACACCAATATTTTATTATATACCAGAATATCCATAATACACTGATAATTGTTGCTAATGGGTATAAAAAAAGTTTTGTTATTTCACTTTTACTCAAATATACCTTTGCTTCTAATTTCGTTTGAAAAAAAGGTTCACATGACTTATCAAACAATGATCTTCCCCCAATTTTATAATTCTTATCTATTTTAAGATGATTATGTTTCTTTGAATTAAATTTTTTGCAATCAGCACTTGGTACATTTCTCCATCTGGGATAATTTAAGGAGTTAGTATTAATAGAAATAAGATATTTCTTTAAGATAATACTTTTTGATACTTCTAGAGGATATTGTAATTTTTGTGAATAATAAGATTTTGCTATTCTAAGATTGTTGAGTAACTCGTTGCTCGATACCTTTAGATGAGCTAATTTATATACTGAAATACAAACTCCTACACTCAGCATCCCAATCTCTATATTCTTATCAGATAACTGTAATATATTTTTTTTAGAACTATCATACTTCTTAGTACTCTTCACTAGTTTTATAAAGGGATAGAGCAAGAATTGAAGTGCGCTCTAAAACAAATATAAAATGGTAGTTCAGTTAAGTTAAACTAGTTAGTAAGATCTTAATTAAAATATATCTCACGCATCTATTTCATTTACAGTAAGATTTTAAATACACTTTCCTAAATAAATATTATATTAGTAAACTTATTATATCATCTAATGTTACAAACTTATAACCTCGGGAAAAAAATAAAATAGAAATTGTCAGTAAAAAAAGTGTATTATTTTAGCTTTAAAATATCTACATATTAATTAATTCATCTTCTCATCATTAGATAAGCTTCAATTCTCTCTATTCCCTGTATTTCATCAATTTTTTGCAACAAATTATTTTGTATAAACATAGCAACAGTTACTAGTGGGTGATTGGGTCCATTATAGAGCTTGCAGTTTTCAACCAGCTGTAAGACATCTTCCTGAAATTCTTTCCTGGAATGATACTCTCTTTTTTTACATTTGTTAATCATTAACTGTAACCAGATTGGTTTTTTAACAATATTATAGTAGTTAGGAGCTATTCTTTCGCTCACACGATTCCAAAATACATGAGAATAGTGATGCAATGTTTTTGTTCCATTAATAATTCGTTGTAAACTTATACAAAATTCATCTAGAGCTTCTGAATATGAATTAATCATTGGGCCAGAACCTACTAGTGATGTATCAACTGATACATCACTAACAGCTATACTACCCATAATATTCAAACTATGTTGACTTTTATTTGTAGTACTTACATCTGCACCACTAATATTAGAATATCTTTCGTCATTATCCATCATTTTCCTTCTTTGACGTGCTGATAAGCGACTAAAATGTAGTGAATTATCGTTCGGATCTTCATAGTTCGTTGATTGTAATGAAAGATTTAGATTAGGATTATTGATGCTAGAAAATCCATTTATAGAAGAAATTTGATTATTAATTCCCACTTTTAAATCATTAATAGCTAATTGTGATGATGGTGGCCTACCACGTTTTCCAGCTCTAACAGTTGGTAGCAATGAATCTAACATAACCAATTGTCTACATTCATTGGTAGCTGTTTGAGAAAAGCCCATACCTAACAAGTTAGCTATCGTACTTTCTTCATCAATAATTGTAGATTTACCAGGTTGCATTAATGGTAGTATAATTCCCTTCTTCTTTGATTGGTTAATTGCATTTTGATATCTACTTGTGCTACTTGTTTTATTACCTTCATATAAAGGACACATTGGATTTGATGCAATGTGACCAATTTGACCACAACGACGACATGTTCTACTTGCACGACCTAATACACCTGGAATGCCAGTTGGATTTAATTGGCGTCTCTCTTCTCTTTTATAATGCATCCTAAGTTTTCTCCATTGTTGAAAATACTTAATATTTTCTTCCCCATAAATATAAACTACTTTCTCATCTTCATATTCCCAACTTGTCATGTTACGTCTAACACGAATCCAGGCTAGTCTAGGAATATATTCTAACTCATTATTTAAGTGATTTTCTTTCGAACTATAAATACTATTAACAGAATTCACCTTCATGTGCTCACTTGTTCCATGTATTTGTTTATTAATATCATCATCTTCACCAGCAATCATCTTCCTAAAATCTGCAAGATCCTTTTCTTCTTCTTCATCCTCTCTTTCATTGGTTGGCAATTTCCCTGTGCCATACAATTGTTCATATAATTTACTGGATCTCACAGCTTTTTTATTAGATTGATTTATTCTACTGTTATTTATATTATAGTTAGATTCATTATTTGTATTATTTGTATTAACTAAAGATGATATAAATGTCTCTTCAAGATCTAAATCTTCTATATCATCCTCATTTCCATCTGAAGTCGTATCTTCTCTACCTAAAGTTTTGTTTCCCTCAGTTTCAAATTCTACTGTATGTAGATCACTAAGTTTATTTTCATTATTTCCATTACATGATTGGGTCTCTTCATCATCATTACTATAACTGCTATCATCAGTCATAACTGGATTGTCTGGGTCTAGTGCATTCTTTTGATTCCTTAAAACTTCAATAATAGCATTAATATAATCATCTGAAGATAATGCTTGAGATACTTGCTTGCTATTTGTTGAGTTAGATGTATTAATAGGTTCTCCAGACAAAGAAAAGTGACGAACTAGAGCTACACGATCCCATCTAGGTAATGGTGCAATTGCATCCTCATCAAAACCATACTGCAATAATCTCTGTCTTAATTGATCCATTGATAACTTTCTCAAGTCTTCATTTTTATTATTTGACTTTTGACTTCTTGATTCCATTGTAGAATCAATTAATCCACGACGTATTAGATTTATACCTTCACCACGTCCACCACTAGGATCACCAATACCTCTAATACTAAATTGGCCATTTTGATTCTTAATAACTTGAATATATTCTTGTGTTATATTCCAAGGAGATAATAATAGTGCTTCCTCAATATAACGTGCTATTGGAGTTAATCTTCTTCCATTAGAGTTTATAATACCAGTACTTAACTCATTAATCAATCTCAATAAATTAGAAGCTAAATGATTACTATCAGTTGATACTCCACCTTCATTAACTGTTTTATTTTTATAAATATCCTTAGCTTTAATTCTAGCAATATCTGCATATTTCTTTGCAATACCCTCCATTTGATCTAATTCACTAACAACTATTGGAATTTTACCAAAGTGACGTAGTGATCGAATTCCAATTTGCTTAAGCTTAAGATCACCAGCAACTGCGCTATCTAATGCACATATTAATTCAGGTGTTATAATTTCCCTTAATTTATTTTCGCTCAATTGCTTAATCTGAAAAGAAGATTGTGAAGATGATAATGCACTATTACTTGGCCCAGTATTTGATATAGATGTAACACCAACATTTGATGAAGATGAGCTTGCACTCACACCTAAAGTAGAGTTATTTGTGTTACTATCTCTAGTTTCTTTACAAGAGAGTAATATTTTCTGAATTACATTGGGATCAAATACTCCCCTGAATAAATTTTGACAGAGTTGTCTAATATTATCTATTGAGTCGCGTCCACCTTCCTTTGATTTTCTTAATGCAATTGCACGCAAATGATCACGTCGTAGATCTATATATGTTTTGCTATCAATACAAGGTACTTCCAGTAATGGTTCTTCCTGTCCTACCGAATATACGCAAGTTAAACAATCACCCGAAAGTGGACGAAGAAATAGTCTACATTTGAAATTAGATAAAGATGATGTATTTGTTATACTCTGCCTAATAAGCAAGAAATCCGTCAAAAACATATCATTTTGACTATAATTTTTGTTATCAGTTTTCTCATTATATTTCTTAGGATGATAAAATATTGGAGCATTAAATAAGCCTGTTTCAAGTATTGCAACACTTTCATCTTTATTTATTGGATATTCAACACCAAATAATTTTGGATATTGTTGGGTATTATTACTACCTTTATTATTTTTATTGTCTTCTACAATATGAATTGAGCCAAGTGGACCAGCCAAGTTAAGTATACTCTCAAATTTATCCGAATCTGAGGTATCACTCTTAATAAATCGATTAATTCTAGCAGCCATTCCTAAGTTATTCATTAACAATGGATATTGTTCAACATATTCCAATAAGGCTATTGGAGTTTGGTGTGTTAATGATAAGTCTTCGGGTGATATAAAACATACAGATGAATTAATACAAGGTAATGTATCTTTGGATTCCTTTTGTCTCTGAAGATAACGATGTAATAACTGGGAGTTTGAGTTATATAAGTATTTCCCACCAAATACTGGATATACATACCACGGTCCTGATAGTTCACTATTATTAACTTCAGTAGAATTATACAAATTATTATTGATGAAATTATTCCAAATAGCAAAATAATTGCTATTATTAGGTTTTGAAAAGAAAGCATTATATATATTATTTCTAAAATCAAAACGGTGGAATCTGACACCATCTATAGGCGATAAATAGCCACGTATACCATAAAATGACCATGCTAAAGGAGTATGTAATGAGTCTATATTTGGAACATGTCTCTTTGATTTTTCATCAAATTCATTATTATTACCAACCATTATACGGCGTTCATGATATTGACGTTTTTCATATTTCCATAATTCATATATAGATGTAGAATTTCTACTTTTTATATCAGGCCTACAAAGGAATGAAATCCAACTCTTAAATCCACTAAGGCATCCATCTATACTATTGTAGTTTGTTGGGTATTTTGATAATGTATTCTCGTTATCTTTATGTCTATTATTAAATGCATCAATTAAAAAATTTTTTATTTCCTTTTCATCTACTCTATCAAATAATTTTGGAAAAAAGTGAGTAAATTGTCGTAAAGATAAAAAATATATCCCACTTGAAGTATTAACAATTTTCGTTAAATCTTTTGGCATATCAGAAAATAGTGTAGATTGACTCATAGCTTTATTTATATTTAATATCATGCTAGTGTTATTATCCATATTTGTATCATTGGTATTAGCAGTGTCTTCATACTCTAGAGGATTCATACCTAATATTGCCAATTCCAATCTTTTTTGTTTATCAATTTTCTTCATTTTCTGTCTCCTCTGTCTATCTTGCTGGGCTTTATTTAGTGGTTTTTCTGATGATTTTGAATTTTGAATTTTGATATTTCTATCTAGATTACTTGTTTGTTCATCATTCATATTTTGAGATTCATTAGTATAGTTACTAATATCATTATTTAATCCAACATTAATATCATTTTCTAAAGTTGGAAATTCATTAATACACTTTTTTAAGTAATTCAAACCTTTATCACGTGTATCAAGATACAAACATGAATCTAATATATTGAAATTAAAATCAGATAAGCTGGATAACAAATTATTCTCACCATACTTTATTAATTTATCTCTATTATTCTTATCATTACCAAGAACGTCAAAGTCTAAATCATCTTCATATTCATCATCACTATCATCATTGTCTATTATTACATTTCCTACTCCAACAGTTTTGCTACTATTTATTACTTGATAACTATCTATATCTCCCCAGTAATTCCACTCATCTTTTTCTGAAATAACTTCTTTCGGTGTTTGAACTAATATATCTAATACTTTATTTACCTCTACATGTTCATCACAAATATCTTCTTCATCCCAATATTCTCTTTGTAATTTTGAGTTATTCACTGTAAATTCTTGTATATTTTGATATCCTTTAGAATTCTTAGGCTTATTTGATTCTTCAACTTTAGATTCAAAAGACTCTGTAGGTTCATCATCTATGTCTATTGGAAGTTTTACAACAATTTCCTTATTCCTTAGCGTTACAGAGAATTTTCCTCGCTCTTCATCACTAAACTCATCAGAACTACTTGTATTATGTAAATTTATATCCAATATGTCACTATATATATTCCCCACAGATAATATTTCTATAGAAGGGAAATTTGAATCATCTTTATTTATATCCATTATGTAATATAGAACTTGCCTTCACTATTTTAAATTGTCACTATTGTCAAATATGATGGCGGTAGCTTACTGGACTTCTTATTGGCAGGAGTACCCTTAAAAGTATAGTTTAGCAAGATGAATTTTAATATATCACTATTTTTTTTAGTATAAAATAAAGTTTATAAAGGATATAAGATAAGAATATCCATCTAATGACAAATTTGAAGGATTTTAATAATTCTATAGAATTATTTGTTTGGTTAATTGTAATTTTATACAGGGACACCTGATTAGATAATAAGGAACGCTCTTTTAGCTTTTTCCAATCATTCGTATATAATAGAACTCTTAATGGAGAAAATTCCAATGATCTTAGTGCAAATTCTTCTGAAAATATTGTTTGGAAATCAATGTATACTTCATTTTCATATAAAGAACTATTGTATTTAGCTAATAATAAATCTGTATAACCATCTCCAACTAATTTATCATTAAATATATGGGACTTTATATTATTTACAATGATATCTTGTATTTGTCTATATTTTTTTTCTAGTAATAACTTGTCTATCTTATGTTTATAATTAATTAAAGTTGTATTTTTCGATGACAAAGGATCTGAGTATGATAACATAAGATCATGAGTTTGGCATGGAATAATATCCATTTCTATTATAGATAATACAGGTGCAATACTTTCTGATTGATTTTGATCTAAATTACAAGAGCCAATAAATAACAATGTGATATTTTTCATTAGAGGATATCTGCGACTTGGATCCACCATATATGTATTCACCATCTCTTCAGGTGGAAAAATTTGTAATATATCTATTCTATCTTCTTTAGTATAATTATATAATGAAGAGTTATTATCTATTGGATTTTTCACTTGACTACACGAATGTGGTGATTCATTAAATTGTCTTTGTACATATTTTCTCGATGATTTTGTCTTTAAATATGTTGATACTTTTGTAGACAAAGGTGCATAATTAGCAGACCACTTTATCTTAATATACATTACGCATGACGGGGGATCAAATAATAATGAAATATGCGGAAAGTATGATGACTGTCTATCGGCTCTCAAGTTATCGGATAAACTTTGATTAAATGTTTTATAGAATTTAAATTCTGTTTCTGCTTTCCCATCAAACATATTTATGAATATCTGATTTTGAAGCATAAATGGTTTAAGTTCCAAAACTGGTATATAAATTATTTGCTGTTCCAAAAGCTTTTCACCATGATCACCAAAGTTGTATTGTCCAGAATAAGCTTTGACAGTAATATTTTTGAAAAGATGTCGCTCATAATCATCTGGCCATTCTGAAACAACTAATTTACTCGTTACAAATAAGTAATTTGGAGTATAATGTCGATATTTAGATATTTGTGAAGGAGTACTCAGTTCAAAAGTGGTATTTTCTAAATTTTCAACTAAAAGCTGCCTATGATTACTAAGAGCAGAATCTATCAGAGCCTTTCCAGTATGGATTTGAACCTCTAGAATATTAGTTTCAACCAAATTCCTTAAGTAATTTTTACTGTAAGAATAATTAGGAAGTTTTATTATATGATTTAATTCATCAGTAATATTTTGAAACTTATCAATACCTTGAATACTTAATAATACTTCCCCCGGAACTAAATTTATTAGCATTAGTTCAATTTCTCGTTCTATTGAATTGTCATCATTAATTCTATTTAAGTGCCAATTGTCAAATAATTCATATTCGATATTATGTTTAGATAATATTTTATTATCGTAAGATTTCACATTATACTCATATTCATTATACCAAATCTGATCACTTGTTCCATTTAATATTGTAATATTAAATATACCTATACGATATAAATATTTTATACTAATATGAACTAGTACAATATTTGAGGAAATACCTAGTTTTAAAACTGCTCTAGATAAACCATTACTCCAAGTCGTACTGTAACCTTTTGGATAATATACATTCGAGTTTTCAGAATCTTTTTTTAAGTCAATAAAATATATTGAATTTTGTCTACTAGTTATTGAGTTTAGTCTTCTAAATTCAGATGTAATTCCTGAGTCTGAGTAAATCTGGCAATTAAACTCTTTATAATCTTGATTTAAGACTTTTATATAATAAAATACGCATTTTCTCACTTTATTTACCTTATTTTCAGTCCATTTACATATATTAAGGTGACATAAATCTTTTATATAACTAATTTCCAATAAAATATCTTCCCCACTTTGTTTGCAATATATAAAAATCATAGAATTGTTATCAATATTTTTAAAAGATGAAGCCTGGTTTAAAGCCCATGTGATCTCTATACCTGTGTTTTGACTAATAACCAAATCAATGATACTATCTGAAAATTGACTACAGTCAATAGGCTTTGTGAAAACATTTTCAATTAAAGATGCTTCACTTTTTCCTAATTCATTTATTGAATATACTTCTACAGTATATGGTACCATTGGTATCATATTATCAATAATAAGGAATGAATTTTTTGTCATATTTGATATTTTATCTGTAGTTAAGTTCTTTGATGGATAAATATTATAGCTAAACCCAATTAATTTATAACCTCCATTGTTAAGTGGATTGCTCCATGAGATACTAACTGAGTTATAAGTTAATGGGCTATAAAGTACATTTGTTGGTTTAGTAGGGACACCCTTATTTGTACTATATATTTTTGAATTACAAATAATTTCATCTGTATTATTATTTTCCATTTTAAATATAAACTGAATATTGGTATTAGCAGGTAAAGGTTTAATTGTAAATTCAGATTCAACGTATTCATTAATTACTTCATCTGAATTAGGGTTAGAAAAGTTGATTAACATCTCTTGTGCATTATAACTATCTGAGAATGTCCAATCTAAAGTATTTTCAATTGTGTCCGTTTTTATATCAGCAATTTTGTATCCTAAAACAATATTTCTTATTGATCCGTTAATTTCCCGATTCCTCTTCCACTTAAAAATTCCAGTGTTGTCGGAGTTTAAAGTAATAAGTCCTTTACATAGTTCTTCAAGATTATCAGTTCTATTATATTTAGATTTTAGTACCCTTAAAGGAAGATCACTGACAGTTACATTAAAGCCAAATGGGGGTATATATACACTATTAGGTATGTTGTAATTGTGGGTTATTGCAAATTTGAAAGTATAATGTTTAGATGGAAGACAATCACATTCAATGGCTAATATGTAAGCAAAACCACTTTTTTCTCTTTTGTATTTATTTTTATATTCTATAAATAGATTAGAAAAGTGAGCTTCACCGTCAAAAACATCATTTCTTAAATCTAGTTTTGGTATATCATTAATTAAAAACTCAGTACTTCTGTAGTTAGTTGGATTAAACTTATTTTGAGGATACCAAATAACTCTAAATCCTTTAACTACATCATCATTACTGTATGGTTGACATATCTTATAATTTCCACTACTAGAAGAGCCTGTACATAATGTAGGTTTTTGTATCTCCAAAATAAAATATAATATTGGTGTTGTAGAATTCATTAATGCTATATATTTCACATACCCAGTACCCTGATTTTTCCCATATATGATATTAGGTACTGACCAGTCTAAATTGAGTACTGAACTCGCACCATCAAAATTGAAATTATCCGAATTTTCTTTAAGTATTCTTTTAAGGAATATACTATGAATATCTTTAGATGCAGTAATTCCCCTAAATTTAATTAAAGTAGTTCCATGTAAACTTTTTTGTTGTGATCTATAAGAACTGGTCATTATAATCTGATTATGAACCCAAATAGGTACAGTTCTTTTTTCATTAGGCATTAGATATCCATCTCTAGGAATATCTGAAGATACCTCTAACCATGGAACGATAGATATTGAAAAATATTTTAAGTTTCGATCAATTTCAAGCTCAGAAATAAAATCTAGTACATCACTTCTGTCTGTACTAATACTGAATACTTTTAAAATATCCTCACTAACGGAAGATATATAATTCTTCCAAATCCAGTCAATACGACCTGATTCAAATAGTAGTAACTGAACTTCATATATACTAGAAAAATTCAATCTAATTAGCCATTTAGTAGTACTAATATGCCCCATTTCAATATATATTGATTCAACCTTGCTAATCTTACATACCTTGTCAAATGGTTCCATTAAATGTATATTCAGCTTGTTAGTCTTCAAATTGTCCTTTAGTTTAAGTGTTCCTTTTAACCAGTCAAACTCAATATTTGAATATAGTTTTTCACCTAATGGAAAATTAAATATTAAATTCTCATATATATAGTAACTTTTTTCATTTCGTAATGAACATAATATACGATCTGTTATGGATAAAGGAGCTTCTACTATAATAGACTTAGATTTATTGTGTGAAGTATATATAGCATAGTTTTTAGTTATAAACCTTTCTAATGAATCAATCTTATCTTTTAGATCATATTTAGTAGACTGATCTGACATTAATATTGAATATTGCACTAAAAAATTTTCTTGATTAATTATTTCTATAATATTGAGTCCAACTGGTAAACTCATAGTTTCATTTTTGCTATATGAAGTATATCTAGAATAATTATTTTGCACCTTTGGATTTTGAATTTTAACATCCAAACTTCTAATCTGTCCAGTTAATGTAACAAACTGTGCTAAAAATAGTGGTTCTTTGAATTTCTCTGGTAAATTTTTATGATCGGAAAAACGGATAAATTTAATAGATTCGCTTTGCATTTCATTCATCATTGAATATGCTGCATTACTATAAATATTTAGAGTGTGAGATATATTAAGAAGTTCTTTGGATCCCAGTTTAATATCTTTTATGTTTACTTCAATATACACTGAATATATAGTTTTGGGACTCAATTTATAAAATTGCAAGTATAAACCAGTATCCGAACTATTTAAAGTCTCTAATACTTCTTCACCTACTATATTAAGCTTATAATATCTAGATATTTCAAAACAAACAACAACTTCTTCATTACACAAATTATCTTGCGATTCCAGTTGAAGGGTGACATACTTTTTGTATTTATTAATACCCACTGGGATAATATCAAAATTAACTTCCAATTTAGATACCTTCACTAAACCACATCTGCCTAATATTCCTATTTGAAATCTTTTCTCTCCTATTTTTAAAAAGTATGGAATTTCTACTAGAATCCCTTGATTATAGGATTTTTTCAGTGCAGATTCAATGACTGACTTTGGAAATATTGATAATTCTAATCTGACATCATATAAACCATAAGGTTTTGTTATCTGTGTGTAATTCATCAATAAATTATCACTATTATGCCTATATATGGCAACTTCTATTTCAGTCTTACCACCGATGACTTGCTCATATTTCATAATTTTCACATGTTGAAGGTTTAAATAATCATTTTCAATATTTATAAATAGTATATTATTATATAAATACCCTTTGTATACAAATATAGAAGGGAATCTAATTATAACTTTCAATAAAATTGTTTGAGTAATATTATATTTACCTGAATTTGTATTTGCGGTCTTAAATGATGCTATTATATTAACTGGAATAATTAGCCATATAAATGGATTAACTAAAATGGACTCTCTTATATTTGAGTACATCATTAAGTCATTAAATAATTCTTCAGTTGAATTTAAATAGACTCGAAATATCAGAAGTGAGTTCTTGTATGTCATTGCTTCCATCTTTATCACTAAATTTCTTTTTCCAGCATGGAATGAGGCTGAAACAAGTGAACCAATTATATTTGGTTCTATATTATCTCCATTATTCAACTTTCCCATAAGTTTTCCTAATGTTAATTTCATATCCAAGTCAAATATTTCAACACTACCAAATCTTGATAGTGTTTCAAAGTCAAATATAATATTCTCTTTCCCTAATTTAACAGATTCTATTTCCCCAATAAAAAATTCATCCGTAGGGAATGTTCTTTTTGATAATAAACTTCTAATAATTTTGTCTTGCAATGTCTTTTTTTCAATAATTATCCCGTATAACTCCATGGTATCTCCAACCATATCACGACGCAACTGGGTTTTATCTGCAAACCAAAAATCCACTACAGATTTGCTAAACACTTGAATTACAATTGTTTCCAATATATTTTTAATTTCAACTTTAACTATTGTAACATAATCCCCACTTGGATATTTTTTATATAATTCAATTTGATTACCTAATTTATTTATTGAATAATAAAATATTTCTCCAGATATTTTTTCGTCAAGATGGATCTCAACTGAATTTAATAAAACCTTTATACCACCCTCATTATCATATATCTCACAAAATCTCTGATTTTCTGATATATTTGTAATATAGGAGAACTCACATTCAAAAATATCTACAGTAGAGTCATCATGAAATCTTAATAGAGATTTATATGTGCTCCAAGTCCTTAATGATACTTTTGATAATTGCTGAAGAGTATTTTCTACTTCTAAATAAATAGATATTCCAAGTTCATCTGAATAAATCACGGAATATATCTGTGTATTTAAACCTTGAGTATAATTTTTCCTTAGACATGTCATGCATGCAGGGTATATACCTTCATCAATTATTATTGGAGGTTTCCATTCAAATATAGGATTATGATTTCTTATTTCTAATAAACCTCTCTTCATAATATCACCATCTAAACTTTTAAAAATAAATTTTGTAAAGTAGTTTCCATCTTTCCAATTAGCTTTTAATTCAATTAGGTATTCTATTAACTCTAATTGATTTGAAGGTTGTTCACTACACTTAAACTCAACTAGTAAATCATAACCTGGTAATATAGCTTTTTGCGAACAAATAATACATTTTAAATGAGCACTTCTTTTAACTAAAATATCAACATATAGTATACTATTAATACAGTAATTTCGTATTTTTACTGAGGCTGTGCTTGCAATCAACCTATTACTTAGTGGCAAAATGTCGTCTTTATTGTTCATACCATCAAATACAATTATTGGAGGATATTTAACAAGCACACTAACTTTTTTAATGACCATCTTATCACCATCAGTTATCTCAATTATACCTTCATACAAGCCACATCTATAAGCTCTTGATCCTTCAATTGCAGCAAAAAGTCTACCACTTCCCTTTCCAGGAATAATTATGTTCTCAATAAAAATTGAGTTATATTCCACTGTTCTCCAAATATCTTCTTCATTAGTATCTAAGGGCCTATTTGGATTGAATTCATAATCATAAAATAGAAATAAGTTTTGATTTCGATTATCTATAACTGTTTTTGTAATTTGTTTGTTATCAAATATATTGTAAATATTGTCATATTCATGAAATTTAGAATTTCCAAATTTAAAATGTGCAAATTCATGAACATTATCGTAGTATTTGCTAAATTTTTTCCACTTAAAGTGAGCATTAACAAGTACTGGTAGAAAATTGGAGTTTGTGAGTTTAAACAGCTCTTTTATTTGCACCTCTGATCCATAGAAAATTTCAATGTGAATATCATCATATAAACTATATATATCCCAACAGTATATAGAGTAAATTGGTAAGATAAAAATAATCCAAGCTAGATGGTATACCAGAAACATTTTCAAATGATAAGCAGTTTAACAACAGCTTTCATGGGGATCTCAGTACATTTTCACCCCATACTATAAATAGGTCCACCCATTATTTGCAAATAATATCAATTTAATTTATTGAATTAATAGCATATAAAATGTAATCTAATACTATTAGTAGCTTCAGATTAACAAGAAAATTACATTTTTAGTAGATATAATTACATGCAATAAGGTGCATGTGGAATGTCGGTATCTTACGTGTTTCATAAAAAAACTTTTTACCAAAAATCATTTTAATTAAAGTATTACAAGAAATTTAAATATTCTCTGATATTTCATTGATAGTATGGGATAACTACTTCAATATAAATATAATACTTAATCTACTTTTTATAGAACTACTTAAGATCAGGTAAATATAAAAAAGAGAGAACTTTTTTTGTAAATCAGATAAATTACCTATATATTGATTTAAATTTAATTTTTGTTATTTATTTAAAGCACTTATACTTACCATCAATAATAACAGATCTAGTGGAAATTGAGTAGCCCCAGCATAGGTAATTTTTTTTTTTTTTTCTTGGACTAAGTTCATCAAAAGGAGTGTATATTTTTATTCATATTCTTATTAATATTAAGCAAAAAACTAATTTCAAAATAATTAATACTAATGAGATGTTCTAAATTATTTACTAAAACTTGGAGATCACTTTCAAAAAATTCAAGTAATACTAAAAAATAAAATATTTTTTATACAAATAATTATAGATATCAATAATATGAATTTTAGATAATTCAAGTTATAAAATAACTTAGACATATATTCAGTATTTTGGAAATAACATTAATATTAGATTCAATTACTAAGACTTACAAATTACTAACCTTTGCAAGAGATATACAAAAAAAACTTTTAATTGAAAAATATTCAATATTAATTTTAAGGGAATTTTATAAATCACTATACCTCAATTTAACATAGCTAAAAAAAAGAAAGAACTTTATTTAAAAATTTAAATTGACATATTTATTCATTGATACAATATAGTTGGAAATTGCCATCATGTCAATTTATAATCTTTAATCATAATTATTTGGAATAATCAATATTATTACATATTTCAGCTATTTAGGAGAAAAACTCTAATCTAGTCCAAGTTTTCAATAATCACCTGAAGTAATACTTCAAGAAATTAGTTGAAATTTCAAAAAAAAAGCAAAAAAAGTATGCTAGTAATATCTTTAATTTCAATAAGAAATTCAGATACATTTATAAAGTGATTTAAGTATAATTTTGTTTAGTACTCAGCCCATTTATCATGGGATATGTTTGTTGAGGGTGTTGATATTTCCTTTAGATTTCCAAAAAAAAGTCTTCCTAGCCCAATAAAGTGGTAATAATAACAATTTAATTTTTAAAACTAAATTTGAACTGAAAGACAGTAATTCAAGCGCCTTCATTTATTTAGTAAAGGCTCATTTATAAAGAAAAGCTGAGATGACATTCTTTGGGACTTCAATTACATAGATTATATTCACACTAACAAATTATCTCTTATACATTAATCTAAACTTTTGTGGAAATAAATTCATAAATTTAGTAATTTGTAATGGATGATTAACGGCTCACGTTTGGAACGGCCATGTCGTAACTGTGGTCTTATGTTGGGATTAAATTTATCAAAAAAACCTGAACAGACTCTGTGGGAAGTTGGAATTGGAGTTTGTAGTATATGTCTTAATGCTAATCGTGATGGAGACTATAAGAAGATGACAATGACTAGGGCAATTGAAGATTATTGTTTGACAAATACAGATCTAAGTGATGCTAAACTGGCAGTCATTAAGAAACCAAATCCTCATAGCAAAAATAAATTTATGAAGTTATATTACAAATTCCAAGTCGAGGAAATAGCTAAAATTCGTCATGGAAGTGTGAATAATGCATTTGTTGAAGCATCTAGAAGAAGAGATCTAAGATTACAAAGTAAATTAGATAAACAATATGGAATTCCTAAATTAAAAGATGACTCTAAACCCAAACTATCTAAAAAAAAAAAGTTGACAACTGAAGAAGTTTTAATGAAGTATTCAATAGTTAAAGAGCCTCATATTCATAATTTCAGTAAACCAATTAAACTAAGTCAAGGGAGCATGATGAAAAAGTGTATAGATTGCAATTTTGAAGTAAAGTGGGAGGAAATATAATATATATGATTCATATAAGTATCTGAAATATTATAATCAACTCCGTTTATAAATTGATCCCCATAAATTGGGAGGCCAAATCTAATAAAAGAAAAAAAAAAAAAGTTTTTTCTTTTTTTTTTACAAAGCAATTAAAGAATATCCATACAAGAAATAAAGGATATTCTTTTTTTCTTACCTTAACAGACCTTATATAAAACTTTCCCAGAAATCATTGGTTTAGGTACAGGTCCGTAATGTCTTGAATCACGGGAACACTTACTATTATCACCTTGTAGCCATACATATCCGGGAGGTACAAAATAAGTTGAACATTGAGTAAAAGTAGCAATATCTGTACTGTGAATATCTCCTAATTTAGAGATGATTGTAAAATCTGGGCATATAGTAACTAAATCATTGGCCTTTAGTAAATTAATAAAATTAGACATGAAGAGATACTAGTATAAAGTGTATAAACTTACTATTGCTAGAACTCTTTTGCAGATCCTTATTTCTGGATCATCTTTTGATATTGCAATTACAATATCATTTCTATTTATATTTAATTTTGGCCAATATTTGAGTTTGAAGTTCGGGAACCATCTGCTGAGACGTTCATATATTAAAATTTCATTTGAGGGTCCAATTGTTGGTAGCATTGATGGACCAACAGCTATACAGAAATCTAGGAGATATTCATGAAAAACATGGAAAACTCCCAAAATTTGTAACAACTTTAACCCTTTCTTACTAAAATCTTTGAAAGTCATACCATATCAAGTATGTACTATCCCAAAAAATAAACTTAATATTTAAAAAGATCCACTAATAATATTGATTGCAAATATCTTCAATCTAACTGTTACTAAGACTTGTTGAATATATAATGATATGAAATAAAAATAACACTTTTTTTTTAATGGTTCTAAAACTTGTATTTAAATAGAAAATATATTTTGAAGATGATGGTCTCAATATATATAATATAAATCAAAATTAATGAAAATATAGTAGCCTTAGGAGAATGCTTTAATTACAATTTCCAGTAAAATAATATATTGGGAACTATTAGTATTTAAAATACAGATATTTAAATTATTATTTAAATATTTGAGGGTTCTAGCGCCCTATTTACAACCCTATTGTAACATGATCTTTGAAACTTTTGAATGGTTATCCATTATTTTATGAATCTATATAAATAATATGATAATATGAAAATCGTTGGATTGATTTCAGGTGGAAAGGATAGTATGTTTAACTTGTTGTGCTGTAAATATATGGGTCATGAAGTAGAAGTTGTCGCACATATGAATCCTCCAGAAAATTCACTAGAACTAGATAGCTACATGTATCAAAGTATTGGAAAGGAATTGATTCCAATGGTAGCTGAATGTTTGGAAATCCCATTAATTCAATTTAATATTAAAGGAAAACCTATTAATAAAGAAATGCAATATATAAGTACAGATGGAGATGAAGTAGAAGATTTATACAAAGCACTTAAATATATTAAAGAAAATTATCCATATATTGAAGGAATAAGCTGTGGAGCAATAATGTCTAATTATCAAAGATGTAGATTGGAAGAAATAGCTGCTCGTCTTGATTTGGAATGTTTATGTTATTTGTGGATGTTACCTGAAGTTCCATTATTATACAGAATGATTGAATCAGGCTTGGAAAGTATTGTAATAAAAGTAGCAGCTTATGGTTTGAATGATTCATTTTTAGCAAAATCAATTAAACAAAATTTATCTGGATTTCTAAATATACAAGATAATATATGCAGGGATTTTCATTGCTGTGGTGAAGGTGGAGAATTCGAAACAATAACAATAAATGCACCTAAAATATTATATCCTAAGAAAATGATATCCATTGAAAATTTTGAGAAAATTTGCCTCGATAATAATCCACTTGCTCCTGTATATGTAATTAAACCAAACATATTTTATGTTAAAGATAAAGATAATCAAGAGAAAGTTGAAAATGATAAAGATATTATTCCCTTACCATTTTTAGATGATAAATATTGTCTTGAATATTATTTATTGAGGACTGGAATTTACTTAAACCCTCCAAGTTCATTTAGAAGGACATCTTCAAAATTACAATTAAACAACATTAATAATAATACAAATTATGAAGATGATATATTTTGCTTTATTATTGATAAACGCTATTTTATAAATTGGACAAGTTTATCCTTGGAAATCTCAAATAATTATTGTTTAGTTGATATATTAAAGCAAACATTGGGATCTTATGGAAATTGGCAACACATTTGGACTCCTATATCATACTACATTATAATCCCAACACTTATATTATCTAAATATGATAAAGAACAGATATTTAAAAAGATAAAGTGTAAATGGTACGAGAAATTAGTTGATTTATGCCCAAAATGGAATCCTATAATAATAATTGACTTTGATAACACAAAAAAGGAAATACATCACTTGATGATATTTCAACATATTGAACAATCCATAGATAATTGTAATATTCAAAATAGAAAATTAGATAATTCTTTCAAGTTTTTAACAATGAATACATCTACATCATATTCTTCATATGGTTATAGAATACCAAGGCCATTTAGTACGACATTAATATTATCCGATAATAACTTTTCAGCAGGCTGTAATGATATAAAATCCAATCTATTTATTTTATCATCCCCTATTCCAGGAGTAATACCTCATTCTGATTCAGCCCCAACTTTACAACAAATAAAATATTTTGATAAAATTAAGGAAAGTATTAATAGCACTATTGAAATATGTGATCATAATTTATGTGTCCAATTATCTTTAGCACTACGCTCATATCGTTGTAATTTTAGTTCAAGTTTATACTCTGCGGCGTTTCTTGCATTTGGTAATCATAATTTAAAAGCTGATATTTTTAACTCTGTATCTTTATGGATTATTAGGATTGATAGTTCTAAAACTAATTATGGATATAACAATCAATATATAAATGATATTATAAATTACTTTAAAAGTTTAATAATAAAATATAGTAATTTTGAAATAAAGAACTTTGAGAAGAAGGAAGATTGGTCTACTATTCATAACTTTTCTAAAGAATATGATAAGTATAATAATCAGTTGGATCCTTTAATTGTATGTGTTAAAGTACCAGGCATACCTTCTTCATCAATATGTTCGATTCAACCCTTAGCTATATATAACCCAATAAATAATAACATAGAAAGGCACTCTATAAGAGTTGAAATGTGGGATATTGACGTTAGATTTGTTTATGGGATATCGGTTTGTTGTATATTTAAATCGAATACTATTTATAAAGATGACATTTTAAGTCAACCAGATCTTGGAGAATCTACAGAAATATATAAAAAGTTAGTATATTGTATTGAACAAGTTTGCTATAAATCTGGTTTAAGCATAGAAGATTTAATATTCTCTACTTTTTTTATTCGTCCAGATATTACTAAATTGGTCAATAACTGGAAATATGTTGATTCAAGTCTTTCTAAGATATTCAAGAGCACTAATACAGTTTGTATTGAAGATTCCAATTCAAGTTTGATATTAGTATTAGCACTACTTGTTTAAATAGTTAAAATTTTGAATTCTTTAATCCACTTTTTTAATATTGAGACTATTCCATGTAGACTCTATAGACTTATAAGTTGTGGCGCTATAAAGATCAGTGGCTGACGGATTAGTTTAAAGTGATCTTTGGTTATCAATTATCAAATCAAATCAAATCAAATTTGAACTGTAGTGGGAAAATTATATTGTAATAATAACCTTTAAAGGTTTATATATAAGTTATTTTGGATAAAGGAAAACTTCTTTTTAAGTAGACATGATAATCACGGATCTTCCGACAAGACGCTTAATGCAGCATAATAATGCATCCAGCGTCATGTCGGCATGTAGAGGATTTAATCACTGTGTATGAAAGTTGTAATATAGACTCAGAGAAACTTTAAAAAGTTCTTGCATTCCACTAGTTTGGAGAAAATATTTCCATTAGGACATGCTCTTTATTTTATAGTCATAACTGGATATATATAAAATAATATACTGTGGGGATATTAAGAAGTGGAAATTGCAAAAAATAAATTACGAAAAAAAAAAAAAAAGATTTTTGGTTAAAGAGCTATATAAACTGGATATCTACAAAGTATTAACCATTTGAATATTAGATAAGAGGAGAAAAGTTATAGGTTATAGAAATGTCAAATTCAAGCAATTCTTTTCATCCTCAATCTGGTCATCCTGGTGTTACTTGGTGCAGTGAAAGAAGAACATGGAGAATTTGTTATGCCCCAGAACCAGGAAAAAGAGTAACCAAAAGCTTTAATCCACGACATTATGGTGGTTTAGAACAAGCAAGGCAAGCAGCTGTAGAATATTTACGTGAACAAAAGGCAAAGTTAAGTTTATATAAACCTAGCGGTGGAAATGGAAGTAATTCTTCCAAAAGTGAAAACTCGAACTCAAGTGTAAATTTAAAGAAAATGAATGATATGCGTCATCCTACAACAAGTGCAATTGATATAAATGTAAATAATAATATTAATAACTCTAACTCAAACAAATTGATGAAGTCTAGCAATGGTAATTCAAAGTGGTCTTCTACATATAATGGCTTTGAATTTAGTCATTGTAACAATAATAATATGGGAATCTCAAATGAAAATAACAGTGATGGTAAAATTAATGTCAATGGAACTAATAATCATTTATTTGGTATTGAAAATACAAGTAATGAGCAGTGGAATGTAGCAGCTGCTGCAGTTATTGCTCATGCAATAAATACATCTAAAAATAGTGGGTTTTCACAAAAAAGGAAATCCATATATGAACATTCTTCATCTCTTGGTGTACCATCAAATAAGTCCAGTAAATCGTCTAATACTCATAATGGTATGTATGAAGATAATTTAATGTATTTTAATTCTCATATAAACAATAATAATCATTGTATTGAAGGACAAAATTACTGTGAATGCTGCTATTCACCATCACAGTATAAAAATCGTCAGACATTACAATCTTGCCAATATTCATGCTCTTGCTTATGTTCTGAGTCAAATTGCAACTCAAACTATAAAGTTCCATCTATACCAATTTCAAATAATCATCCATTCATTTGCGAAGGAAATGATCCAAATAGTCTGAATGATTTAATGAATATAAGAACTCCGAAGTATGTTTCTTACCAGCGTCAGAGCACAAATAATCAAGAAGACTCTTTACACCCATCTATAGCATCTTCATCTCCCTTAGGCAGAATGTTCCAGTCAACTCCCTACCAAAACCTAGACAATTATGATAATATTTTGACACCATATATGAGGATAAATCAATCAATAGGTCAAAATGGTACTAGCAATAGATTCAACGCAAACAGTTATGAAAATAATGAATCTAACCCAACAGGTTGCAACCTAAATACTAATAGTAATTCTTTATTTTCAAATTCCAATCAATCAATGATCTCAAGTGGAAATTATTCATGTTATAATTTAAATAGCAACTATGTAAATGATCAATCTAATGATATACACTCTCCATATTCATGCTGGTTTGAAGGATTAGGATCTTGTTATTCTGAGATTGAAGATACATTTTTAAGTAAAACTAATTCAAATAGTAATTTACATTTACCACCTATTGGGTCACTTGGACCATATTCATTTCAACCATTTAAGGAGTATTCATCAAATGACAATGGTAATGGTAACAAATCAATTGTGGAAAATGTTCTATTACCATTGTCAATTACAACATGTAGTACTTCTGCTGAACCACAATTATCAAATGAACTACTAATTGAACCTTATCGAGGTACAAGTACTTTCCCAAATTCTACAGATAAATAGGTTTGTGTTGAAAGCAGCAACACTTCTCAAGATGTGGCATTACAATTCTCGGGATAGATACTTTTAAGAATTTTAAGCAAGTAGATTTATGAAATAAATAGTAATTAAATATTGGCTTATAATGTAGTGACTGTTTTGATTGATAGTAGTGGCAAGTCAGAAGTTATAAGTCATAAGAAAATAGAAAAGCTTTTTAGGGTAAAATCCCCTTTCTCCTTCCCCAAGTCAGGAAACAGCTATTGTGAATCAAAAATTTATTTAGAGCAGATTTATTTATAATAGATCTTTGTCAAGTAAAAAATTACTTAGATAAAGTATTGTTAGTAATAGGACTAACTATTAAGTCGAAATATATTATGCATTTTGAAATCTTCTAATTAATTACGATACAAAATAATTAAGGACTTTGTACTATCCTAAATTTAATCTAAATAGATCATTAAAAATAATGTACCCACCACTCCCGGATGGAAGCAAGTTAAAGACTTGCGAAAATTTCAAGGGTTGTCCTTCATCGATACTAACATCCCCAGTTACAAATACAATAACTCCATTTTCTGGAGAAGGCTGACAATCAGCCCTAACAATATCAAATTTTACCCGTTGGAAATTTAAAGAGCCAAGTTTAGCAGAGATATTTCCTTGCCCTTGAAATTGAGAATCCTCCCAGGTTAGCATAGATTGAGGTCCATATAAAACGCCTAAACCTGACCGATTATTTTGAAATGTCTGGTAATAATGCTGAACAAATTGTCTTCCAATTTGATCAAATTGAGGATTTAGATTGACTGATTGAGTCATGTATTCAAAATACTATGAAACCTGAAAGTAGTATTAACCTTAATGATGTTTCATTTCTGAAACCTTAAAATGACGTATACGCGCTACTATGTATTTTAAGTAATTGTGACGTAACCTTCACGCAAGTTTTTTTCTCGAAGGTCACCCTCATTATACATAACTACTTTTATATTATTGAGACTTACAGGGATTACACCAGAAAAATAACTCACCATTACTGCAACACATCCTATAGTCAATATGTGTATTATATATTCAAAAATAAGCATATATTTTGTAAAGGCAGGTTATATGCGGTTAGATATTATATAATAGAGAAATATATCCTACTATTTTAAAGTATATATTGAAAGGTGATGAATAATTTGTCTCATTTCTTATATAAAGTTACGATATATCTTCTCTAATATGAAAAGTTATTAAACTAGGGGTTAAAAAAGTGCCTGGTGTGAAAGGCACACACACATCCCAGCGGGGTAACTTTTGATATACCGGTTTCCACGTAATGTCTCCATGAGTACCGTGTATAAAGATTAAAATAGCGGAATAAAATAGAAAAGCTAATAAGATTAATAGCAGTGATATCCATAGAAGAAGGAATTTTGACAATTTAGTAAATGTTTGACTTATTAACTATAAACGAGAAGCAACTTTAGATATCCCCTTTTCTTTGAAATAAGGTACACCTCTGAAAAATTTACTTAGGGCTGCAAAGTACGAGTAGGAACTGAATTAATGTCGCAGGCAACAACACGACAAACCCGTCCCAAGGTTGTAGAACCTAATAAGAAGTTGTTGGTCGTATATTCTTTAGATCAACTTCAACAAGCTTTGGAAGAATATATAGATCGCACAGAGCTAGGTGAAGCTGAGAGTATAATTGAAGCAGAAAGACAGAAATTACAAGAAATTACTACAAATATCAAGTCTAAAGAAAAGGCGAGTGTAAATCAAGTGAGTAGTAAAAACCAAGCTGCAGTAACCTCAATTTTAGTTCCTCCAGTTGAAGTGTGCCCACTAAATGTACCCAAGCTAACAAAGTTCCAAAGACCTGATCACTATATTAAGTTTCCAGTACATAAGGATTTCGTATCTGGTATTCGTCTGGAAGACAATACAATTGTTCATTATGATATGACACGTGAAGATGAGGAATTCTTGGAATCTTTACAAAGGTCTGTAAAGAACATTACAGAAATTGATTTTATAAAAATTATTGACTGCTTAGAGAAGACAACTAATAGAGGTCCAGAAATTAGTTTTGATGAAGCTCTACGTGTTATTAGAGACAGAAATATTGGGATTAGAAGTCCTGTGGTCCTAATTGTATATAATTACTGGCGTCTAAGACGCCAAAAACTCGGGAAGCCACTACTGCGACATTTATGGCCTATAACATCTCCACATGATACATCACCTTATGCCTGCTTTCGTCCAAGGATTCGTGAGAAGATGACTCTTAGAAGACCTAGAAGGAATAGTAGGGAGATGCTTGATAAGGTTGAGAAACTATTAGATGATTTCAGGAAAGTTGAAAAGAGTTTCAGAAAATTAAGACAAAGGGACGAGAAGAAACTTTTGTTAGCTGAATTAGCTGTATGTATATTTGATCAAAGACGTCATGAAATTTCAGATCCATTTTATAGGTGTCCAACATGGGACAAACTAAAAGATTTCAAGATATACAAACGTTCACACAAAAAAGAAGTTAAATATCCGAATTTGATGTTGGCTGGTGTATCAAATTATGGATGGAACTCTTCTCAAACCTATAGACAGCTTATATATGATTGTAACAATCTAGAGCAACTTTTAACGTATTCGTGGCCTGACGAAACTACATTATTGTCATTCTACTACTTTGGAACCTTGAATTTATGGCCAGTATTGCCAAATACTGCATCTAATGTAAATACAAGTAATATATCCACCAATTCACTAATGAATAACAGTAGTAATAATAAACGTATAAGCTCGGTACTAAACCGCTTTGCACTTCCTAGTTACATCTTATCTACTTACAAAGCTGGTGTAGATATATCAAATATTGAGGCTATTAAGAATTTTAGAAGTCCCTGTAAGCCTCATAGATTAATTAAACGTCGTGGAAGAGGTGGCAGGATATGGTTTGATAGACGAATGACATACAGTAAATATGAACCTTTATTCACCCATCCTCAGTACCTAGATTTCGGTATTAATTGTGGTTATAATAATCAGTTTGCTATCCATGCCTATTATAGAAAAACAAGAATATTATGTGATTTAATTGATAGATTGTGTACTGATGGATTATTTGATGCATATGGAAATGATGCTCAGACAAGTGGTACAGTAGGATCGACAACAGGTTCAGGATTAATATCTGGGATAGGAACAATGGGAACAAATTCTGGAGAAACTTCCTACCAAGTTACAAACTTTACAAATACCCCTTCTAGCAGATCTAAACATAAAGGTTCTAGTCATATTTACTAGCAATGTTATTTCCTTACTATACAAGAATATTACCAGAAACCATAGCTGTCTAGATATCTATACAATAGGCTGATAATATATGATACAATAATTACTTCAATAGTATTAGAACTTGAATAGGAGCAGATCTACCTTATAAATTAGGTCATATCTCTACTTTGATTCTTTCTATTGTTGATATTCCTGTTACTTCATCTAAATATCTATAGAGGAAATGAGGAGTTTTCACCTCAAATACGAAAGTCAATCAAATAAATACCCTATTCCATTCCTCTAGTGACTACAATGGGTGTAGCCATTAGTAACCTTTGTAATTTTAGGTAACTTATCGAATGCTAGGTCTAAATTTCTGCATTACTTCAGGAGAGTAACTATCAAGTGAAAGAGACAAATTAGGTCTAAATAACCTTGTAGCAATAAGTTCTCATTGCTATATATAGTTAACCTTATTCAGATAGTATGGAACTCCCTTAAGCTAAGATGCCTTATTGTATTTTCAATCACTGTATCAATGTTCCTGCCAATATTAATTTACCAATAAGGCTGAAAAATTCAGTGCTAGTACACTTGTCCCATACAAAGAACATTAATATATAAGACAAACTATAAGTTACTAGAGAATAGAAAATTTGGTATTAGTATTGACTAATTCCTCAAATAATTCCCTGAGTCTCAACTCATTAATGTTAATCCTTGTCTAGTTACTCTATTTTGCTTCATGCAAACTTCCATTCTTTCTAATATTAAATCTAATTTCAGCAAATGATCTTACTAGTAACTCTAGAAATAGAATAACCAAATAGGGAAAGTAACTCATGGGATAGTAATAAACATAAAATTAGTCATCCTTTTTATTCGACTCAATATTCCCATTAAGATTTTAATGAGCAAATCTTTGAGTCCATTCCCTAGCAGTTTGCTCGTATCTATTTCTGTCTGTCTTAAATAAGTGAGCTACTTCCGGTACAAGAGGATCATCTGGATTAGCATCAGTTAGTAGAGAAGATATAGATAATAGCACCTTTGATATAGTCAATGCTGGACTCCACTGATCCTTTAGAATATCCAAACATATAGCTCCATTCGAATTTATATTACAGTGGTAAATCTTTGTAGTAAAATTCACCTTAGGGGGTTTAAATGGATAATCACTAGGAAAGTGAATATTCAGATAGAATATGCCCCCAGCATATGAACTGCCATCTGGACCAATAATTGTTGCTTGCCAGTGAAACATATCATCACCTACAGGTCCTGCTGAACAGTTAGTTGGTGGATCCCTATTTAGGTCGCTTAATTCCTGAAAGAAATAATAATGAATAATATCAAATATCCAAGTATATGAAATCCAGATATTCAAATGCAAAATGCAAATATTACAAGTAGTATCCCTTAGTAATATGTGAAATACCCCAGATTCTATATATTCATATATAATATGCAGCAGTATCTCACTCCTAAATATATATAGGATACTTCTTCACAGTAATCTCAGCATTTTCACATCCGCTTAAAACTTACCTTATGAATACGTTTCAGAGCCATACTTTAAAATCGATTACTACAAATCGAAATTTAACTCCAAAGAAAATTAGACAAAATAAAAAAAAATAAAAAAAAAAAAGTAAAAAAAAGTCGTAAATACTCCCGTCAATTAATTTTTGTATGAGATTTTATCCATAAATAGGCTGAACTAAGGTCTTAGTAATTAGTAATCTAATTTGACCCGCCCTTACATAATATACCAAAAGGCGGTCATATATCCCGCCGTACAGTTCTCCAGTATGTGGGCCCTCGGGGATAGTATAGACTATCGATTCCTAGAAAAATTTCTTGAAGAACTTTTCTACGAGGTTAAACCACTATCTAACTTTTTAATAATTTTCCATTTATATAATCATATAGTAGGGATTTTCTTTTTTAAAAAAAGGCCACGATTAATCAGCTTTTGGGACTATATATAGGACTTTAACTTGGGAACCATATAGAAAACTCAAAAGTGTAAATGTTGTGAATATATAATGTACAAATAAATAAATAAATAAGCATTAAGTGTATTAATTTGATAAGAAGGAGTACAAACTTGGGAGAATTGCTAGCTGTAGTATTGCCTTAAACAGATGAAGAGATGAACCCCTGTATAGATTTTTAATATTAGGTGCATTTATTAAATTCTTGACTGAATTTAGCAGTGATTGATCAAGTTTCAGTCGGAATCTGCTATTTTGCACTTTCTTTGACCACCAAGAGTCGATAATATGATGTCTCTTCACAGTATCAATAGGATGAAGTAACAATTGACCAGTTAAGGCTGATATTATACCTATGGAAACAGGATATATAAATGGATTAGATAAAAAAGAACAATTATTACTTAATAGTTGTGATTTCCCCATTTGAATTATCTTTATAGCCTGGATTTTTTCCAATATTTGATGTGTATTTAAAGATATAAACATAAATGGGAATAATGATAAGAGTGATATTCCAAAACCTTTATATAATAATCTTATATTAGATAATGACTTGGTATTTATTCTATTGGAAATATAAATAATAGAAGACTTTTTATTATAGAGATGTTGATATTCTAAATTATTTAAATGTTTTACTCTGGTAATTATATCTTTGTAACGAATAATTTCCTTATTACATCCTGTTGATATAACTGTTAAAACAACATCTAATGGGTAACATGCAATAATTGAAATTAAAGAAGATAATATAATATAAGTTGGCTTTACCATCAATTCATGTGTTGATCTAGAAGAGAAAGCAAGAGAATTTGATTTTAAATTGGAGTTTGATAAATTCGAAGTACTAGAAAGTTCTAACAGTGAATCTTCGGATTGACTGACTAAATAACTAGATTTTTTTGGAAATAAAAAATCTACATTTTCTTTATTTTCTATTACACCAATAATATTATCAGAAACATTTGAATTTGTCACCTTGTACTTAAATTGATCTATTCCAGTATATTTAGATATTAATAAGAATACTCCATTCCTTACAAGACTAGATTGGAATAAAAGAAGTATATGAGTTCCATTACCCCACCAAAGCGAAGTAAACCCTTGCTCCTTAATAATTTTGATAAACATTAATCTTGGAGATATGAATCTTGTTTGACAAAGAATTCGAATACGATCTAGTGGCCCTAAAATTATCTGTGAAATACAGCTCCCAATACCTAGTGAAAACATATATTGAATATAAAGTTGACGATTAGTCTTAATTCCATTTATTGTTTTACCAACTCTTTTTGGAATATCTAAAATATGATACTTCGTAGTTTCTTCAAGAGATTTTCCAGAAATTTGTGTTGCTTCCATATCTATTTCAAAACTGAATAAAAATAAAGAAGCGAAATTATTTAACGAGTATGAAGATAATATACAAGTTAATTACTTGGGGATATCCATAAAGTTATTAATATTAAACAAAAAACAAAAACAAAAATCAAAAGATTAAAAATCGATAATAAGTTAATAGGAGTTAATTATATATGAATAACATATTCTTTAAGAAATAATACCATATATATTCGATTAATATCTACGGAGGATATTAACTATAAACCAAAATATATCCAGATTAATTAGTATCTCAAAAAAAGTATATTTATAAATATATATACATCAAATCAATTTATAAAGGATTATAAGGATTTAATGGTAACTATTGACAAATACTATATTGTTTTTTTAAAAAACATCTGGAGAATAACAATAATTGCTTAATTCAAGAAGATTTCTCAATTCTTGATGAAATCTTTTAAATTCTTCAATAGATTGAGGTTGATCTTGTCTTATTGGGATATTATCAACTTTCCTTGTCAGAATTCTTCTGCATTTATATCGTCTTTCAAGCTCACTTCCAGCGGTAAATTCGAGTACCTGCCAAAAGTCATTCTGTTTGATAATTCTACAATTATTTGGTATAGGTACTATTTTTTTAGTTATAGCTTGTTTCGTCTTATTTTCTCTTCCTAAGAATACCCTAGGTCTATTTCTACATATAAAATATGAACTTTTTGGAGTGGTTGAAACAGGATTGGTAGCAAACCTATCTACACTTGTTATATTCATGCACTTTTCAAAATTGGCAATTAATTTGTCCTCTGAATAAATACCACCTTCATAAGTATCTTCTTTTTCTAATTGACCATTGTAGAAATCGGAGTTCTCTGATTTTTGTAATTCTTTGTATATTGTGACTCCTTTATCTTCTATAAAATCCCTATTAATAATTTCACTTTTTATCTGAGGTTGATTTATTGATATAATTCGAACTTTGTGTTTAAATTGTTTAAGAACTTTCTCCAATAGCTCATCAGTGTTCTTGCTTGATATATATGGATTTGGTGTAACTACTAGCACTTTATTTAACCCTACACAAGGAGAGGGTGTGCTTTGAAAGTTTGAAATTCTGCATGAACTACGTACTGGAGTTACTATGAAGTCCTTTTCCTTTTTTCTTTGTAGAGATTCTAATTTGTAATAAGTTCCAAGGTTATCTTCATTAGAATGTTCATGCTTTGGAGTCAATTCACAAGTTTTGGATACATCCATATAAAGATTTTAATATAAAAGCTAAAAGTATTATTTTATATTTAATTTAGTAAGACTATCAACAGCCTTGAATATTTAAGATATTACCTGTTAAATAAACTTTACAACAAAATGGACTTGTGGACAAGATCGTCAACACATTCTACACACAAAATGGCGGGTTAATTTATTTTAAAAAATCAGATTCTAGTACAATTCACGAGAATAAATGGGTACTCAGATATTTAAGAAGTATGGATCAATTTAACAATTTTTTATTTTTATAATTTCTTATATTTAGAATTATATAAACCTAATTAAACTTCGAAGTAACTGTTTTGTTAGAGATATGCCTAAGAACTATGCTTCCCAAGAAATTCTTTACCAGCTTTTATTTGGTGATGATCAAGACAAAAAAAAAGTATGTAAGAACAGACATAATAATGAGGACATATGCTTAATATGTATGAAAAAGCCAAGTAAAGGTGAGGATATGTTAAAGTATACATGTGTAGACTGTCGTAGAAGCCTACTTGCACTGGAGGGTTTCAAATATCACTGTAAAGATATAAAGACAAAACTATCTCATTTAGATAATGTATGTACAGTTATTTATGAACAACTAAGAAAAGTTTCCATAAATTTAAGGGTTTCCAAGAATCCTAATGTCCCAAATTGGTGTAATCGTGATGTACCACCTATGAAGAGTTCAACTGATAAGCATAATTATATACAATGTAAACTGTCTACAATAAATATTAATAATAGTGCTGTAATTGAAGGTATGAAATACATTAAACAGCATTATATTGATGATAACAACGAGAATCTAAACAATAACCTTTTGATATTCAGTAAAGATGTTACAAATCTTCAAGAAACATTGGCAACTTTCATTCAAGTAATGGATTCCTATATCGAAACCCCAACTATATCATTTATTAAAAGTCAAGCTCAAAAAAAAGATCAAGATAACTCCTTACAACCATGTATTGAAAAAATTAATTTATCTCCATTAAAGTCCATAAATATAGAAGATAAAAAAGAAAAAGATAAACCAACAGAATCACTTAAATTGATAAATAAAGATTTTCCCAAATATAAAAGTGGTGAAATATCTATAATTTCAGATAATGTACCAACATCATCTAATACAGCTCAAAGAATTGAGAGAATTAGGAAACAACAAGAAAAAGTCAGAAGACAAATTCAAGCTTTGTATGAATCGACATCTAAAAGCATAAATCCGAAGGACTCATCACCAAATAAAAACTTAGGTCATTTGTTCTTATTCCCTGATGAGCAAGAAGAAACTCTACAGATGGGACTTACAAATTCAAATCTTAACTATATAGATGAATCAACTGGAATTAATATGCCATACGGTATTCTTTGGTCACCCTCTTCTTCTTCTCACTCTGAAGATCAAGGTGATGTGGAGTAATTAGTGTGGATATGTCTAGTTTATAGATTATCTGATTCTAGCAATAGATTAATTTATAGTAATTAAATCTATTTTATTATAAATTAACTAGGATCATACCTGCTGATCAGGCGAAAATGGTAGAAATACATATGGTGTATAGTCATCATCAATTTCTTTATCCGTAGAGCTTGATTTATATAAAGTCCCTATCTTTCCCTTTTTTTTAAAAGTAGTCTCTACAACATTTTTGGCTTTTACAAATTTTGATGAGCTCACATCCATTCTAATCAAAAAAGATGCAAATTGTGGAGGTACACCATAACGTAATACAGCTTCAACAAAACATCTCATTGCTTTTATATGTAGCCATGAGATAAATATATCAGAAAAACTAGCGAAACACATCCGTTTCAAGTACTTTTCCTGTTTTCCCTTTTCTTGTACAAGTTTTTTTCTATTCTCCATAAGGGTTCTATACTTTTCTTGTGAATAATGAAAGTCATCACGCACGGTAAACTTTCTACTTTTACAATTTTGTTTAAATGACTCCATTGAAGATTGAAATAAAAATACACGAACTAGTTCATTCCCTTCCTTATCTATAATCTTTGGGATAAACTTAGCGGATTTAGGAACAACATAAGGGTCTGATCTCTCATAATATTTAAGAAATGAGTCATGTTGCCCTTTTGGAACTACTACAAAAACTGTAGAAATATGCTCTGTAAATAAAATATCAGATTCATCAATAACATCTGGGGTAATTACATCAATCAAATCCTTTGTTGTTAGTAGCCCATTAGTTAATTTCACTCCAGAGCTACTACCATTAGATGACTGTACATTTGAATTACTATTAAAATCTTTACCTAAATTATTGAATACAGCCTGTTTAATCTCATTAAACTGTGAGGATTTGCTTCTTAAGTCTGTATCTAATTTTTGTATTCCTTGTAGTAAGGCATTTAAATTCTCATGCATAGATCGCTCTTTTGGAAATTTTGCGTGATCCCAACTAAAGTGACACAAATATTGTTTAATGGTATATGAACTCCTCTGCCAAATAATACGCAGTTCCATAGTAGGATCTAAATCCAATGCCATTCTTTCAACACGTCTCAGTACAACCTCTATTCCAGTGTCATGTTTAATCAATTCATCAGCAAGCCTTACCAAGTCATCAAAAGCTCCAAACTTTAGTGAGAATGGAATATCAAACTGCATTACTTCAATATTTTGTCCCACCTTCTTCAAATTTACATTCATTTCATGATAAATTGCATCTAGACCTTCCTCAGCTAGAGCACAAGCGACAATCCAGTATTGCTGGCCTTGACCATCACTAATTCCTTTGAAGCTCATATCTACATATAATCACCTCCAAGTACAAATGATACCTCTTCCTTTATAGTATTCCCCTCTTGAAGAAAAAAAAATTAGCTTTTAAGCTAATGAAATTCCTTCATTTCAATATATAGTATTATATAGCGGCAAAATACCCGCCTATAACGACAGCAAATGTTAGGCGCGAGAGTGTGCTATTTAGGATTTCTTTTATAAAATGTAACCTGATTATATTATAGATATCTTATTACTCATCCACACACTATTATTAGAATATAGTTGTTGAGTGTATATGTACTACTAATTTTATCAAAAAGATTTAACCTATAATCTACTATATTACTAGAATATAGGATATATATTCAAAATATCATATTTGAGATATACTTAATACAGAAATATCTAATAAAGAGAAAATTGGGTTAGAAGATATAAAATTTAAGGTATTTAATTATTGAATTAAACTAACTAAAACTTAATTAAATATCTTAACAAATCCTTAAATTATTTTGATTTTGTGGCGGTTATATTTCTTAAATATTATATATAGGCGGTGATAAGGGACTTTGAATACATAAAATAATAGAAATAGCAAATAAATTAAGTTTTACTAGACTACTAAGATGACCTTAGAGGCTACAGTTATATGCCTAGACAATTCTGAATTTTCTAGAAATACTGACTATGGGACGTCAAGATTATTGCAACAACAAGATGCGGCTAACTTTATATCAGGTATCAAAACTCAACAAAACCCAGAAAATTTAGTGGGGATATTATCAATGGCAGGAGATAGAGTTGAATTAAGGGTTACTCCTACATCTGATTTAGGAAAAACTTTGCAGGCTATGCATGAAATAAGAATATATGGGAAGATTGATTTAATTAGAGGTATACAAATAGCACAACTAGCCTTAAAGCATCGTTTAAACAAAAATTTGAAACAACGAATTGTGTGCTTTATTGGAAGTCCAATATGTGATGAAGTTAACGAGAAGCAATTAGAGAAACTAGGAAAGATTTTAAAGAAAAATAATGTGGCTTTAGATATTATAAGCTTCGGGGAAATATCTGAGAATCATGATAAATTACAAACACTAATAGATGCTGTGAACAATAATGGAACTAGTAACTTGATTGAGATACCTTCATCTACAAGTTTAACAGATGCTGTAATGACATCACCAATAGTATTAGGAGAAGGTATGGAAATACAAGGTGATAATGTCACACCAGGAGTAGATGCTTCAGGGTTTGAATTTGGAATAGATCCAAATGCAGATCCTGAACTTTATATGGCTTTGAGAATGTCTATGGAAGAAGAGAATGCAAGACAAGCTAGATTGCAAACTAATAATATAGAGAATACTGGACAAACTAATGATATAGAGTTAAGGAGGCAAGATCAAGTACCTACAATAGACGAAATAAATGCAATGGAAGTAGATGATGAACTTAGACAAGCATTGATAATGTCTATTCAAGATTTTAAGGGTGAAACAAATATGGAAGTTAATAATCAAGATGATGTAACTATTTCATCTACAAATACAAACGGGCCTAATTTTATTAATGAGCTAATTGGAAGTATTCCCGGTGTAAATGTTAATGATCCTAGGATCCAAGCTGCACTTAGAGAAGCAAGTCAACAGCAGAATACTAAGGATGAAGAGAAATCTGATCCAAAGAAGCCCGATTTAGAGAAGTAATAAATTTAGTTGGGATATCCACATTTACAGGAGCCATTTATGTTCCAATAAGTACACTTTATTTAATGTTAATTTATTTATACCTGATTTATTTACTGAACATTTCAGAAGTACTCCCCCCCGTAAAGACACTCACAATATCTTCCATATTGTTGGGATGTTGCATCATCTCCTCATCCTCTAAAGAACTATAGTCATTCTGTTGAATTCTGAAAAACAAATCTGTATCAATACTTAATTCTCTCTCACCTGGATTTGATACAAATACTCTAACGTGATTGTATGGTGAGAAACTAATTCTACCAGTTAACTTTGAAGATTTGTTTGCTACATCTGGAGTTCCTACAGCAGCATGAGAGCGTAATAGAGGAAATTTAGAATTAGGAGTACATAGAGGACTTTTAGTTCGTTTAATAGTTGGAGATTCAAAATTACTTGCTCCCATGTTCTCTGTATTAGTTATATAAAGATCACTTTCATCAAATTTATTCTTCTCTGTAACAAAGGCCATTGGAATTGTATGAAGGCGTGCTGACCTTGTATTATAACAGTCTGGATGTCCTGCTCCAGATAATGGAGCTTCATTCCAAGCTTGTAATCTGTCTAGTAACATTTTTCTATTTCCCTTTTCATGCAGACCGAGAAATATGCACAAATCACGCAGACTACTTGTAGGCCAAAGTTCATCGTCATCAAGGGTTGCTGGATTGACTGCAATATAAGTACTTAAACGTTCTAATTCCAAAGGTAAAGGTTCATCTAAAGAATTGTTATCATTTTTATCTGATTCGAAATTACTCCAATCTTTGCAAAATTCCTCCACGTCAATAGTTTCCTCTTGAGAAGTGCATCCTGCTAGGTGCAAATGAGTATCCTCTGATAACTCATTTAGAAAAAAGGAACACCTTCGAGTCTTCATTCCCTAAGTATTAATGAACACTTTCCTTCGTCACTAAAAACCAGACATCAGAATAGATAATTTTCTTATTAGTGGACTCTCCCTAATGATACACGAAATTTAGTATCACCCCACCATTTTTGGCGCCAAAGTATGGTTTATCATGTTTTAAAGACTACTATGACTTAATAGAATTAAAAGAAAAATTAAGATAATATCCTAACTATAATGAGGTATATGACTTTTATTATTTGACCTCTACTTCAATTATATTAAAACTGTGTAGATGTCCTTTTCTTAGTATGGAGCATTATTGCCAGGTGATGTCCCCTGGGTGCTATTTTGGTGTATTCTTGAGAGCCCATGTTGTGAATCACTCCAAAAATCACCACTGTAACTTTGATTCCCAACATTTAAATTATTAGGAATTGTTTGACTTGAGTGCATGTAGTTACCTGATAAGTTATTGTAACTGCCAGGAGGTGCAGCTCCATAATTCCTTGGTGCAGTCCCATAGTTTACATAATTTACTTGCCTAGAATTGACATTATTTGGCACTATACTCTGTTTTTGTCTTTGAGAAGCAATCATATCTTGATTTACATAAGGTGACTGTCCACCGTTTTCGGGCACCATAGAAATAACCGTTGGGGGTAGCTGAGACGATGAATTTGCTGAATGTGATTGAGATATTACCTCTGAACTAGAAATCCCTGATGAGATCATAGCAGGAGAATGCATAGCTGCAGTAGTTACGTTTGTCTTGCGTCTCTTCATAGTGTTAGATGCCATAGATTTATTGTTAATATCTCTCTTCTTCGCCTTAATAATTTGACCACCAGGAAGCATAATAGAACCTGATTGAGGTGATATAATTGGGGGTGTATATGATTGTGGTGTAGATATTTGTTCTCCCTGATTTACTGTTGATTGAGAAGTAATATTTGAATGATGCACATTAGAATTTGCTCCAGGTATGCACGTCATAGAGTTTCCCACACCAACTGATCTTTGTAAAAGAAATTCTGGTAGCTGAGGTTTACGGCAAATAGATGAGGTAGACATTAAAATCCCAGTGCCACCATATCTCCCACCCATTGTACTTTGACGATATCTATCCAAAGAAAAGTCAATTAAGCGCAGTTGTATATCAATTCCTGGCAAGCGTGCCAAGTACTCCTCAACACAAGTAGCAGGTGGCAAGTTTCCTGGAGATAACAAATGCGTTGGTATTCCACTTGGTAGAGGAGTTACATTTGACATATTGTTGACAGAAATTGAAGGCGTAGATTGTAATGAAGTCTCTATATATTGATTTAGTACTTGATTTGCGTGATTAGCCAAGTTTGCATGACTTGGATGAGGTGGAAGAACACCATCCTGTAATATATTGTTACCATAATTTTGTTGTATATTCTGTAAATATGAGGTAATTTGAAATGAATCTTGAAACTGCTGATTCTGAAATGAACGTTTTTTCATATTAATCCCAAATTTACTAACTATACTTGATAGTAAATATAATTGCTCCTGTTGAAATTTAGTTATACAAAAAGATGATGTTCCAGTGTTAGTGTTAGTGTTAGTGTTAGTTAGAGTTTGGTCAAGTTTATTATATTTATTTTCATTACTAGCTTTTACATCAATGGATCCATTGTTCATGCTTATTGATGGCTGTGTACCATTATGAGAAATAGGAATATCTGCTTTAGTAGCTTTATTGATTAAATCAGCTAGTGTATAATGTGGAGTAATTGTATTTGATAAATCTAAATCCCTATCATTTCTGTTATTATTTGAAGCACTGTAAATATCATCAGTTCCATTGTTTTCTTTAAAGTGTTTATAAAGATTTGATTCAATATTTTCAATATGTGTTAAGAGTGATGTATTTAAATGGTATGTCTTATGTTTATTATTAAACCACCTCAGTATTCCTTTTTTATTGGGTGAATTTGCTACATCATAAGATGAAATTTTATCACTGCAAATATTTGCATCATCAAATCCTTCCCTTTGCAACTGCTTCCATCTTTCCTGGCACTGCTTTGCAGTTTTCATTCTGCCATATAAGGAACTAAAAAAAAAGTTGTGAGATAAAGCAATAAGGTTCCAATTTGTTAAAACTAAAGTTCTATTTGTAAATGTGATTTCTGAAGGAATTGATGAGTATATTGAAACAAAATACATTAATAGTGCATCTTCAGGTTCTTCCCAAATATCTGCATAAGTAAATATATCAAATGCTGACTGATCAACTGGGTTAATTGATAGAATAGATGGAGATGACATCGCAGTATTAATTGGAATAGGTGGGGAGATTATATTTGCTTTCTTTATACTCGAACCACTCCTTCTTCTACTTTTCCTCTTAGTATCAATATTATAATCACTTCCAATAGAGTCATGAGATGATGTCCCAGCCAAGCTAATGTTCGCAGGTGGACGATATACAATATTCGATGCAGAAGAAGCAATATGACGACTAACAAATGCTGATAGTCCATCCACAGCAGAAACAAATAATGATAGAAGTAGTGTCATATCATCTGGATCTAGGAATGTTGATCTAGCTGTTAATTGTAAATTTGGTAAATCTATAGTTGGATTTGGAGGGCGTATTTCGTATGTATTTGGAACAATTCCAGGTCCTTGTAACAATACCTGAACTATATCTGCCCAATTTTCTTGTAATTGTTTATAACTCCATGTATCAAAGTTCTTTTTCTGATTCTCTGCCAACTCATTTAACAACTTACTAAAATCAGTGTTTTTTTCAAAAGATGTAAATTGTGGTAGAGAGGCAGAAAAGATAGATTGAGGAGAAGCTGCAGGTACTATATTACTAGTGAAAACTAGAGGATCAATACGTGCCAGTAGTGTCTCATCAATAACCCATTGTTCGTGATCGTTACCTTCAGATATATCAATACTTATCGGAGAATCAGAACAAGCACATACATTACTACTGGACTTTGAGTATTCATATACTCTTTGCTCAATTGTACGCATACAATAGTTTAATAATCTCTTTCTAGCTGCATTTGAAATACTCTCATTATCTGTTATTGGACATACCATTATATACGGTTTTAAATCCAGTGAGATTAGTGAAGGTTCAACAATATCAGTGATTCCTAACCAAAATGACTGAATAAGTGCACAACATTTCGAAGATACATATCTTTCTAAGTTTAACTTCTTTCTCCTCCAATAGTTTTGGACCATTAAAGCTAAACGTCTAGCAGCATGTATCTTCCACCTTCTTTCCTCGTAAAAATCAATTGCCATCCATGTCATTTCCTGGATCAAAAAATCCCAATGACTCTTTACATTGCGTTGTGGCTCCGGAAAAGCTACTATACGCCCACTCCGGATGATTGACAGGGCCTTTTCGGCCATATACAATCTGTTCAACATCAACCACTAAATAAAACTTTAATTATATATCATTAAATATTAATTTCCATCGATTTTACCAACTTGTCGATGACCGGCAACTACACAAAAAAAACGAGACTAGTGAATTTTCGATTCTTGATCTAATAGTGTCCTTATTTGAAGACTTTCAGCTAAATTTGTTTCACTTTACTTAACTCTTTGTCTCCTAATTTTAAAGTCTCTTCTAAACGTTGTGGGTCAACACCTAATTTAGGCATCTGTCTACTAATTGTTACCGCCACTTAAATTGATCATTTTATTAGACAACCCGGTACCTATTGGCTACGATATATGAATGTCTTGTCTTGTCCCCCCTCTTAGAAAAGTCAATAATACAAGATAAGAGCTTAAACAACCATAGGCAATACTTAATCTGAAAATTTGACTAATTTTTTAATTGATAAGGCGCATTATTATTAAAATTTTTTTTTTTGCATGAAGATATTTTGTGCTCTAGTACCGGTGTTAATTTCGCATGCATGTGCTTTTTTTTTTTTTTTTTATACTCCCACTAGTTCCATCACTAATTATAGTTATAGAGTATCATAAAATAACTTTCTTTCCAATTCTTTTTAAAGGTATGATGAAAAGTTTATCTGCTTTAGCTATATTTACTTTAACTACTTCTTTTATTTACCTTGGAGAATCAAAAACTGGTCTCACATGCTATGAACCTAATGAACTATCTGAGAATTTTCAATCAGTTACATGCTCTGATATAAGAAGTATTATTGGAAATGGAGGAGCTAACACATTTATTATAGATACAAATAGCGAAGAAATTGTCAATTGCACTTGGATACCAGATAAGACATGTACAGTCTTGAGTGAAAATAAGTATAATAATGGTTTGACATCCAAATGTTTAGGATTTGCTGGTTTTAATGAATCCGAAATATATATTGGACCACATCCAGTAAATGTTGCGACTTCAAAAATTGCAGGAGTCCTTTGTTGTTCAGCACTCTGTGCAGATGAAAGTCAAAATGGACAAAGTACAGAGACAAAACAAATAGTGGAGGAGATTTCAGATCTGTTCACAAGTAAAAAAGTTACGGCAGTTAGTAGTTCATGCCAAAATCCTCAGGAATTGGGAATACTTGATAATTTATCTTGTAGTCAACTAAGAGATCCCGAAGTAAATAGTAAATTGACCTATGTTGGAAATCCATACTATTTAGAAAACAAGTGTACTTTTAATTATGATGTAAATTGTAGACCATTTGAAAGTAAGAATTGTCTTGGATATGTGATTAATGGGAATCATGAGGTTTGGTTTGGTATACAGCCAGTACAAAGTATAGGACCACTAGTGCAAAATGTCTTGTGCTGTTCGGTCAGTTGTGGAGATCAGCAAAACTTTGAATTAACAAACATAGGAAATGTTAGCAATTCAAGTCAGATTTCAACTCCTTCACCTAATTCTAACAATTACTCTGATACAATTGTACCTATTTTACCTGGGCAATCTGGAAGTCAAGATATTCCAATTGCAAATAATTCGGTAGTGACAACAGTTACTCATCCAGATGGGATTATAGTAAATCCAGAGACACAGATAACTGAACCAAATCCAACACTATCTGGATCTGAAAATTCTACAGCTATAATAAAGGAAGTACAGAATTCAGAAATATCTCAATCAACACTTAATATGAATTCTCCTCAAACAGACTCACAACAAATAAATTCTAGTATTCAAAATTCTAGTGAAAACGAAATTCAGATAACTACTTCAACTACTTCAGCACCTCCGGTAATAAGTGAGACATATTCAGGAACTGAATTCACAAATTCTGTGCCTGTCCCAAGTACAAATCAGGAGTCTAACACACCTATAAAAAGTTTCACCAATACTACTGAAGCTTCTATGTCTTCAAGTGGCAGTGAATCAGATATACAGGTAGTTGTAACAACGACTTCTACATCAGAAACATTTAATGTTGTAACTTTTCCAAGTTCTAATTTAAAAAATGAGACAAGGCCCGAAGTACAGACTGGAAATCCTGAAACGCAAGAATTATTGAACAGCATACTAAGTTGCTCTCCTCCTACTAAATTCAATATTCCATCTGTTACTACATGTGAAGAATTAAGAGAATGGGCAAATCTCTCATCACTAATTATATTATCCCATAGCATTTCACAATGTAGGTGGCATGATGAGCCAACTTGTACTCTATCATCAGCTTCTTGTGCTGCATATGTTAGTACGGGGACTGATATAATATTTGTACCAGGTTCAATTCCTCAGGAAGGAATAAGTGGTATTCAAAAGTTGTCTGAATCAGAGCAGAGAAGGTTACGTGGGAAAGCTGCTGAGTTCATGCCTCTCTGTTGCAATGTTGTGTGCTAAAAAAGATAGAGGGACATACAAATTTAATAAAGTACTAAAAAATTACAACTCGTCCTCTTTGAGAGTTCTCATGTACACTGGATAACTACCAGAAGAATATCCAGGGGTAGGTGCATACTGCTGGAATCCAGGAAATGGGTATCCATAACCAGCACTTCTACCAGAGAATTGTATATTTGGTCCTGGATATCCTGCTATCTGTGATGGAGGTGGATACTGTCTTGGATATTGTATAGGTGGTGGATATAACGTATTAGATTGAGGATATGGAGGTGGTGCTCTTACATACATCCCTTGTGAAGGTACTTGTACAGGAGGTGGTTGTGATTGAGGTGATGAAGGAGGTAATTTTGATGGATCATCTGAGTTTGGAAGAGGTTCTGGTAAAGATGGTTGGGTTGAGGAAGTCTTGTTCCTTGTACTGGTGTAATTCTGTTGATATATTGTGGTTTCTATTGATGAAAAGTCATATTGCATGTCAACTTTAAAACATCTCTTAACGATATTGTCATAATTATAGCCATCAGGGCAATTTGGTAATGGCTTGGTGTAAACAATTTGTTTGCATTGATCTTCTTCAAGCTCAAATCCAGCAGGACACATTTTATTTGGCATATCTTCGATATGCTGAATACATCTTGAATACTGGAGTACAAAATCTTCAGGGCATAAAAGTCGTGGTACAGTAGATAGAGTTTTACTACATCCATATCCATCTTCAATAAATCCATCTGCACAAGAAATGATTGGTTCAGTCTTTGTATATGTTCTGCATCTTCTTTGACCAGTATCTGAAGCTGTTACAAGTTCATAATTTTTAGGACAAGTTTCTTGTTTTGGTACTAATTCTTTGCCTGTACACATAGGTATTTGGTCACTTAACGATTGTAATGGTTTTAAACCTGAGGGACAAATTAGTTTGGGACTGATTATTTCTATCTTAAGACATGTTCCCTGGGGAGTTACAGACAATCCTAAAAATAAGTAAATCGCAGTTATAGATATTATTAGGAGGAACAGTTAAAATAATGATAATATGTCCTTTGTTTAATAAGAAATATAACTCACCGTCTGGGCATTTAATTTGAGGGTCGGCTTCCACTTTCTTAACACAAAGTTTTTGTCCGTCATAGATAAATTCAGGTGGACATTCAATAACCAATCTCTCGGTTTCCATTACTTTACATCTATAATTTTATAGGGTTAATAAATAATAAATTGTTAATACACTTATATAAACTTACTTTTCATTGGAAATTGGCTGTGAATTGAATGGGCAATCATATTGTATTGATGAATACTCTTCATATATACACTTTTTAGAGTTAAGATCATAAATCCAACCTAAATGTAGAAATTCAAGTTATTTATTTCAATGAAAATAAAGTATAAGTAATAATTGCTAATTATCTTGCAATATCAAAGGCTTACCATTATCTTTGCAATGAATTTTTGGTTTCATCTTATTTACCAGAAGGCATTTTTCATTATTTTGTAGTATACCACCTGGAGGGCATAGTATAATTGGAGGAGCTGTCTTATCATGTTTACTCTCTATATTTTAAAGAATATAAAAAAAAGTAACTTTTATAATTTGTAATAGCTAAGTAAACTTACGAAGATGGTGATTACTGCTTAGATGACATAGACCTGTTTGCTGATTGTATACATAATCTTTTTTCTTTGGACATTCCACTTTTGCAGGAATTGTTGTATGATTTATACACTCCCCATATTCATCTAATTTGAAATCTAAAAATAGAAAATGGTAATTAAATATAAATAATAAATTATTACAAATAGAAATAAAACTTTCATTGAACAATTTAATAAAAAAGTAAACTTACCCAAGTTTTCACATGTTATTTCAGGATTCATGCTTGATTTTCTAATGCATTGTTTTCCATCAGACTCATATCTAATATTAAAATTTGAATTGTTATATTTCAAATGGTTAAATACATAAGTTAAATGAATAATTATACAAACTACTTACCCATGGAGACATTTTGCAGTTGCTGGAACAATTGTAAACTTAACACAGTCAACAGTATTACTAGATTGAGGTACTTTATTGAATCCTTCAGGACACACCATCTTTGCATTTACACTAACTTGTTTAATACAGTGCCCTGCTGCATCAATATTAAAGCCTAATGGACAACTTCGCTGTATCTGCAGTATTGAAGTATCAATTCTTCGTTCACATTTACCATTGATTAGCAAATAACCTGTTGGACATTCTAATGTTGCTGGAAATTTAATATCTTTTTGACATTGTCCATTTGAAAGGGGTATGAAGCCCTCAGGGCATATGAAATCGGGAGGAGAATGTAATGGTAATGCACATTCATTATTTATTAGTAAGTAATTCTCAAGACATGAAACCATTTTTGGTGCAGACAATTTCTGAATACATTGAATATTTTCATCACTAATAAGAATATCGAAACCTTCATCACAAGCTTGCTGCGCATCAGATGTCAAAATTCCGCTGCATTTAACTCCAGTAAATGCCCAACCATTTGGGCAACCAAGAACAAATTCAGTAACTTCTATTCTAAAACACTTTTGTTGTGGATTTGTTGATGTGCCATCATTTGAAGGAACTTTATATACAAGGGTATAAAATTAAGTTATAAAAAGTACAAAACTTTTGGAAAAAGACTAAACTTACCTTCAAAATTGAACCCGTTTGGGCATGTATAAAATGGTTCTGTAGTTATAATAATATCACGTTTCACATATTTTGGTTTGCTAGTGTCAATAATTGTTTGCTCAATAGTAGTTTCAGTCTGTGCATCTCCAAGGTTTTCTGGTTCTTGGGAATATATTGGTACTGGTACTAGATACTGTCTTGCTACACCTTGTGGTGGTGGACTATGTACAGCTGCACTCAGAACTGGTTTACCATGGTGGTGTCCTAACCTACGGATTGGAATAGTACCAACTAACTCATTATATCCCTCCGTTGGAGCTAATCCAGTGACATCTGAAAACAATTAAAAATCAATATAAAAAAAACAAATTTTAAAACCACAATCTACATAGCTAATTTTACTCGTAATTCTGATATCATTCAGTTCTGTGATAAATTGTAACCACGGGACATACCTTGAATGAGAAGACCAGATATACTTAGCCAAAGACAAAGGCAAATTACAGACAAATATACAGTGAATTTCTTAATGAGAAATCTCATGTATTAATACTTTACAAGAGTAAAAAAAGAAAAATTCTAAGTAGAGAGATTCTACATGTAATCTAAATTTCTCGGTGTCGAGATAGCAGCTAATGTACAATGATCTAATTGCCCTAATCCCGCTGACGTCACAAATTATCTAAAACGTGCAAATTAAATATATCAAATATAAAAAGCCATTAAGTAACAATAAGAAACATTGGAAATAATGGTATTGAATAACAAGTAACTGCATATATACTTCAGTAATTAAACTATCCCCTTATAAAAAGATTATTAATAAATTAGTGATAATAGATGACTATATATATATATATATGAATAGGATAGAATTTATATTCAATCAAAATCTTACTATTATCTCCAAATAACAAAAGACTTCTTCAGATAAACTATTTGACTAAATCCTCTTATTCTATCTTTCTAGGTATTAATTCCCAGACTCTATACTAGTATCAGTTGTTGATTGGCTAGTCAAACCTCTAGAAACAATTATTGGTCCACTATCCATATTATTTGATATATTGGGTACATCATTATTTTTAGTACTATCAATATTATGTAGGTGATGAAGGCTTTCAGATTGATAATATATCTTATTATTTACTTTAGAATTGTCACTTTTGTTATTTGTTGTATTTATTGCATCATCTCTCCTATGATTCATGTTAATATTGATATCTTGGTCAATTGGAGATGCAGATGTTGAAGACGATGAATAACTATTAGAATGAGTATGACTACTTATTAGGAATAGACTTGAATTAGGAATATCTGTACTTTCATGGGTTGTAGATAAATGGCCCAAAACTCCAAAGGGTTCATGTCGATTGTTATCATTACATTGTATTGAATATTTTGAGACTGCTTGAGCTGTTGCTGCCTTCGCCGCCGCTACAACTGCCACAGCAGATAATTGTGGCATATTCTTACTAATATTATTACTAACAATATTTAAGCCATCACTATTTGATTTAATTGTACTTGATAAGTTAGATGAAGGTATACAAGAATTGTTATCACTATTTATATGAAGAATTTTGTCATTCATATTGCTACTAATTACTTCATCTCCAAGAATACCTGTCAATGTGTCCATTAAAAATGACGAGGTATTTGGATGATTAATATTAGAATTAGAATCACTAAGATTATTTGGATGACTTGTTGCACCAAAAGTTACAGAAAGACTACTATTATTAATATTATCAATAGGACTACTTTGACCACTACTTGTATGAATATGTATATCCTTACTATTACTTTTAATATTATTGTCTCGATTATCACTTCTATTATTACTATATATATTTATATTAGATGCAGTAGTTATCCCATTCTTATTTTCCATTGTATCGGTTTTCAAATCTCCACTTCTCTTACGTAATGAGGCCGATAATAATGAATAATCATCAAAATCACTGTGCGATGAATTTATCGGGTCATATATATTATCTATACTATTACTACCTATACCAGTACCCAGTGCTCCAGTTGTCCTAATATTTATCATGCTATTATTTTTATTATTATTATCATTTGGATTGACACTTTTAAGACTATTCTTAATTTCATTAATACTTATATTAAGATTATTACCAGAATTTATATTAGAGGTGTTTATACTATTACCATTGCTACTACTACCATCAGTATCCAAAATATAATTTCTATAGTCATCAAAGTTGAGATGATCAGAAGTTGAAATAGGTAGTGGACGAGATAAAGACGGATGAATAGTATGATTATGATGATTAGATATGTTGTGTACAGGAACATTATGTGGATGTTGCAAATGACTTGGATGAGAATGCATAGGTGGATGACCATGTATTGAAGAGTGCAGTCCAGAAGTCGCAATATTTGAATTCCCACTATTCAAAAGATCTATATTTGGTGAGTGGATTTGTTGCAAAAAACTATTAGGTATTACATCATCTCTATCTTTGTTCATGTCTAAGTCACTATCATCATCACTACCAGACTCAACATGATTTGAAGAGGTTTCATGTGCCTTTTTCCTTATATGCTGAAAGTGTAGTTTAACAGCTTCTTCCCATAGTCCACATACATAAGCCATACGGCATAATTCATGAATAGTTGCATTTCTTAATTGACTATATTTTAATCCGTATTTTGAGAACAAACTATTAATTTCACTTTCCCTGGAACTTCTTGCTTCCCTGATTCTTTTCAACAGCAACTTACGGCCATCAACTCCAAGAGATAGCTTCATACCATCTCTATATTCGATAGTTTCTTCACCATCAGCTCTGCGTACTACTGGTGCACCAAATTTTGATAAAACAGAAATTCTTTTAGATAGTCTTCTTTTAGTTTGTAAACTTTTATATTTTCTCATTTCAGCATGACTAGCTGTCATTGGTATTTCTCCAATAAATTCTAAATGTAGACGTACTGCAGCATTCCACAATCCACATTGATGAGCTACTCTTAACAGCTGTTGGAGATTACTCGAACTCATAAATTTACCACGAATACCCCGTTGATTTATATAGCAACGCAATATTTCTCTCCCAGCTTCACCTAATGAGATCTTAATACCCTCATAATATTTGGGAATCTGCACATGCGGTGGTATATCAGATAAATCTAGCATAGTCATAAGATCGGGTATATTTCTGATTGGAATACCTCCTTGCCACTCCATATTATTATTAATACTATTCCCTACATTCGTTGGGTTATTGTTATTCATACAAATCATCCCACTACCTGGAACTATATCTACATTTACTCCACTAAGGTTATTCATATTACCCATACCAATGCCTAATACATTGTTAGAAGAATTCATTGATATTTGTAATCTTCCACTTGGAGATGTAGAAATATTTCCATTACCATTATCTAATATACTTGGCTGCATGCTGTTACCATGATGATGTGGAAGTGATTGTGAGCCTATAGTACTACCTAATTTTAAAGTATCCATTAAAGATGGCTGATTAGAATGTAATGGAGATGGAGACGAATTACTACCATTGATTGGTAGCAAATTCCTCATATAACTCATTTCATCTCCCTGGAGTCCCATTGGAGAAGGGTGATGCATGGATGAGTGACCATGATGATTTTGTTGTAAAGCTATCCAATTCCTCTGAAGAGCTGCTAGTGTACTATCATTCTCATTATTAGATGCATTACTTTGTAGTTGCATCTGGAGTGTTAATAAGTCTCCAGCCGGGTGATTATGTTGATGGTTAGGATACATGATAGGGTAACCCGACAGCATGTTGGAATTATTTGGATTTACAGATGGAGGTAGTTGATTATATGAATTATGGTGATGATGATGATCTAAATCACGACCATACATACTCATTGCAGGGATCATATTATTACCACTACTCATTTGGGTTCCCAACCAAATTCTTCAAAAATTAGTCCTCTAAAGTATTCAAATTCAAATTATAAAGACCAACTTATTCCATGGAAAAGATCAAGCTCACAAAAAATTAGTAGTATATTATACTATATCAAAGCCAAATACTCTTGTTAGAAACCACTAATCCCTAGTTCTGTACGCCACAAAAGAACCTAAGTCCTTGTAAATTATTTATAAATAAAAAACCAAGACGAAAATCGCACAAAATTTATTATATAAAACCAACTTTCCAGAGTAATTATATACACTAATAGTTATAAGACAGCTAGTTGAATTATTCTAGTAAATGGACTATTTCCCAAAATTCCACTTTCCTTGGTGCCTAAAAATTCGTTTATCTTGAGGTGTACATGGCGCAAGCGCGTGGTAAGTGGAGACAGAACGTATCAAACTATGTATGGTTGGCGCCAGATATGTGGATAGGACCCTGAATTACTCCAATGGAAGGTTAGCGCGTAGAGTCCTCTAGAAAAACTGACCATTCGTACTAAGTATTATAGAAATCATAGAAAAAAAAAGTAGAGCCATTAACTCTAGTGACAGCCGCATAATTTTTAGAAATTAGTGGAAGTGCCTTGTATCACTGAGTATGTCTTGCTATTGAATCTTTTGAAGTTGTAGTCATTCTATATGTAGTAAGCACAGACATCGGTACTAGAGAACTTTATGCAAGATGACACTAAGTATTATCTGAATCTTAGAGTTTGCCTTCTTTTAGCCTGAAATGCATCATAGTTACTTAGGTGTAAAGTTCTTCAATAGCGCTAGTATAGAAAGTAGCGCGAGTTGTCCAAGTATGTTTGACATACCTCAGATATGTTTGCTCCTTTTATACATAAAGAAAGAGCAAGACTAACTAAGGAATTCAAAAATTGCTGGAGATTTTTGAAGTTTGTATCTTGTGATGGTTTAGTATTGGAGCTAGAAGAATTAGAACGAAATTCATTTTGTCTCTGTCTCTTTAGGACGACGTCATCGTAACGTCCTGTATTGGTGCAAACTTCTACAAGACGTAACGTCTAACTTGACAAATGTTTGAAAGGACAGCTTTTGTCTAATTAAAACTCTTTCTAACGTATCTTTATTACGTTGTTGTCTGAGCACAACTTAGGGTGTCTGTGCTGACACTTTAGTTGTTATTGCACATTGTAAATAGGCATGTCTTACTGAGCAGACTACTAAGATGTGTGGTATCTAGTGAGTAACTTCTCTTAAATTGAATGAGCTGGTTTAACACACTTTCTAAATACTTTGTCTAATGAAGGCAATACTATAACTTCACATTATGACAAGTGAGCTCAATCTTCCTTACGACTCTACACAATCTAATATAGAGTTCTTACTAGTAGCCTTAGGAGTTTGAGAGCACACCCCTGTATAGATGTTTTATTATTCGTTTTATCTTAAATTTAATTTGTATGTAGGTTTGGAATGGTTTATGTTACCCTTATTTATTTTGATAAGTGCTTCATATTTATGGCGCCAAAAGGTTGAGTGCATGCATTAATTTTTTTTTTTAATTATAGAGCGGGAGTAATTACAAAAATTCCGGTATGGAGGCAATGATGAGCATGTGGGGTGTTTTCAATATTATTGAGAAACTAAAAAAAAGAAAAGAAAGTAGGCAAAACAACCTAGAAAGGTTTATATTGATGGTTTAAGGGGTTTTTCTTCAATGCAGATAGAAAGAAATTTGAGTGAGGGGGATACTGTAATATCAGATATTACTCAAAAATGCGTCTCCACAGCTGGTATTTTGGATGAGAATGATCCTGACAATGCGAGATTTATGATACTTATTAGAGATGCTATGGAAGATCTTCAGAGACAAGTTGGAACTGAGCGTTCTATGTATCATAAGAGTCGCGAGGAACTAGCTAGAGTTGAACGTGATAATAGAATACTGCAGAGCGAACTGAGCTTAGAGAGAGAGCGCAATAATCACATGAAATCTGAGCTTGATAAACTCGAGAATGCAATGAATGAGCGTAATAATGAGTTTAATGATGAAGGGGAGAAATATTGGCATCTTTATAAGGAGGCATTGGATAAGATTGATGCACTGGAGAGAAATCAGGAATTAGACCCTCGCATGGAAGCACTGGAAAATGAAGTAAAACAGCTGGAAGAAAAGTTAGAAATGGAGAGCAGTATTGCTGAATCATATAAACAGGATAATCAAAGACTAGATCAGGAATTGAAAAATATGACCTTTGAATTTCAGTCGAAACTTCAGGACTTAACTGAGAAGTTGGACATTGAAGAAATGGAGAATGAGTCTATAATTACCCAATATAATGAACTTGCAAAAAAGTTGGAGAGTATCGAGATGGATCTGAAAACTTATAACTGTTCTTCTATGGCTGAATTCGTGGAAATTCTTAAATCTAAGGAAAGCGATATTATAATGTGGCGTACAAAGGCTGAAACTTTGGAGAATTCAAATAACCTAAATAACGATAGAGAAATTTCTTTACATGAAAAAGAAGTTATCATTGCTACTAAAGAAGGATACTTGGAAGGTAAGGAAGTAGCTCTCAGTCAACTAGAAAAAAAGTTACAATCACAGGAGTTACTACTTAATGAAAGATCAAATGAATTAGATATGAAACTATCGCAAGTTTTACAAACTGAAAAAGATATTGAAGGTGAGAGACTAGTTTTGAGGGAGCGTAATACCGAACTTGAAATAAGAGAAAGAGAAGCTATTAGACTTGATGAGGAATTGAAGTCTCGCGAAAAAGCTCAGCAATTGCAAAGTATAAATTTTGAAACACAAAAATTTGAACTAGATAAACTTGAACATCATTTGGAAACTCGTCAACGAGAATTAGACGAATGCAGAATGGAACTATTAACTCTACGTGATGAAGTAGAAGCTCGTCAACTGCAAATTAATGAACAAGTAAAGGACCTAAGCTATAGAGAAGATAACTTGAATAAGCTTAGAGATGAATTAGAGGCTAATAGACGATTGCAGAGTGAGGAATCTGTAAATAATTCTAAATATGAAGAGGATTATAAGATACGTAAAGCAGAACTAGAAGCTGAATATGAATCTCAGAAAAGTCAACTAGAAGATTTCCAATCTTTGCTTCAAGGTCGCCAACAAGCTATTGATAAAGAGAAAAAAGTAATTGATGAAAGATATAAACACTTGACTCAGAAAGAAGAGCAGATTGAAAAGTTGAAGATACTAGTAGACTCTCAAAAAAATGAATTAAATATCCGACAGCAGGAGTTTGATGAGTACATACGTGAGCTTGAAAGTAGACAAAGGGAATTTGAGAGCTTTTGGCATGAACTTGATAGAAGGCAAAAGAATATAACAATACGGGAGCATGAATTAGATGAACGTCAGGCATTATTAGATAATCACGAAATATCTTTGAATAATCAAGAGAAACAGTCCCTTATTGAAAAAGAAATTGCATTAGCAAATAGAGAGCAAATAATCTATACTAGGGAGGCATCTTTGAATAGTAAAGAAAAGAATTTACTAGAAAAGGAGGATAGCTTAAGATGTATGGAAGTGAATATTGCTGATAGGAAAGGTGTACTTAATGAACAGGAAGTTTTGATAGGGAATAGGGAAATAAAGCTTAGTGAAAGAGAGGCGTCACTAAACACTAGAGACATTATGTTGAAGAACAAAGAGATGAGTATAAATAATAAGGAGATATTTTTAACTGATAAAGAAACTAGCTTCAGCAAAAAGGAGCTTGAACTTAATGAACAAGAGAATAAGCTTAAGATAAAAGAGGCCACTTTGGCAGAAGAGGAACTAGTTCTAACAAATAGATTGGCACATTGTAAAGAATGTGAATCTACTTTATCTCAGAAAGAAAAAATTTTGTTAGAAAAGGAAGTGGATCTTAGAAATCATGAACTGCAACTTAATGAAAAACAGAAGCAAGTACTACTAGAAAGAAAATCTATAACTGATGAAATCTCCAAGATAAAGGAGAAAGAAAAACTAATATACGACAAAGAATCGCAGATAAAGAAGTTGGAACATGAACTGTTTGAAATGGAAGCTACTATTAAACTAAGAGAGAAGGAAATAGAAGAACAGTATTTTCAGTTTCATAAAAACAGGGAAGAAATTGAAGAACTAAAACAATTTATTCAGCATCTTGAAGGTGAAAAAATTGAGAATGAAAGACAAATACGGAAGACATATGATTCTCTCAAACAGCAAGTACAGGAGGAAATGAAACAAAAGGAGGATCTTCTATATACTGTACTGCATCTACATAAACAAATCAATGATATAAGTACTTGTATGAAGGAAACTAGCAATACAGCAAAAATAGTAAATGATGTGGCTGTAACAGCTGGTATAAAGGAGGAAAATGACATTGCTGTTTCTCTAGGAAATAAGAAAAAAGTAGGAAATAGGAGTTATAATGGTAAAGTCTATGTAGATGAGAATAAGGATGAAAATACTAGTAATAACTTTGTAGAAACATTGGAAAAAACGATGCAAAGATTTTATGAGAAGCTCCAAACTATAGAGGATCGTGAAGAATCTTTGCTAAAGGAGCTCGAGAATCTTAGTGACAAAAATGGGAGGTATTTAAACTCTAATAGAGGTGAATATAAGAAAGATGAGAGTGTTGAAACTGATAGCATTGAATTATGTAATTCATTAGATGTCAATTTATCGGCATCTGCACACTCAACAGCTAATGGACAAGCTTCTCAATTAGCAGCACAAATCTTACCAGGTTCACAACCAACCCCTGCAGTAATAGCGCAAGTTCCATCAAATCAACTATCAACTGTAACACAGGTTACAAATCAACAGGTAGCATCAGTAGCACAAGTACCAATAGCAACTCCAATTCCTACAACACCATGTACTACTGTTCCAATGGTTGTTCAAGCATCTATTCCTACTACATCTCCTCTACTATACCCAGATTCTCCACTGTTATTAATGCCACTACTAACGGATATAAAAAATGATATTAGTGAGCTTAAGAAGACATCAAATACTTTAAGTGTCGTTCCTACTCTTACTGACAATTTATCCAAAGTAGATTTAAGCAGCGATAGTAATATGCTAGGAGTATCGACACGCAACTCCAATGTACTTACAAATATTAATGTGGATAATAATGGTCCCTTAATTTCATCTTCACAAGGGGTTAATAGTTCATCAATATATAGTAGTAATTGCAGCATTAATGAGTCCCAGTCTAAACAAATTGACTCTATGCAGAGAAATGGACAAAATAATAGTCTAGTAAATCATAATTCAGGTGGGTCACTAAATTTTCAAATTGGTCATTGCGATGATAACAGTATATACAATGACAATTTAGTAAATCAGTCATCAGCAGCTTTAAATAGTATACTGGGAAGTAGTTTACATCAGCATCCTTTTCAAAATTCTCAGCTAAATGACCATAGTTCATATTACCCCTTTATTGGGAATAATAACAATAATGCAGTTAGAGTTTCAAACCAGGCAAATAATGTGCTTTACAGGCATTCAAACCATATCCGCCCATCTAGTGGCTCTGCCTCAAGTTCAGCTTCACTCAACAATAGAGAAAGCGCAAGAAAACTCCTCGAAAGCGAACTTCAAAGCTTAAGACGATGGAAAAAGGGTATGCAACAATGGGACTCTGAGATAATGTCCCAAGCGAAAAGAGAAGATGATGCTTCATCATGGAAGCAATTCCTTGATAATCAAATGAAGTTCATTGCTAAGAAGTTGGAACGTAGACTATCTGATGCACTTCAAAAATAATAGTTTTAGAACATAAAGGTAATACTATAATAGAAGATAGAATTATTATGAGTGAGATCCTAATAATATATATACATATTCTTGCATAGAATAAATTACTTAATAAAAGTAAACTTGATATTAAATCTCTAAATTTCTCCTATGATAAACTCTTTACATGATGCCCGCTTCTTAGCTTTAATTATGTCCACTTTTTACTAGGTTGTCTCATTCTAGTGATATAATACATAAAGGCGCGCTAAAATTTTGGCGTCTCAATAACAAGAGACGAAGTATCTGCCAAAACTAAATTCTACTCTCGTATCAAGCAGAGATAAATCTTACTAAGGAATAGAATTTTCTTGTAAATAATTCGAGAATGGGTATTGATTTGAAGGCTGGTGGCCGTATTAAGAAGACTCAGTCTAAGAAGTCTCATTCAACAAATCCTTATCGTGCATTATTAGTTAAATTATATAGATTCTTGGCACGCCGTACAGATTCTGCATTTAACTCAACAGTATTGCGACGTTTAATGATGGCCAGGAGATTTCAGGCACCAATTTCTGTATCTCGTCTACTATCTTTGATGCATGGCAAAGAGGGGAAGATTGCAGTTGTAGTAGGCACAGTTACCGATGATGTTAGAGTACTAAAGTTACCTAAAATGTCAGTCTGTGCTCTGAGATTTACTGAAAATGCAAGAAGACACATTGAAAAGTATGGTGGTGAGTGCCTGACTTTTGACCAGTTAGTTTTACGTGCTCCAACAGGATCAAATGTAATTCTACTACGTGGTTCTACAAAGGCAAGAAAGCAAGAAAAGTTCTTTGGAAGAGCTCCAGGCCTACCTAAAAGCACGAGTAGACCACGTGTACACTCTAAAGGTCGTAAGTTTGAGAAAGCTAGAGGTAGAAGAGCATCTAGAGCATACAAAGCTTAAATTTAAATTAGTTTATGGATACTATCAAGGATAATATGAAGTACCTAGGAGTTTTACAATACTTTTATAACTCCAATTAGTCGAGTTCCTTTGTATAAATAAGACTCTTTATTTAAATAATCTATAACTAACACATAAGTACACTTGATTTAATAATAAATACTAGTATCTGTTTACTTCTAGAATTACATTTACATGCTAGAGTTGTGTACAATTTTATCTGGACTCTTTACCCTAATTATAAGTCTTTGAAGGCTTAAGGTATATCTAATTACTAACTATATATATATATATATATATATGGAGTCTCCTATTAAAAACCATTATTTCAACGTTCCTTTATATCAAGCTCTTGAGGTCAATTGGGTTATGGCGTGGACATCCTGCCTTAATACTTTGTCTAAATTCTCTAATAGCGACTGTTGATTATCTAAAGTCTCTAAAATGGTTTCTAAATCAATTGATTCATATAGGCTATTATTAGAGGCTTGATTATCATCTTGTAATGTATCTTCAATACACTTTATATCTGTGTTAATCTGATTCATAATGCTTTGCCATACTCCTAACCTCATTTGATTTTCTTGAATCCTATGTAATGTTTGATTCAATTGATTATCTAAGTGATGATTAATCTGAGCTAAATTATGTTTCTCACCATACTCCTCCAACATACATGAAATATGAACTAATTGATGAATTATATGTTGATGTCTCTTCTTACATTCTTCAATACGTATCAAAGTCTTATTATTTAACATTTCTAAAAGTTTTAAATTTTCTTCTTTGACTGCCTTCATGTCGTTAAGCAAATTTTCTAACTCATTTCTTTGTTGTTGTTCACGCATGACTAGTTCACCAAATCCTTTGAGAGGTAGTGTATAGCATTTATTAGGATCTGGATTTCGTTCTTTAGTTATATTTAACTCTTTAATAATTTGTTCATCATTCATATTATAATAGATGTAATTATCAACTTCCTGTTGCTTCTCAGTTGCTTTACTATCTAGTTGATAAGTTAGGGCTATCATATTTGGGTTCATTAGGCTTGTACCATCCTGAAGAGATATTTTACGTTTCTCAAAACGCTCTAATTCTTGTCTCTGTTGCACAGGAAGAGTATTCAAGGAAGGTATCTGATTAATATTACTATTATTTATGTTTGTTTGAGACCCTAGAGATGAGGTTCCCAAAGGTGATACAGTTGTGTCCCCAATGCCCAATCCCTGAGTTATCCCTGTATTTATATTTAAATTTCCACTGTTTCCAAACAAACCACTTGATCCGGTACCTATATTATTAAAAAGTGACATTATATAAGCACTATTTCAAAAGCTGAGATCTTCCATTGAGCATCACCTTAGAAATTTACCAGTATGCAAATACCGCCTAAATTTAAAGATGTATATAAACTTATTTAGCGCTAGAAACAACCAAGGAAATAAAGGTGTAATTTTAAAATCTATACTAAAATTTCACTCTTTAAAGCTGGAAATTTTAATATTTACACATAATCTATAAGATTCAATACAAGTTCATCTCAATAATAGTAGGGAAGATTTGTAGTTGAGTGGTTTAAATATTTCTATGTTGGATTCTATAGAGAACTATAAGGATTACTTCCCAAGTTTTGTAAAAGAAAATTATGAACAGGAAACTACACTACATTTAGATAGGTTGATCTATCTCATAGAGAACTATAAATCACTACTTGAAGGTTATGGGAAATTAGCAGAGCTAATTCGCTTAGCTAGCAAATTTATAGAGTTATCATATAGGGACTATATCAGCAGATTCATTAGAGTGCAAATAATCAAAGGGCTATGGATCATATTCTCTGACGAAAATGTTATTCTTGGGATCAGGCTTCGTATATCAGGTATTTTAGTTTCACATATTCGTAATTATAAGAAACTATATTCTAGAAACTGGTGGGAGAATCCTTATATAATTAAAACTGAGAACCCGGATTTTTTTCTAAGTTGTGAAAATGACACTCTTATGAGGAATGTAATTGACTGTGAAGTGATTTGTGAAATGATTGAAAGCGAATATACATGTTACCTGGAGACTGCAAGTATGAGTTCATCAAAAAGACGCGATAAAATATCATCAGTTATTAAGATTCTAGCTGCTTATAGATCTTTTATATCAATGGAAACTTTAGAAAATTTATTAAATAAGTGGTTATCTCTTGATACAAAACATACTTCATTCTTTATATATTCAAGAATTTTTTTGGCCTCTTGTTCACCACAATTTGCCTATAAACTTGTCACTTCTCAGAGGCTATTTAAAATATGGGGTCTTGTTAATAGGCAAATAGTAGGGACTTGGGATTCAGTTATGGTAGCTCTTTTATCAAGAGCAGTTAAATATTCTTGGTACAAAAGAGATGATAATGAAGCACTTTATAGAATGACAGATATTATTCTTGACAAACTTGAATATCTTTTTCAGGTATTATATCACCATATAGGAGTACCAATACTTCATAGTGCATTTGGAGGATCAAAAGATGGTACTACGCTAAGTAACTCCTTTTCAGCAAGCTCTGGAAGCACATCTCTAGTACTTCCACAGCCTAGAGTCCCACAACTTGTTGGTGAAACATTACCTAGTGAGATATATGGTCCACTAACAGCCAAACCAATTAATATATATAATGGGTTTGCTATAATATTTGTTTATTCTCTAAATTCTCTATATTTAGAAGAAATTTTTAATGAAAAAGTTACAAATAATAGGAAGAGTGAAGATTTCAATGAAACTTTATCTTCAGAAATATGTAAAAGTGCATACCCAAACCCATCTATGTTGAAAATAATGAAATGTATAGAGATTATATTGCAAATATTACAACCTCTAAATCATGCTTCATCTTTTAGCAACTGTTCTCATAATACATCAACATTTATACAGGCATTCACATATCAGTACTGTAAGCGAATTTACAGAGAAAGATATGCAATTTTAAACAATGAATTTCCAAGTTATAGTCCAAATCTGATTTATATATCAAAAAGACATGGATTATTATGTAGATTTGATGATGAATTTGTCTTCTCAATTATTTTTCCAATTATAGAACAAGGAGTATTCAGTAAAGATCTTCTAGCTTTAGGACGCTTTGAAGATGCTGTTAAAAGATGGATATATATTCTACCAGACATAATACTTCCATATATAGTAAATATAAGGATACTTCCAGCTTTAGAGACAACTAGTGAAGTTCATCAATTGAGTACTGCTTTGAGAATCCTGACAACCATATCACCATTGTTAGTTCAATTTATGCCACAAATTATCCCAAGATTGTTAGAACTTACACTACAGGGTATTGATGTTTCAGATCCATTTAAGACGAATCATTCTTTAACATTTTATTCTCATTTGTTTAATAATTTGCAAAATATTAAAATAAACTTAGACAAATTTGATAGTCAAATAGCTTCTGAAGATCTTTATGAAGTTCTAATGAAAATAATGAACAAGGATGGGTGTGATACTGGAGTTAATAGCATATATTATCAATTGAAGGTTTTATATGCACTATATAATTATCCAGTACATCTTGTGGAATATGCTGGAACTTCTATGTTTGATAAGGGGATTAAGGAGATTCCACCATCAATAATTTCAAAAGTTTTAGATGATGGGAAGTCTAAATTATCAATATTCAGTGAAGATAACAAGGAGATTTATGGAGAACGAAAGGAAAACTTTCAATTCTTGACTAATGTTCTGTCATCTGAGTTATTATATGATAAGATAAAAGCTAGATTATCGGTTATTCATTATATTTATAATTACTGGATATACTCATTTGTTGATAAAGTACTTGAGTTACTTAGAAATGTAGCCAAACCTACAAAGAATGGTGGATTCATGTCTTCTGTAGATATGGGTGTAACGTACTCTCTTAGACTTGTTCTTTCTTCGCTATTTATTCAATGCAATTTAGTTGGCTATGAATATGTAATTAAGGAATGTTATATGACAATTATGGATTGGATCTGCCAAAATTATATCCCAGAAAATTCTAAACATGTCTCTAAACTACTTACCTGTATGGGTGCTTGCAATCCAAAAATTGCACTAGAAATTTGTTTACCAAAACTAGCTAACAAAATAACTTATAGCTATCAGCAAAAATCAATGGATAAACATATAAGTTCCAATGCTATAACCTATAATTTACCAGATGAATTTAAAGGAACATTTCCTATCTTAAATATCCCAAAAGTAGATATTGAAGATGAATCCTATATAATCTATTATCTTTATTTGATATCAAACCTTATACGCTATTGCCAAGATATTCTTTTTGAGAATACTGATAGTTTACATATTATTATATCTTTATTAAGCAATCTGTTATTGGAGTCTAAGACAAAGATCTTTAGGATGGCTCTAAAACTTCAACAAAGACTTATAGAATCTCTCTTACATATTCAAGTAATAGAACGTTCTATTTATGATAGAGCGTTGATCTCAGATAATAAAGATATAGCTATAACTTTGCTTCTTTGGGGGTTTCCATTTTTTATTCAGGAAAACATTATTTCCAATTTCATTTCACGATTATCACTTGTAAGCGACTCAATATACCAGGATAATGAATATTATGTTTGTAAACCAATATGGTATATACCTTCTCATTCAGCAGTAAATATTGTAGAGCAATTAATTGTATTAAACATGAAGATAGTATTAAGGTGTTTAAACTACTTTAAAATAATTGATTCTAATTTTGAGAACTTGATTACTACTACTTCTAGTTTCAGTTCTTGTTGGTTTTTTATTAATGATGATATGACTATACAAAGTATTAAGAATTTAACAATGTTAAATATTCTTCAAAGATGTTTTGCAACAATAAGAACAATACATAAAGCTCTTTCTCCTTTATTCCCAAATGTAAATCAAGACTCTAGTTCCAAATCTACATTACATATTCCACTTGTTGCTCCAATTGAAATTATAGAGAGATATTCACCACTAATATGTTCCTTTTATGAAGATTGTATAAAAACTATTCTTCATATCTTTTCTATTTATACAGGCGTACATTTCGGATCATTGAATAATTTTGATAATGAATACAATTCATTACATATTGACGATTCAAACTCGAATAAAGCTGGAATCAAATCAGTCACAAAGAATTTAGATAGTGAATATACCTTAATGGCTCCGAAACTGCAATTAGGTGGTACAGATGAGATAACATTTAGAAAGAAAATTGTTAAGACCATTAGTCAATGTTTAAATCATTATTATTCCTCACTTACTAGTTTATCAATATCAACACTATACAATACTAAATTTTTGGAGACTACAATGTCTTGGATATCATTTACAAATGGAATTTCTAAGAATTCATACCTAATGTATATACCAAGATTGTATTGGTTAAAACATATTCAATATAGCTGGAATAAGCGAATAAATTATAGTAGACATATTTATCAATTTCATGGATATCGTAAGGACTGTATTTATATACTGGCATTATTAAGTTTAGGTTATTATCATGTAGTAAGGAAATCTGCTCAACTTTCCTTAAGAGAGTGTTTAAATTCTCATATTAATTCAAGATATCCAGTGGTGGAATTTATTTTATATGAAACTTTTGCTTCAATTTTAATCTACAAAATTATGAAAGCAGATGGAGATCATATAAATCAGATTGGAAATTCTCCAAATGATTCAAGAGATATTATTAATTGTAATTTTATATTATCTACTCTCAATAAAGCAGATATTGAAGATTATCTTTGTAACCACTTAAAGGGATTTGCTTATTCTATTGATGAAACTACAGTACAAAGATGGATATGGGGGAAATTTCATCTTCTTTATCACTTTGTAAGTCTTTGTGCACTCTCATCAACTTTGACTTTAACCAAGGATACTGATCAATTACAAATGATTAGCTGTTATAGGCATGTATTAGCAAATCGGGAGTTTCAAAGTATTATAAATAACATAGAAGAACCAAATAGAGATGATAGATTCCGTCTTATTAAATTGGATCTTAGATTACAACGATTGTGCAATCATTTTCAGTTGAAGATTCCATCAATTACTTTAAACTATGATATTTATCCATATAGTTCAGACATATCAGAAGGAAATTTACCTAATTTTTATCAATTAGAACTTGATAATATAATTAACAGAATTTTGGATATTCTAATATATATTGTATCAAATTCGACTCAGATTACTGGAAAATTACGCCTAGTTATAATTTGGTCACTTTTTATTAATGGCTTGATTAATCAACTTTTGAACAAAAATAGTGAGGTTAGATACCACTTGATAAGTGACGACACTATTTTGAAGTATTGGGATTTTCTTTGGAAATGTATTAAGGATGAGAGACAAGATGTTCCTATTCAAGTTTTAGCATCTCATAGTATCGCCTTTTTAATTCAAAGTATATTGTTTGAACAATCACTATTGAATAGAATAGCTGGATCAATTGATGATATTCAACCTGAAACAATACAAAATATTATTGATAATATGGTTAATGTAAACCATTCAAATAAAGAATCAAAGCAGAACTTGGGTCATATTTCATCCAATATAGGAATTCTAACTTATATGAATGATTTTGTTACTAATTATGTATCTATAAATATTCCCTTTCCTTTTCATAGAATGTATTTTTCCAAAGACAATTTATCAATAATAAACGTAATGTTCTTCCAGTCAATTTTGATATTATTATATATTAGAAACTATTGTAAAGATAGTAATTCAGACAATATATCTAGTCAATGTACAGAGAGTATTTTAAAAGTTTTGAAGGAATACACATCAACTAATTTGAGAGTAGAAGTAGAAAAGCACTTTACAGCATTAGAGATTATTGCTTCAATATTTTCCATATCAACATTAAACAATGAGATGGATGAATTTATTTTTAAGTACTTTTCACCAGGTATTAAACCTATTCTTGCAACGGAATTTCAGCAAGTCGATCCAAATTTTGTGTTTGATTTCATGGATTGTGTTAAAATATGTCTTACTCCCTACAGTTGCCTGAGTATGAAGAAGTACTTTAATAAGGAATTTCAGTACATTCCAGATCGTTTCTTATCCTTAAATATTCTTATTTCATTTTTGTGTAATCCTTATAGAAGTATCTCAATTGATGATAATGAAGTAGACACATACTCTATAGATATTGATGTCTTATCAACATTTGATCTTACCAAGTACTTAAGAACTTATCAGAGTGGACTACGTGAGATAACAATGAATCAAAGTAGCTCTGATAATCTAATAAATTCACCTTGCTTTATTAAATTATATAAAAGTGGTTTCGAATTACTCAAGTTAACTTTTTCAAAACCACATAACTTTAGACAAGTGCGTGAAGAAGTCTCAAATCTACTCCATTCAATGATCATTGCATGTAACTTTATATCTGGAACCAATGAAAATTTAAGGAGTATATGTAGAGAATTTATTGATAAGAGTATTTTACCTCTTATTAATAATGTTATACAGTTGAATCCTGAAGAACTGGAAAATATTCCATCCTACACTGAAATTTTTCTCTATTATTGTATATTGAGGGAATTATACTTGAAGCCCACAGATATTTTGAGATTTGGACATCCCATTGATATTAATATATTAATGAATTTTATCGCATCATTACAAACATTCCAAATTGACAATGATAGTATAAATTTGTCATATAATGCGGTACTACGATTATTGTTATTTCACCTAACATATGAGTTTAATACAAGTGAAGGCTACAAAAAGCTTCAAGCATTGATAGATACAAATATAAAGTGGCGAACACATCATTCATTGAGATTGAGAATCTTCTGCATAAGGGTGTTTACAATCATTGCGGAATATTATGCTGTTTATATAGCAAATACCCAGCTACAGTTGAAAATATTCAATAACATAATTTTTGGTCTTTTCGATCAACAATCAGAGGTAAGACAACTTGCAAAGCAAGCTTTGAGTATTTTGTTCAGAAGTATCCCAAAAGAAAATTATAAGTTATATATCAGAGTATTTATAAATTGGGTAAGTAATCCAGCTTCCGAAATTCAGGACATAATTACATTACCAGCTGATTTACTTTGTAATGGTAATGGGTTAAATGAAAATCTACTTTTTTCTTCGGGTATTCTGGGACTTATATCATTAATCTTAAGTCAACCTTATACTGTACCTTCTTGGCTTCCTGAAGTAATAACATTTGTAGCTTCAAATGCAAATAAAAAAGCTCCTGGTCTTATTAAGAGGCAAATAGAAGCTTGTATCCAAGAATTTTTCAAAACTCATCAAGATGGTTGGGATTTCATCCATAAACATAAGTTTAGTTCACATCAGCTTGAGATTCTTGATATTTATAAAGGTAGACCTTCTTATTTTGCATGATGCTTTTTTATATTGTTATTGCTATAAAATTTTTAAAAAGTATATCTTAAACATTTAATATTTATTTAAGTAAATTCACTTTCAATATACATTATTGAGAAGTTTCAATAGCCTTCTTCATCCTTTTTGATATAATTTTGGCAACTTTTTTGTTTCTAACATTCATTTCACTAGTACTTTTTCTTTGAATGAAATTATCTATTGTTGTCTGACGAGAGGTAGGAGTTTTTTTAGCCTCATTTTTTTCAATTACTTTGTCCAAGATATTGTACACTTTTTCTTTTGGTATTGTTGTATATCGATACATTATATCAGCAACTTTCTCTTTCTCAATATCTCCAAATATAAACGGCTCCATCGATTTATCTACTGTTGGATTTCTAATTGCGTTTATTACTGCATCACTAGGAAAGTCACTTGGAAAAGACCATTGATATCTGTAGTTTGAATGCACTCTTTTAAATTCTTGTTGAACTATATTATCTGTTTGCAAGTTTATTCCATCGTCAGAATCATAACGATTTGCTAAATTTGTTGACCACTGTTTCAATTTTTCCATGTCGCTCAGATTTGGATAAGCTTTTAGTATTTCCAATGCATTGACTGGACCAACTCCAGAAACTCCAACTGTGTAATCACATCCTAGCAGAAGTGCAAGTATACACATTTGGTCGTGATTTTTTATCCCTAAAAAGTTTTCAATATCTACCTTGTCATATTTTTCTACTGTTGTACCACAAAAAAAATTCCTATATACACACTTTGCACCAAATAATATACAATCAGAGTCATCAGATAATACACCATCGCATAGACCTAACTGTGTTAGCGTTGATGCTTGTGCTTCTGCTTCACCAGGAGAATCAATCCATGGTATTCCAAATGCTTGTAATAACATGCGTACCTGAAATTGAATTTCTTTCGTTATTTCTGCATTTGTATACCTCCTTTGTACTTGAAACTTAGACATTATCTTGTCATGTTCTTCTTCCAGTATTGAGATTATGTCATCATCTGCTAATAAGTTGTGGTAATTGTCCAATTCTTCACTGGTATATTTAGGATTATAGGACAAGCTATCTTTATTTTGAGAATTTTCTAATTTATTATCTAATTTCTGCTTTGTTTCGTCTTTAGTTTTTTCTTCTAATGCTTCTGTAATTTCCCCATGTATAGTAGAATCATATACATTATCTACTTTAATATTTTTTATTTCAAAGTTCTCTTCAAGACTAGTTGTGATCTCTGGCAGTGTCTCAGTCTCTAGTAAAATTTTATTATTTTGAATTTTCTCTAATTCAATATTATTACAAGCTTTATTAGATTCAAGTGTTTCAACTATTATTTCTTTTGTTCCTTGGTGTACTTGTAGCGAATCAGACTGACAAATTTCTTCATTCTTCTTTGAATAAAGCTCAGTATCTATACTATTGATAAATTCTAGTGATATTTTGGATTCAGGCTCATCTATTAATTTAGAAGTATCATATTTATTTTTAAGGAGTCTTTTGTCATCAGTTTCATTCTTTATCTTTAAATTTGATATACTTTCCCATTCTGTATCACTCCACTCATCGTCACTCTTATCATTCTTTGAAATTTCATTGTTTGATCCTAAAACTTTGCAATTTACTGTACTACCTAATTCAAATAAACTATCCACATCTTCAGCTAACAATTTAATTCTTTCTTCACAATCATGCTCATCCACACTTTGTGTAATCTTTGGTATAGACTTTTTATAATTCTTTTGATCTAAAATTAATAAATCCTCCAATTCATGAATTGATGATTTAAGTGGTTCGGCCTTTTCATATTTATTACTAAAGAAGTGAACCTTTTTTTGTTTAGTTTTTCTCTTATCCATGTAAACATGATCTTGTATCCAATTGGAATGACTATAATTTTGTAATCTATTAGTAAAATTTTTTTCAGAATATTTAAGGTCACTATCAAATTTGTGTATTGAAGACAAATATATATTATTCTGTGCAGCTGTAACTTCTGATTCCTGAACTGAATTGCTATAAGGTAGAACATTTACAACATTTGTACTATCTAATGTATTTATTTCATTCATTATACTTAATTCTTCATTAGGATTAAATTCTTTGGCCATTCTTCGTTTCACACTTTCAATTTCTTTATTAATCTTCAAATATCTTAAATAGCACTCCATTTGTACATTGCTAAATAGTGACATATTATCTCTAGCATTAACAGCATTTGCTCGTGATGCTGATAACCATGAATCCCTTAATTGTATTAAAATTTCGTATTGAACCTTTGTATCTAAAGATTTAAATACATCTGGATCTATTTCTGCATTTAATGGCAATTCCATTAATCTTTTTCCATCTATTCTATCATCTCTTTCTTCGAGAATTTTTAAATCATCAGCACTAAGAAATATATTTGAAGATGAACTTGATAAATCTGAAAGTTTTTTAGTTGCTACTGCATGTGGCATTGCAAATATATTTGAATCAAAGTTAGGTATCTCATCAAGTCTACGACGTTCACTTAATAACCCTTTTATGTGTGATACCATATCTTGGTTATGTAAGTTTCCTTCCTCTGAGTAATCTTTATTTTCATTATCATCTTCTGAAGAGCTACTAAATAGTGAATCGGTTTCTTTATTAATCTTATATTGTACATTTAAACTTTCCTTAGTTTTAGTTGATGATTTCTTTTCTTTTTCAGTGTCTGAGATAGTATCTAAATCATCTAATCTAGCACTTTTAGAACTTTTAAAATTAGAATTCAATTTGGACTTCCCAGACTTTACTGCCTGTACCTTTAGTGCGCTGAGTAGTAGCTTGTGAGCTGTTTTTTTAAAATCTGTTTCAGTCTTCTCTTTTTGAGCTCTCCTTTGTTCAAGAGTTCTTTTCTTAATTTCAGGTGGAATACCATCAAAGATCACGACAGGATATATTCCATAATAAAGGAGCTTACAAAGTCTTTTAAAAAATCCAAGTAAATGAGCTCCTAAAGGTGTATTCCCTTCATTATCTCTTAAGCCAGTCAAAAACTGCTTCAACCATATACTTGCATCAACAGCCAAAATTTGGCCCTCTAAAGACTCAGGATCAACCCTGTAGCCAGAAGGTGCAACAATATCCCATAGTCCTTTGACACCCATATTTTGACTCTAGTTCTAAAATTACCTAGGGATGAACTCTTTTAAGAAAATAGTTTATGGTACTAGAGCCTAAAGGGCGGTAACTTTATGACATTTACAAGTGTCTGTAACGTGTTGCATGCATGCAATATTGTATTTATTAGAATTACATAAAGAAAAATTTAGAATTAAAATAGAAGAAATATCTCAAAATCAAATATGTGTAACTATTTCTAAAGCTTAATTGTTTCATGATTGTTTTTTTCTTTTTGGCGGTATTGTACTGCAGAATACTGGCTAATATAAATGTATGTTACCTACAATGGACTACTAATACCCGAAATAAATTGTATAATTTCTCTTAAGAATTTTTTTAGATAAATAAATTGGTAATATTATCATAATAATATTATAAAGACCTTGTAATGTCTATTTGCACTATATGAATTTCATAACCCCGCAGATACTTAGTAAATATTCAGAACATGACAGCCCAAGATGAAATAAGACTTTCAATAGCATCAAAAGCCAGCATATTTGACGGGAAAATTAGTCATATGGAAGGCAGTGATGTGAAAAGTAATGAAAAGTTACACAATATACTAAAATCAAACTACTTACCCCAAATACAAATTGCTCTAGACAAGTTATATACTAAATATGGAGAACCCCGTCTAAATGAAATACTCAAAATAGCAAATATGATTGGCTATGTAGAAAATCCAGTACCTTATTTACAGATAATAGGAATGCCGGGAAGTGGTAAATTTTCTATTATTAGAGATTTTTTGTTATATTCTAATTTTCCTTTTGGGATCATTAATGGATGCTATTCAAAATGGCTCTCAAATTCAAAAGATACTTTCAATAAAATTTCAGCTGATAATATATTTTTATCACCAATTCAGCAGTTAAGAAAAATGCTTGAAAAAAATGGAATGAAATCTTTGAAAAGGCGAAGACAAACAAAGACCGAAGGCTTAAGTGATAATGAAGATATTGAATTAGGAACAACACATAAATTAATTGAATTTATAAATCAGCTTAGATTATTGAAACGAGAATATACTGAATATATTTATAATAATGAAGACTCAACTACTAGAAAATCGATATTTTTAATTGTAAAAGATGTATCTACAATTGCTAAAAATCGTCCTGATATTTTGGTAGCTCTATTATCTTTGCATGAACATTTATGGGATGTACTTTGGCTATCAAAATTAAATAGTAGAATAAGAGACGATGTAAAAGTAAATGTATCAGTAATTTTTATTGATAATATTGGCATACCAGATGATTTACTATGCAATCACCCTCAACCACCAATTATTTGGTTTCAATCATATAGTGATATTCAATGTTATAAAATTTTAACTAATGCATTTAATAATAGTTATATTTTAGAGGATTTATTTGATTGTGTATATTTAGAAAGTGACAGAACTCAAACAAAAGGGGTTGTTTATAATATTGTAACCCAATCACTAAAAGATTCTTATAGCTCAGATACTCTAGAAATTATTATGGATGACTCAAATGAAAGTTATCGTATTTATTTACCTCTTATTAAAAAAAAAAGTGAATTTATTGTAGATTACATACCAAAGGATATTTTATATGTAATTTGGACAGAATTTGTAGCCGAAATACTCACTGCTTTATACCCATATATACGCTCGAATTTTAAAGAACTTCTTTTCATAATACAAATAATGTGGCCAGTTGCATTATATCCCTTATGTATTGGAGAAGTTAATATATCAAGAAGTGTCCTTGATGGTGACTCAACAACTTTACATGATACAATACAAGCACTTATTTTAAGATTAAGACGACATTTTAGTATCATGATAAGAAATATTGGTACACATTATATTTCAGATTTATTTCAATCTGATTTAATTTTATTAAAGAATTCAAGAAAAATTTTGTTATATGGTTCATTAATAGACTCTTCACATACTGATTTACCTTATTTTGCTAAGATATTATTAGTTGCAGCATATATTGCTTCTCTAGTACCTAGAAGCAATGACAAAAAGTTATTTTTAAGTTTAATAACACTAAAGTTGAATAGTTCAAAGAAAAGGAAAAAGTCTTTGTATTTAAATAAAAAAGATAATAATAAATTATCAAATGATGGATCATTCTCATTAAATAGGTGGTTGGGTATTGCAGATTGCATTTCTTTGCATATATCAGGTAAAGAAGGGATTGAACAATCTGTTTCAATACTAGAACAAGTTAATAATATTGTTAGACTTGGGTTAGTATTACCATTAAATAGTAAATGGAGTCAGATAGTAAGAAGTAGAGGCGAAAAATTTGGAACTTTAGAACAAATATGCCCACTTTCTATGCTTTCGGTAAGTTATACAATAAGAACCTTTTTTTTATATGAAAAATATTAACTTTTGAGATCATTTACAGATAGGAGATAATATGGCAATAACAATGGCGTCTATGAGAAATATAACAAAAACTCCTACAATTAAATTACCATCTATAGAAACTCCAATAAATATAGATGATCCAAGAAGTATGTATTCTTTGCAAGCCCCAAAATCAATGATAGAAACATGTGCAATAGATATAGGACTTTTGTTGAACGAGATCATCCCAAAATAACTTTTGTAATAAAAATATTTTGACTTCTTTATAATAACTGGATAAGATCAATATTTTAAAAAGCTAACTACTTTTGTTCTTTAATTTTACTATTAACAAGTTAATAATATTCAAATTAAAGTATCCAATATTGAAAAAACTACTTTTGAAACATTAATCTTAAGTATAAAAGATATTCTATAACAATTTGGTATTAATTATACATGGAGTTATAATTAAACTTAGGTTATCACAAATAAATTGTCCTCTATTGATCTAATAACAAAATGAAAAATTAATTATAGCAAACTAATTGTATTAACACTAATAAATATAAAAAAAAAATTAAATATTGAATTATAAACAATTACTTTAAAAATTCAATATGAAAGTGACGTTAATATACCTTTAATATCATTAATATTCTTAATTAATATTTCTTAACAATTATAAATTTTAAATATAAATAAAATAAAGATTATTTAAATAAAAGATTACTTAATGAAGTTCATATATAATTAAAAGAAAAAAATTCTAATTTCTTAGCCTTCAAATTTTTACTCTTAAATAAATTTCCCTTATTCAAGTTTTAATATTTTAATTCCATTTTCTAATATCTCCAAAAATTAGATCTAAAGATTTTAACTATAACTTTTTTATTTTATTCTGAATATATAGATATAAAAACTTTTTCCATGTATATCTAATATTTATTTAAATATAGGAGTGATTTATTATATATTCTGATATTTAATACATGAGTTAAATCTTAAAGACTCTTCAGTTTAAAGTTAAATAGATATAATTTCAATCATTTTGTATTTATGTTATTATTTTTATCAGCTAAAAATTCCTATTATTAAATAGTATCAAAGGATTTTAATTTCAATATGAGTTTTAAATTATATAATTCAATTTAATACAATTATATTTTATTACTAGATATTAGATATATTTGTAGTTAACAGTATATAATAAAATGAAATATTTCCCAAGAAAAATTAAACAAAAAGATAAACTAAATTTTTTAAAATGACTAAAGTTAGAGTCATTACCTAAATATTTCATCAAATTTGGATTATGAGATAGTATTTCTAGTTCCTTTTCTTCTAATTAATCTTGCATGAATACACAATATTAAATACTTTTTGTATAATAAAAGTAATATATCTTTTTAGTGTAGTAATTAAAATATATTTAACTTTAAGAGTCATTAGATTAATAATTTATTACTATTCTATCTGAATATTCTAAATACATAATTTATGAATTTAAATAAACCTAAATTCTTATTTAACAAATTTGAAATCAACATTTTACTTGGAATTATAAAATTAATTTGAAAAATATTAATTTCAAATTTGTTAAATACACAATAAATTCTATTCTGCAAATTATTCTTATACAAATTGTTAAAATAATAGGTTTTTAATATAGTTTAAATAGTTTTTCAAACATATATATTATTAGTAAAATAAAACTATAATGAAAATATTAATATTGCAGAATTATTATTTAGTTTCAAAATAATATCCAGGTAATTAGCAAAACACCAAAAAAAAACTTGATATTGAATTACAACCAAATGGAAATAATATATGTAGTATAATATTTAATTGAAATAGTCTGTCTACTTGAATTAGATAAGGTAAATAAATAAAATTATTCACTATTTATAAAAATTATAAACCAGAGTAGATACCATGTAAACCAAAATAAATAAACAATATTCCTCCAGATATTGAAATAATCATTGGTGGTATATTACTAAGATATTTCCCACTATAACAAGCAAGACCAGTACATATTATATGACCTAATATAGATCCTAAAGATATAATAAATGGATCATTTGATGCAGATAATGTTATTGTTGTAATTTGTGATCTATCACCCCATTCAGCTATAGTAGTTAGCCAGAAGGCTTTTAAAAAGATCCTATTTATTTTATACTTGAATAGTTTAGATTTTGATAAAATATCCAAAAATCTGTAATTACTTCGATCTTCACAAAATACTTTATTTTTATATAATTCAATATCATTGTTAGTATCAGTATCTTTCACATTGCCCAACTCATCCTCGTTTCTTAATTCCATCTCCACTTGTTGAAATCCCTTATTGGTAGTATCTCCACTAGTAAAAATGCCATCATATATATTTATTATTCCAATTACAACAAGAAGAAAGGATGATATATAGTGAGTATACTTAGGAGTAAACATACTTGGGATTATAACACCGACTACACATGCCAATAATGTCATAGATATTAAGGCTATAATACTTCCAGAAAATACCAGAACAGCAGGATTACTCATTGATAAAACTGCAGAAATAAAAAAAGTCTTGTCTCCAAGCTCAGAAAAAAGTATAGAGCTTAGGGAAATCCAAAATGATGATAAGGCCCTTGACATTTCGCTTTATAAATTTAAAAAAAAATCTTCTAAGAATTATGTATATTTTTATTAATAATAAAATAAATTTAAAAGGCCAATTAATAAAGTATACTAACTACTTGACTAATTCCATACTATTAGTAAAAAAATATTTCTAAAGTAATTAGTAGAAAAAGACCACAGTTATAATACTACTTTAACCAGACAGCTTTAAATAACGGCGCCGTTTTTTGGTGGTACCGAGTCTAAAAAAAGTAATTCAAGAGTTTGATATATTACAACTTTTTTTAAATAGTAGTGGAAATACTGACAATATTGATTTTATTTATTAGGTAAGATATATTAGAATTATAAGTTAATAGATATATTAGCTGTATGGATATATAAAAAATTTTAAATCTGTATTATTGGAATTACTGATAAAGGTAATTTGATAATGGTATATAAATGTATTTCACCTAAAAATATGTTACCAGGTAGTATTTTATCAAGTAAATCTGATGTAGAGATTGATGATCCAATATTTCAAATACTCCCTTTGGAACAAGTTCAAAAATTACTTTGTACTGATAATACGAATATAGCAACAAAAATTCGCTGTCTATTCTTTGGCCGTTATTATAGTAATGATGAGGCTGTAGATATTATTATAAAATCTTTAGATTTCTCAAATAGTATACTATTTAGACATGAAGCTGCTTATGTTCTTGGACAAATTGGTAGAAATAAAGCAGTTTCAAAATTGACCGAATTACTTAGTGATATAAATGAATCTCCTATTGTGCGTCATGAGGCAGGTGAAGCATTAGCAGCAATTGGTGATAATTCAAGTATTGAAGTAGTTGAGAAATTCTTGAATGATCCATCTAATGTAGTTGCTGAGACTTGTTATTTAGCATTACATTCTTTAAAAAATAAGCAGAACAAGTTACTTAAAGATAATAGTAAATTGGAGTCAGATATATCTGTATCATCTGAGAATAATTTATTTAATACAGTAGATCCAACATTACCTATATCAATAAAAGAAAAAAGTAAAATTGATATATTTTCTAAAATGCTATTGGATATATCAATTCCCTTAGAACAACGCTATGGTGCATTATTTACTTTAAGAAATATTTTGGCTAATTTAACTAATGTAAATATTAAATGTATTAAGGAAAATAATATAAATAATAATAAGGAATTGATAAATTTGATTACTAATAGTATTTGTTCAGCTATGGAGATGGATAATTCTTCAGCTATATTTAGACATGAATGTGCATTTGTTTTGGGCCAATTACAGATATTAAGTAGTGCCGATAGTTTAGCACGCACAATAATGAATGAAAATGAAGAGTCAATTGTAAGACATGAAGCTGCTCTTGCATTAGGTTCAGTTGGTTCAAATGATCCTAGACATTGCGATACATCAAAATATAAAGATAGTAAGGAAGAAGTATCTAGGATTAGAAAATTAGCAATTGAGACATTATCTAAATATCTGAATGATAATGATATTATTGTTGTTGAATCATGTATAGTAGGATTACAAACAATAAAAGATGAAACAGGATCATTAGATGTTATACTTAATTAAAACATTAATGTATTTTGGAATTAATATATTTGAAAATAACCAGATATTTAAATTTATATATGAAGACTAAATCATTTTAATTTTATAATTGGTTTTTATTTAGATAAACAGATATTGAATTATCTTTATATATTTGTTTTATTTTTTTTTTTTTCTATTTGATAAAAAAAGTACTTTGATTTTATAATTCATTACTAAGAGATTGTATAAATGAAATCTTAGTAAGACAATTATTAGATCTTGTAATGATCAGTGATGATATATACCTAATAACGCTTGGCTCCTGATACAAGTTTGTGATGAGCTAAAAGATTATAAGAGTATCTGAGACATTAGAGTTAATAACAGTAATATGTTTATAAACTTTTTTATTGCCTAAAACGATGTTTATTTAATTAATATTATATTAATAAACTATGGCCCTAGGCAAAAATTGATTTAAGAAATATCCTATTATCTTCCATGCATATTAGAGATGAAGTAATCTCTTTATTTGAGAATATATCTCTTCAATGATAACGTGCCCATAATAATAGGACAATTATCCCTTCTATAACTTAATAGTTTATATTCTTGGGATTTTGAAATATATTTTATTATTAAATAGAGAAAAATTAAGTTCTTTTTTTTCTATTTCAAATTATTATTACATTTGAAGATGTATAATAGAATTATTCTTCAGTGTCATGTATATAAATAAATATAGATTGTTTAAATATTTATATATATAGTTAATGTCTTATAAAATGGATATAAATATCTTCTTTTTATAAATAATAAAAATGTCATTTCTAAGATATACACATTTGTGCAAAAACTTAGTCTATCAAAATGTCACCCATAATTGCTTGATAAACTTCTTTAGCTAATGTGGATACTTCTTTATCTCTTGTTCTCCAGTACCCAATACTATAATCAACAATTTCTTTAGCATTCTGATAAATCCATATATTTGGATCAAGTCCAAATTCAGTAAATATTGGGATTTGTATATCTGGGAGTACTTTGCGAAGTCGTAATAAAAGACGTTTTTCATCATAATCTGAGGCAGATCTTAGCTTCCTAAGTTGGATTTCAAAATCTTCACTTGTGTATGCATCTAGTAAACGTTCTAAAATCATTTTTGTTCTCTCAAGATCAAAATAAGGGAAATTATTTTTTTTATTATATTGGATTTGTTCATTTTTATATAAATCCTTGTTTAAGTTATATACTTCCTTCGGATTATTAATAAAAGTAGGATATTCAAAACTATCTACTGTTGTATTCTGTGATAATTGTTGTCTATTTTCGGTAAATGTTTCTTGTTTCAAAACTCTATTCACAATTTTTTTTGAGTTATCTTTATTCTTTTTTGATTCCTTTAGTAATTTTATTAGTCCTTGTTTTGCAGCTAGTTTTGCAAAACTACTAGCATATTCATTAATACAGATATACCTATAATCATCCTTTGCCTGCTCAAATAAACCAAGCATAAAATAACTTTCAGCTCGTCTATAACGAGCTTTTTCATCATGTTGATCTATCTTTAATACCTGATTACAAGAATCTATACATTCATTGTATTTACCCAATTTAAGTGCTGTTAGAGCCTGATTCTTTAAAAATTTAATATGTAATTCTGTCCTTTTTATTTCATCTTCTTCATTTATTCCTTCTATCCAGCATAGCAATTGTACACCTTGTGTATATCTTGTTAATGCCATATTAAAATCTCCTTTTTCAAATGCTATTGCCCCTTCCTTTCTAATAACTTCTCCAAAATCTAAATGGCTTTTAATCTCATTTTGTTGAAGTTTTCTTCTTTCATTTTTATTATTTCCTGGTATCCACTCATCTCGATGCATAATTTCTCCACCTCTTAATCGTTTACTTAGTTCTTCCTCAGGAATACTACTCCAATCTATTTCTTTTGAGAGTTTTACTCCTTTTGAATTTTCGATTAATTTCTCCCAGTCTTCTTCTATTTTCTCAATATATTTTGGGTTAATTTGATACTCATTATCAATTTTCTGTAGTGTCTCACTGATTTTATCTTTTAAATCATTCAGATTAGAGTTTTTATTTTGCTTAGATACTTCACAATCTAGTATATTTCTTAGGCTACGTTGAGTTATAAATAAATGACCAATTTTCTTATATAAGTCTCCAATATTACTATCACACAGTTTTACAATAAGCTTATCTATTTCATCTTTACATTTTATGTATTCACATCTCAAAATAGAAGCTTGTTCTGTTATTAAGTGCTCATTTTCTTTTCTTATTGCTGCTTTAGACTCTGGTTTCTGTAGTAGATTACTCCAAAATTCACTATCTTGCATTATTCAATAACTGGAAATGATTTAAAATTCTATAAAGTTAAATTTTAAATTCGACTATTAAAAACTAATCAAAGTAACTTTTCTTGCACAATATATATTATCTGATACCTTCGTTATATTTTCGTACTACTGAGACAAGATAGCGGTTAAAACGAGGTGGGAATGGTGTGTGTGTGTCGATACCCTACACACGCACTGGGTAATATTTCAGTTAAGAACAAAAATTTCATATAATGAATATCCTTACTAGAACAAAATTAACAGTAAGATACAAAATATGAATACAAATAAGTTTAAATTAGAACTATATAGTATATACCCCTAAGTTTCTTCTAGAGAATAAAGATAGTTCATATAGCAATATAACAACAGAAACCATATAAATAGTTGTATAGAAATTGTAATATATAGAGAACTCGTCATAGAAATTAAGTAGCTTGTACTGATAACAAGAATAACTGGAGATAAAGATAATAATATAAGAGAGAGTAATGGTTGTCTTTCAATAAACTTTGATAATTTTAAGAAGATGAATAGTACACATAATGATGAAAAAGGTAAAACTAATGTTGAAATTGGGATATTCCAAATATATTTAGTAAGTAAATATAAAATAATTGGTATAATAAGTAAATTACTGAATTTATTACCTTTATGTAATTCATTATATAACCATATACTTAATGAAACAATGGAGAAAATAGTACAAATATAGCAAAAAATCCTTCCTGAGTTCAAATTAAAGTAAATGAAAGGAAATTGAATATCCCAAATATTAGGACATATATATTGTAATAATATAAGGAATGGAACAATTACAATGTTCAGTTCATCTACAGTTAATATGGGCTTACTATTTATTGAGTTTCCAATAATAAGTTTGCCATGTACATAGTGATACCAACAAGCAAAATAAAAAGGAAGTTGATATGATATAACAAATATATTTGTATTTTGAAAAAAACAATTTGTAAGTTTTTGGCAAATTAATCCTACTATAGAAGAAACAATAGAATCAACAGCATGGTCAATTAATTCACCACTGTAACTTAATATTCCAAGTCTTCTTGCTTGCTTACCATCAAGATTATCAATAATTCCATAAATACTCCACATAATAGATGCAATTACAAATGAAAAAGTTATATTTTCAGATGTATATACAATAATACCTGAAGATCCAACAAGCACTAGACCACATAATGTAATTAGATTTGGAGTAAGCCATGTTGGAAGATACATTACTAATAAATCACAAAAAGGAGAAACATAATTATCATAAAATAAGGATGTTGTAGGTTGATTATACTTATAAGAAGTATCTTCTCTATATTCTATTGGGGTTTGTACAGTAGATTTCTCTTCAGAAATATCATATAATTGACTCTTATATTTATTTTTAGTTATATCTTTATAATTCCCTGATCTCCTTATAACCTTTGGCATTGTTAAAAATAACCTTTTAGTTACATAAATAATCTCAACATCAGATAAAGGAGTAACTCAATAGTATGAGTTCGATACCTCATAGCGGTTAAGGTGAGACACAGCAGGTAACAGTACGTATGCATATGTGTTTATTGATCCTTTTTTATAATTATTAGGGGAAGAGGAGGGGAAATATTCAGGGGTATAAGATAAAGGATTATTGGTAGTTTAATAATTAAATTATACAATAGGTATATGTAAATATAACTAATTATAGTACTTTATAGAATATTCAACATTACAAGAGAAAAAAAGAGATATTTACAAAGAATTATAGGGATACAATGTAAATGATATAACTTCCATATTATTATTAGCAAAGATATCTTTATTATTATGGGAGGAATAATGTATCTTGTAAATTCACACACTGGCACGAATGATCATCACATATTCTCAAACATAATAATGAGAATAAGAGGGTAAAGCCAATAATGACTAAACTACATAATTCTACACCTATTGAACTGAGTAATAAAGATGTTAGAAATGAATTAAATAAAACTCCAAATGTCCTTCCAATGTATATAAGTCCATATATAAATGAGAAATATTTTACTCCAAATGACATAGCAGTAATTGGTGGGAATATAACAAAGCCAGCACCTATATGGAAGAATAATACTCCAAGTGTTATCAAATACACATAAGCATTCTGAATCTTAATAGATAAAAGAAGAATAAACATAAATATTAAACAAAGGATTGATATTATTCTAAAACAAAATTTCCCTTTATATTTATCTAAGAAATATCCATAAACTAATCTTCCAAGAATATTGGTACCTGCAGTTACTAAAGTTCCATATGTAGCTAATATATCATCTGATATTCCAATATTTACAATACCAATAACTTTCCACCATGATGCAAGAAAATGTACAAATTGTGAAAAAGAGAAAAATAGACAAAATATAACCCAAAATTGTTTTTCATAAATTAAACCCTTAATAATAAAGAGTTCCTTAGAAAAATTTAAATCATCCAGATCATTGGTAAGATTTTGTATAATTGGACTACTTTTATTATTTTCTATAATTAAAGTAGGAAAAGTATCTCTTTTCATATTATCAATTATTGGTAGATCAATAGATCCAGGTATTGTTGAGATAGTAGAAGTAGGGGTTGTTATATCATATATTTGTCTCATTGTATATTTAATACTTTCTTTACATTCATGATCAAAATATGAATTCTTATTTATAATATTAGAATCTTGTTTAAACAAATTATTTGAGATTATAGGAGATTCCTGTACTTCACTATATTTTATAGAAATATCATAGTCTTCATTAGGTTCTTTGAGAGTTAATATTGCTATTGCACATAGTAGAGAGATTATATATCCCATAATTGTAAACATATAAGGTACTCTCATTAAAATTTCATCTTGACTATAATACATTGAATTACCATCTATTAAATTTGGTATCATATTTAGTGGATTTACTAACCTAGTTTGTATAGGTGAAAATATTACTGGACTTAGAGCTAAGCCAGAAATAACAAAACTAGATACTAATCCCATATGATTAGGCCAATACTTAAAAGCACAATATTGTGGTAAATTAAAAGCAAAACCATCTGCTATACCAATAATACAACCAAAAGTAATTAAAAAACCGGTATATGATGATACTACATAAGATGCTATAAATGTACTTGAAGTAAATAAGAAGCAGGAGATATATAGAGAAAGTCTTACACCTAATTTATGATTAATATAACCTCCAAAAGGAAGCATAATTCCTAATAAGGCTACATTTAATGTATAGACCCACGATATATCAGTTAATGTTACTTTAGGGCTATTTGGATTTTTCCAACGCATATAGGAGGCAACATACATAGAAACATTACCCATTGAGTATACCATTCCAAGTGCAATATTTAGGCAAAAACCTCCCAATAAAGGAGTTAATCTCTTTATATTTATACTCATTTGACCATTCGCATACATATCTTTAATAAAGTACTTGATTCCAAGCATAACACTCAAAATATGGTAACCACCAACCCGCCCACAGAGCACAGGCGGAACTTTAGATAGACCCCCTAAGATTTCATCTTCTATTTATCTCCTAAAATTCCCTTTTTATTTCCCCTATTTCTTTTCTTTCCTTAATTTTATAGAATTTATCTACAAGGTGATTATTCTATGATTGTAAAAACATTATAAAGAATCTAAATAATCACACAGCTGTATGCAATAACAAAAAGATTTCAGTGTATCAGGGAAGATTGACTGAATGCTATAAAGATAAAAAAAAGTACACTAGAATATTTCAAATTTTAGTATAATTCGAAATTGTAATATAATGACAACTTTTTAAACAAAAATATTCAGATAGTCTATGACATTAGCCAAGGATTACTTAATATAACTTCAGGATTATATTCTCCATAATCAAATAAAAGTTCTTCTCCACAATATATATCTCGTTTAGCAATAAAAAATAACCTAGGCTTCAACCCAACATTGAGAACTTTAGATACTAAATTTGGCCTTTTACGTGAGTGATTAATTAAACGACCTGGTCCATAATCTTTAGTTTCATCTGTAGCATCAATACAATAATTCTTGTCATTATATTTAAAATAATACATGAAACATCCTTTATTCTCCTCTGCATAAAGTTTTTCTAATTTCTCAGCTTGGTGTAAATCAGATATTAATTGACCCTTATATTCAAGTATAAAATCATCTTTACGAATATTAGCACCAGCTATTACGCATCTTCCTTTAGTACTATCCATAGCAATAAGCATACTAGATCTAATATCTGATTCTAAACAAGTTTTGTATATAACTTTTTTCCATTTATCACATAAATTCTCTAATGAATGTCTAACCAATCTTAATTTAAAATCTATATAAATATTAATAAGTGACTGTTCATCACAAGGACCAGAGAGTCTATAGGATCTTCTAGACCTTCTAAAATATCTAGTATTATCTTCAATATTGGATAAACAATTCTCATCATTTATATTTGATATTTGACTAGATACAGAATTACCATTTACATTAACAATAGTGCTTTTCTCATCAAATTCTACATTAACTGGTACATTTGTTATATATGGTATATTATGTTCTCTAAAATAAGATATTCTATTGAATAATTCTCTTTCTAATTGTTTTTTAAGATAATTGAATTTACCATATTCTAAAACTTTCTCTTTTCTCTCCTCTGCTAATTTTGATCTTATTTTATAAATTTCAGGATGAGATTTTATAGCTGATTGTTTATTATCTATACTCTGTATAGATCTTCTACGTCTTCTAAAATTCCTTTTTGGAAAATCTAAAGGGAGAAGATTTTTAATTCCTGCATCTAAGTCACCTTTAAATATCCTTACAATATTCCAATATATAGTAGGACAATATTGAGAAAGAATTATATCCGAAAAACCTGTATTTGTATTATCTTCCATTTTAATCATATCTAAAGCATATCTTAATACTTTACAAAGTGTATCATAATACATTATACGATAATATTCACTTTCCCATTTACTTGTATGTTCTGATGGATACAATACTCTACATATTCTCCCTTCTTCATATTTATAAGTTTCACTACAATTTTTACAAGAGAATAAATCAATTCTATTGATATAAGGATAACACATACCAAAATTATCTTCATTTAAATTTGATATATTTCCATTATTCTTAGTTAAAAGAGGATCTGTTTGATTATTATTGTTTTTATTAATTAAGTCATCTTTCACTTCATTATCTTGTGATATATCCGATATATACATCAATATAGTACGATTTCTTGTTGCATCTAAACGTTTTAGGGCATAATGATAAGCATTTCTAATATGTAAAATACGACCTTCAATTAGACTCTTTATTTCTATTGAAGCAACTAGTGGAATATCTAAAACATTATCCCATCCATCCTCATCATAATCTTCCTTTTCATATTTCCAATATCGTTTCCTACCCTTGTTATCATCAACTTCCCTTAAATTATCAGCTTTTATTAACCATTTAGGTTCAATGACTGTCCGTACAGTTAATATTCTTTTTGATCTACTTGCTCTTACCATTCACACATATTATTCAAAATTATTGCTAATTATTGAACCTATAGAGAATGTGGGTTTTTTTTACATCTTTTATATTTATACTTATTAATATTTACCGGATGATTCGTAATAATAAAATTTTACGTAAAATTTATAAAATTCGATACTTACATAGCGCTCAATTAGCCGCCTTTTAATGTGGATACTCATTATTTAAAGCTTATAAGGAATATTACAATTATAATAAATATGGTCTTTATAATATTCTAATTATTAAATATACCTAATATCTAAAATAATATCTTAAGAAAATAAAAATATAACTAAGCTTTAGTATTATCACTTAAATATATACTATTATAGTAAATTTTAAGTTTACCCGATCCCCTTATTTTCTTAATCTTTAAACTATGTCTTCTGATATAATAGAGTCATAAAGTTGATAAATACATCTTAGTATAGTTGCAGTATGTTGCTCTGTCTTTGAACCTAATAAAGTGGATTCAATATCATAATTGTTTTGATGATGGTCATTAATATCAATATTATAATCAAGAATTTCTTGTTCATATGGTAAAGATAAACATTGCTGATAATAATGATAAGCTTCTTTAATATTTCCAAGTAAATGATGGGATATAGCTAGAGATATATATATATTTTGTAAAATATTAATTTCTGCAATAACTGGATGAAGATAACGATTATTTATAGAAAGACTTTCAAGACAATCAATTGCATTTCCATAATGTCCACCCATTAAATATGAAATAGATAAATTAATTGTAATTATATAAGAAAGTGGATTAGAAATATATAAAGTTGAATTATAATTCAAAGAATAATTATGATCTTGTAATATTATTTCAGATATAAAATGATGATCAGAATCAGTATTATAATTATTAGCAAGATAAATAAGAGCTCTTTGAAAGTAACCAATAGCAATGTCATATTTCTCTTCATAATATGAACATAAACCAAGAGAATTCTGTATTATTGGAAAATTTTTATTAATAAGTATAGCTTTATTAGCCCAAGATATACATTGATTAATAAGTTCATTAGTTTTTATTTCTTTTTCTAAATTAATTCTTTGTAAAAGTAGTGATATAGTTGATGTTATAGATAAATTAGCACTAGGGAATAAACGTACCATTCTACGAAAAATAGCCATTGCATCATCCCATTGTCCTAATGCTGCATAAATATTTCCCCATAGATAATAAGATGGAAATATGAGAAAATTAAAATGTATACTTCGTTTTAAACAATACATAGATGTTCGTAACATAGATTTAATATCTTGAGCCATTTTAGTCTTACCTAATTTAATATTTTTAATTGCACAAGAGAATAGATAACATCCTTTTATAAATAGATATGTACTAGCTATATTATTAGATGGAAATATTTTTTTATACCATGTATCTTTAATAGATAATAAATTATTTTCGCTACTTCCAAAATTACCTGTATTACCAGATGTAATACCACAAAAATTAGCACCATAATTAATATCATCTGCATTTCTTGCATAATATTTCGCATTAGCTAATTTTATAGAAAATACTAGATTCCCATCTTTACATGCTTTTCTAATGGTTTCTACTTCTCCACCACTTTTTCTAAGCATAATTAAGAATGCTTCAAGTAAAGCTAAATATTCATTATCTTCTCCAATTGATTTATATCTATATATATTTGCTTCAGTATATATTTTAGATATTATACATATCCCAAATATTTGAATAAAATTACATAAAGTATTTGAAGATAATTCGAAATAATTATATTTTGAATTAAATATAGTTGAAACATCACATAAATTAAGATCATTTTGATTTTTAAATAATATATTCCATAATTTATATCCAGTAATATAGGCAGAATTTAAGTTATATGATGTAATAAAACGATTTATATATAATGTTGCAATTTTAAGTCCAAATTCTGAATATCCTTGTTGTGCAATATTAGTTAATATTTGAAAATCATTAATAGTTTTCTGTGAAGTTAAAATATTATAAGTATTCTTTAATATTTGTATATAATTATTATTCATTGATATCTTAGATGAAACACCTATTGGAGAAGTTGGTAATAAACGTTTTTCTTTCTTTCTTGTTGGTGAACTAGCACGAGATGTCATAAGAGATTTTGGTGAAGTTATTTTATTTGTTAATATTGTATAAGGATGAATATATTTAGATATCCAATTTTTATCAATAGATTCAATAGGCATATTTATAAGATTTGAAACAATTGAATATTTTTTGTTATCAGAACAATATGGTAAAAATAGAAGATATTCTAGTGCTTCTATTGCATATATAGATTCATATAGAGCTGTTTCATATAATAAAATTGAATGTTCAATATTTCCTATAGATATAAATGCATCTGCAGCCATTGTGTGTATTGTTGATGAAGTTAGTGGATCATAATTAGATAAATCCATACTTGATTCTATTAATGAAAGACATTCTTCATATTGATGTACAGAGTATAAATATTGTGCTTCCAAATATAACTTTTCTGCAGAATTACTAATCTTATCATTAAATATTTCAATATTATCTTCATTATTCACTTCATCATTATCTATATTATGAAGTATAGAATATGCTGCTAGATATTGTTTATCTAGCATATATAATGAAGCCATATTTAGTAAATATTTTGTAGTTTTGCTATCATTAGATTTATGTATTTTACAGTAATTCTCATCTAATAATATATCTAAATAGTCACTTTTATTTTTTTTACCATAATTATATTTCAAATTATTTTTGAAATTTTCACTAGCTTGATTAAGTTCTAATGAAAAAAGAATATCATACCAGAATATGCATTGATTATAATTTCCTGAATTTTTACATGAATCAATATAGTCATATATATTACTACTAGTTATATCCATAACTTCTAAAGTATGTCATAACTTTTTATTTTAGATTTGTATATAATTTTCTTTATATTAAAAACATGAGTCTACTAATAAGAAAATATTGTGGGATATAATAATTGAAGCGGTTTTACTTATTAATTCCAAATATCTTTAATATGTTTACCAATATTTTCACAAAATATTCCATTATAATTAATGAGAGATCTATTTTAAATACAATAAAGATCTAGCAACTACTTAAATATAATTAACAAGAAAAGTTTGTTTCCTCTAGTAATTTCAAATATTTATATAAAAAAAAAGAAAAATATATATATATAATATATATATATATATATATATATATATTAATAATTATTTAAATTGAGTTATATAAAGGTATCTTATTTATATTTTAAGGTTTAAGGTTTTTTTTTAATAATATTTAGATATGATGTATTTTTAGAAAATTTTTAGATTTGCAATAATATATTAATAGATTAGACTAAAATATTTCTTATTAATAAAAGTATACAGATATATTATGTCTTAAAATTAGTTATATTATTGTTTATATTTATATAATAAATTTATCCAATATTATTTATAACTTATATTCTTAATAAGTTTATATTTATATTACATATTAATTAAATATATACTTAATCTCTTCTCTAATATAAAGAATAAATTAATCTTGAATATAAAAATTTATGAATATGAACTTTATATTTATTATAAACTAGTAACTTGTAGAATAAATTTAGAAATAATGATATTACAATATTTTATTTAAGTATTTAATATAAATAATAATTTACAAGAGAATTATTTCAAGATAAACTATATATATTTATATATGTAACTAAATTTACAAATAAAATGATAAAATTCAAGTTCTTATAATATTCATGTTACTATTTAAAAATTTGGAAATATTTTAATATTATTATTTGGATTTATTAAAAATTCGAAGATTTATAAAAATAAGCTGATTTAATTTAAAATATTTTTATAAATTTAGTATTATTAATAAAATATGAATACTTATACTTATTAATATTAATTATAGTTGGATTTATTGTTTTTATACCATTCTTAAAGATTAAGTATCAAATATATATATTTATTGAGATTCTAACAATTAATATTAAATATTTAAAGAATTTACCATGTAATAAGTATTTAATTTTTTATATTGACTTTTGAAGCCTATATTACTATTTATTATTAGTATATTATTAAAAAACTAAATGATAAAATGATTAGTATTATGAATAATATATAATTGATAAATAATGAATTTTTTATTATAATATATATATATATATATAAATTATTATAGATTTAAGGGGAAAAAATAATATTGAATTATTTACTAATATAAACAATATAATAAAACACTAATTATAAATGATTTTATTTGAACATATTTATAGGAATTTATATAAAATTTGAGAATTTACTAGTTTTAGTTTTATTAAATAATAATTGCAAAAATTTACTATTTACTAAATTATTTGACTATTTTTTGAAATATTTCCAATAATATAATATTTATTATATTAAAGAATTTTCTTTATATAATAAAAATTGGTTTTGTATCACTTAATAACATTTTACTAGGGCATATTGGACATTTAAAAAAGTCTTGATTTTTATATGTTGAAATTTTTTGTAAACATTTTGAGCATATAACATGTCCACAATTAAGCATAATTGGAGGATTTATAGGATATATCATAGGTTCTTTGGAAATTGTACATATGAGTACTGAATGAAATATAAATTCTTTATTTAAATCAAATTCAATTGGTAGGATAGTAGTTCGAATTATATTTGTTGAATATATATTGCTAGATTGATTTAAAACAAAACTTAGTGGAGGTAAAATATTATTATTATTATTAGATGTAATAATATAGCCAAGTATTTTAGGACTAATAATAATACCAGTAGCCAAAATAACAGTTAATGGTGAATTTAAAGGTAATTTATTCCACATATTATATAATTGATCTAAATTAAATATATTTTGTTTAAGATATGGTGATTTTATAATTTTTTTTTTATTTGATTCTTGGATTCTTATATTAGTTAAATATATAGAATTTATATGTTTATTATGAAAAGATTCTGTAGATTTTGTTTGATCTTGTAATAATATAATAGAAGAATAAATAATACGAAATGATTGAGACATTTCTTCATAATTTTTTTTTGATAAAATTTGATCTAATTGTGGATATTTTTCATTTAAATTAAGAATATTATTTGTTAATGTTTGGTTTTTATAATAAAATAATAATGATAATATCAAACGTTTAATAGAATGTGATTTATATTTATAATGAATAGAGAGTTTTTCTTTAGCATATTTTATTGCACTATTTATATCTTCATTTTCAATAATTTGACAAAATTTGATTTCATGTAATCCATATAAAAGTTCAATATATTTTAAATAATAAGGTTGTAATAAAATTTGTTTAAGTTGATTAAGTTTATTTTTATTATTTTTAATTTTTTTTTTTTGTAAATATTCAGTATTAACTAATTCATTAACTATATTATCCAAATAATTATTTGTTTGTTTATTAACATAATTTGTATAATTTTGAAAATTTTGAAAGATAGATTCTAACCATATTAGGGCTTTATCTACATCTCCATTATTAATTTCTTCAATATACTGAGTAAGATTTTTGAATGCTTGTACAATATTTTGCGAATATATATATTTATTTACTAATTGATGTTTATCTTTATTTTTATTAATATAATTACTAAACTCTTTACAATATATTTCATTTAAATCAAAATATCCGGAATGTATAAAGTGCATAGAAATTATATCTGCTAATAATTTATCATCAATATTTGTATTATATAAATTATGTTTTTGTAAGAATTCTTCAATTTCTATATCATCAATAAAACTAATTTCTATTAATCTTCCAAATTTTGATAATTCTGAAAAATAATTTTTGTAGGCTTGAGATATAATTTTAGATGGTATTTCTGACTTTGTCCAATTTGAGAAAATTTCAATTTTACATTTTGTTTTATTATTTATATTATAATTATTATTTATTTGAATAATAAAATTTCCACTATTGAATTCTACATAATTTTGATTTTGTATATCTACATTTTTTAATTCTATTCTCAAATTGTTTAGTTCTTGCATTGTATTATTTAAGGTAGATATAATTAAATTAAAAGATTTTTGTAAATTTATTTTTAATTGAATAGCCTCTTTCAATATATTTTCCATTTATTTATTTAAAATAACACATCTAATATAAATTTTTTTAAATATAATATACATTAATACTAGAATTTCAAAATAGTATAATTTAGGTTGCATGCATAATAGGCGCTAAAGTGGGTATAGACTTTGCATGTAAAATGAAAACATTTTTTTATATTTGAAGATATAATTAGAAATTTTTTAAATAAAAATAATAAAATTATAATCCTAAAATATAGGACAAAGTTAAATTTAAGGCTTGTTTTTTTTCATAATCATAATAATTGAGTCTGATACAGTAGAAACATCTAGAATTGTCCAATTTTTATTACAATCAATAGTGAGACATCCATAATTTTCATTATATATAACTGAATCAAATAATGACTTTTTAAATTTTTTGGAAACATTAGTATTTAACCATATATAACATCTTTCTTTTCCAGTAACAATAATTAAATTATTAGTACCTTGACCAAATTTAAGAAGTTTTATTGTTTTATCTTCAATTAATATATTCTTGAATACTTTCTTTGGCAAAGGAATTTCTTTATACATAACTTTACTAATATTACTAATATCATATTCTTCTTCATTAATTGAATTTTCAATTATACCTGAATGGACTAATCCCCACATCCATAATTTTCCTTGTTCATCAATAGCACAACTTGTTGTACTACCACAAATAACTTTGGTAATTTTCTGATGATCAAATAATTTAATAGATGGTAATATAAATTCAGCTAGAGGTATTGGGAATTCTACAATTTTTTCTTTAGAATTTAAAGAAAAAAATTTATCTTTTTTGAAACTATCTATGTATCTGAGAATAAGTTTAGGTGATATAAGATTAGGAATACTTGATAATTGATTAAAATTATTTTGACCCCAAACCCAAACTAATCCATCAGTATCTAATCCAACTGAATGAGCTTCTCCTAAGGATATATCACTCCATTTAATAATTTTAGTCCTATCAAAATTATATGTATGATGATAAAGTATAACTATATTTCTAACTTCCATAGGACTTTCAACTTTTTCAATAACAAATTCAATACAAATTTCTTGAGGTATTTTTATAATTGGTAATTCATCCTCAGTTTCCCTTAAGGCTAATCCAACTTGACCAGCTTCATTACTACCCCAGATATATAGTCGACAATTTATATCAATTGCACTGCAATGAAACATTCCAGCCGATATTTTTTTAATTGGATAATTAAATGAAACTAATGATGGTATTGAAGTAGATTGAAGATTACCTGTACCTAAACATCCATCTTTTCCATAACCCCAAGTAAATACTCTACCTTTTGAATCTAGTATCATTGTAAAAAATGCTCCACATGTTACTATAGAAACAGGTTCTGTTAATTTTGAAATAGAATATATTTTTTTTGGATATGGTATCATTTGATTATATTCATTAATTATTTCTCTATGAATATTCTCAATATTAGTATAATTTATATTTAAATTTAAATTAGAATTTTGAGTATTGTGAGCACATTGTCCATATAGATTACTACCCCAAGAGAGTAGAGAACCATCTTTACAAAGTACAATTATATGATTTAATCCACAGCTTATTTTTTTAAAAATTTGTTCTTCAATTTTTAAATTTAATACTATATCTTGGATCTCATTTTCTGATGAATCCAATTCTATTCCCATATTTTTATAGATACAATTTATATCATATAAATTTGGATATAACTTACATTCTATTTCTCGAAAAATTGATATTCTTGGAGGACCAATACCTAAATATCCAAGTTTATTACTTCCAAAAGAAACTAGTTTATAATTAGATTGTCTTTCATCAGTTATACTGAATTTGTCATCTTTAAAAATATTATTTGCATAAATTGGAGAAATTAGAAGTCTAAATAAAATATTGAAAATTTCAAATTTGATTAACTTTTCGAAAAACGCCAATTTATTATTAGATTTATTACCAATTTCATATGGATTAATTGGTAACCATAAAACAGGTTCCATAATAATATGATGAAGTGTTTGATATTTAATATTTGAAAGTTCTATTCGAGATATACGATGGATTTTATAAATAGACTGAATAAAATCTTTTAGTTTAAGTTGTTCATCATTTCTATTTGAATGTCTTATAAGATCTGTATTCTTAATTTGTATAAAAATCCAAGACATTACATAATTCAAACATAATTGAATAACATTTCGTTCTTCAGTTTTATACTTTTTGTTAACCATATAATCTAATATATCTATAATATCTTCATATCCTATAGAACCCAAAATATCTACTTTAAATATAATTTCAATATATCTACCAAATATTAAGTAGTATTTAGGGATTTTTTTACTATCAATTAAGAATATTTGTTGAGGCCATCTTCTAAATGATGAAACTGAAATATTAAGTAAGTTACGATTATTTTCGTGGGTATTGTAATTAAAATATAAGATTAATAAACAAGATTTAATTAAGTAACAAAATTGTCCAATATCTTCTGATAACAAGATTTGTTGGGTATCTATTGATTCAAATAACCATGAAACAGAATTACTTGATAAAGAAAAACTTGAATCTTCAGGCCATATACATATTTCTAATTGTCCAAGATCTTCAATTAAAGTTTTACCATTTATGAAACTGAAGATATCATTATAAACAATAGAATTAATTTGCTTAAATTTATTATTTATAGAAAATGAATAATTTTCTAATGATAATTTCATTAAAATTGGACTACTTTTAACAGAAAGTGTACCTGGGAAAGTATAAAATATTAATTCTTGTACTTTATTTATAGATGGTGTGATGATATAAATAAATTCTTCATCTGGATTACTTTTTAAAATAGTATCATTTTCAATTAAAACAAATGGTACTTCAAACCAATTTTTAGTTAAATTTAATAATTCATAAAATAAAATCCTGAGTCTTTTAATAATATTTATATCTGTTACTAAAATTATATAAATATCTTGAATAAAAAGATGTTTTTGTTTGGTTTTAAGCTTAGAAAGAACAAAAAAGCCAAAGTTATAGAGATCATCCAAAAGTTTATATTTGTAATCGCATAAATATTTATATTCATTTAAATGTCTCAATATATAAAATAACGAGATTTCTGAGTATTGTATTATTGTCTGCACATTAATTTCTAAGTGTATGTAGTATAATTCACTGCTATTTATTGTAGATAGTATCATCTGGAAGGCATCCAATAGATGTCTACAACATGTAAAATTCTCTGGTTCCCTTAGTTCACTTTTTAAAAGTTGATAAGTAAGTGGTAAAGATATGTTTCTATATTTTTCTATTATTTTAATAATAAAATGGGGTAATTTATTGTTTTCATAGATAATCTTACCATTCAAAAATCTTCTGCTTAAACTATCTGAAAAAGATATATTATAGTTTATTTCAATACTAGTTTCATTTGTCGAGTTTCCAATTTTATGATTTTTGACAATAATAGGACATTCTAATATATAATTTCCATAATTAATGGTTAATGTATCCTCCAAATACCAATCTAATAGCCTCAGTGTAAAAGTTGAGTATATATAATCTTCAAAGGGGCTTCTAAATATTCCAATTTCATCCTTACGTAGCACTCTTATACAAGAAGCAAAAGTTTGCTTATCAGTAGGTAATTTAAGTGTAGTATTATTATAGTTCTCTATCCAATATATTTTAGGGTTATCTATATTCAAAGATATCCAAATTTCTGCTTTAATATATTTTGATATATTTTCCAAGTTGCTTTCTTTAATAATTGAGTTTTCTAGTAGGGCTACTTTAGCAACACAAAAAGGGGGAGGAGTTTTCCAATATTTAGATTTATTATAATATAGAACTTTCTTTAGTATAGGTACTCCCCTTATAGTCGAAAGTGGAATTTCTATTTGAGGATTTAAATAATCTAGAAGAAAATTTGCAGTAATACATAGTAATTCACCAATTGGAATTTTTTCTACTTTTTTACAAGAATAGTTATAGCAGGGTAACATCAAATAATCGTAATCTCTATTTTTATCTAATGTCAATATATCTTTAATGTACAGTTCCCAGCACATTGACATGAAACATCTTACTAACCATATTCTATGCCAATCTCTCTTTAGATATGCATTAGATATCAATTTTATCCATTCATTTTCATTTTCCTGAGAGTTCCTAATACTTTTTTTAAGTTCTTCAAATAACTTATTCCAAGAATCTTCAAAAAATGAGGAAATAGTACCACACTCTAATATTCCAATATGTAATATTTCAGATTGATTTTTTTTTAAATTGCTTAGTATTTCTGGTAATGTTTCGTAAAGTTGTGGAATTTTAAATGTAAATGGATGCAGAGGTTTGATGAAGCAAATATCTTCTATATCATTAGTTAACTCTCTTCTCTCTTGATTACCTAACTCTTTGTTATCTAAACATTTTTCATCTATGGAAACACGTCTAAATAAATTTCTCAACTGATTCATTAGTTACATTCTTTTTCCCAGGATCAGACCATTTAAAGCATGCTACGTGGGGGCATGGGACCTACGCAATATTTTGTTACCGGTACCCACATGGAAGAAAAGTTTCTTTTGCATTAAAAAAAAAAGAACTGAATATAATACTACTATAGACTCAATAACACATATAAAAAGAAATAAACTGAAGTTTTAATAAGATTAGAAATTTCCCCTAAACTCTTAATGAGTGATAAAAAGAGTTCAATTAAAAGATTAAATAGACTTCTCACTAAAGTGTTCTTGTTTATCTATTCTTGAAGTTATATTTTCTGCTGTAGGACTAAGTATAGGACTATCCTCCAGTAATGTAATATGGTTGTCAAACTCATTGTCTTCAGGAGTAGTGTTATCATTTTGTGTAATTTCTTGATCAGCTACCTGTAATTCACATAGTAATGGAGAATCATTATCTTTAATTGAAGAAAGTTGTTCATTGATAGTAAGTAAATATGATGGACTATCTAATACATATGGATCCATATCATTATTTGATTTTACCAAGGAAGTTTTAGTAAAGTTAGATGAAAGTACATGTGTAACATAGTAATTAGTATCACAATTAGTTATTATTCTGTACTTTTGTATTGGCATGATTAGTAAAGCAAGACCAATAATTTGTTTTGAAATTGCTGCCATAATAAACTCAATTTCAAGAACAAATCTAGTTCTAGGAGTTGTTAACCATGGTAACATCATACATAACACAATGAATATAATAATAAATATTGGAGTTAATATTTCAACCACTTGAAGAGCTGTTCTTCTCTTTGTTATAGTGTATACAAATGATACTAAAAAACTGAGGAATGGAATAATAGCAATAACATAGGATCCTTGTATTATATATATAATAGAAATTGTAAACTCAATTGTCATAAGAAACACATGCCAATCAAGTAGACAGAAGCGTGTAAATACAAAGTATATTGGTGATTGTGTTATATGTGCTTCATCATTTATATATATTTCATGTACTATTTTATGACCAGTTGATATTGTAAGTAACATCCATAATGTTATAAATAATGTAAGAATAAATTGAAATATCATATAAGAATTGAGTATATTGTTAAAAATTGGATTTTTATTTTCATTACTGGAGACATAATTCCAAGATATAACAGAAGCCATTATTGCTAGTACCCACAACATTATAGCATTAGCTTGACGATTTAATTCACTACATCTATAATAGAATATGAAAACAGATAATACCAGTGCTGTTACTCCTAGTATAGCATGGTCAAGTAACCAGTCTATAATTCCTAAAGATAGAAATACAACAGAAAGAACTGTTGTCAATACCCTCATTGCTGGAATTTTATCAAAAATAAGTGGAACTGATGATAGATCTTGATAATCTCTTTTAACTTCATTTGTCATCTCCAATTCTTTAAGTATAGTTATTGAAACTTCTTTTATTGGTTCTTGGAAAATCCCCTCATCCATTTCAGTAGGACTCTTATCAATCACACTTCTACTATTGCTATTAAACTTTGAATCGTTTTTTTCCATTTTATCATGTGCAAAAAATACAGAACCTTTCTTCTGTCATAGTCCCAAGCAGACTAAAACTCCTCTTGTGGTACTAATTTACTGACGTGTAATCCGCGCCCCCCCAGATGCATGCAACCTACATGAGTCTATAAGCATAAGTGGACATAGTTGTGATTAGATTATCTTGAAAGGTAATCCAAATGAAAGTGGTACTATTTAGAAATGAATATTTATATCATACTAGACATTAATAGTATCTACATTTGTTTGTGTCATGCCACAAAAGTAACAAGCTACTATGAAGAGAACTTATTCAGAAATTTCTACAGCCACTACTTCTGTTAAAAGATAGTATTCGCCTTTGGAATAACAATAACCAGTGTACTATCTTATTGGACTTAAAATGAAATCACCTATTGAGCGCGTTCAAGAACAATCATAGCTTCATCCACTTTGTTCTTTATTTCAGTATCTGAATTGAGAATTTCAAGAAGCTCATTATTATCCATTTCTAGCATCATACCAGTAATCTTCCCAGCCAATTCTGGCTGGTATTGAGCTATAATTGGGAACAAACGTTCACCCAAAAGCTGTTTCTGCATACTTGGAGATGCAGTAGCTAAAGTACTGGCAGTTAAAGGAATATCACTTTGTGGGATCATAGGTACCGGAGATATCCCTGAGGGATCCATATTAACTAAACCACCTGGGATCATATCAACACGCGGTTGATCAGATGTCTTTATGTGAGATGGGAATTTGAAACTTTGTTTAGGTATTTGCACTTGGTGTCCATGTGTAGGGCGACTCCCACCTTGTCCTTGCATATGCCTATTGTGAATACGTTGATTATTACCTCCTGTACGGATATTTTGAGCTGGATTAACAGACTGTGGTCCTGTTTGAGGAATAGATCCATTATTAGGTGGAATTCCATTTACACCAGGATTATAACCGACAGATTGAGCTGTCATTTGAGGAGGTAATGCTCCCGTCCCATATGGTATACGTGTTGGATTTGGACGCCATGGACTTGCCATTACACCTTGACTTGGGAAGGAACCAACCATAGGAGTGCGATTATGTTGCATACCTGCAGTAGCTGCAACAGCAGGGTTACCTGGAATAAAATACATCTGAGGGGGAGCTCCAAATTGCATTGGAGCTCCATGAACTGCAGTAGGTGGACCAGGAGGGATTGTACCAGGTCTTAGTACTGGTGGTACTGTACCTCCACGGATTCTCTGCTGGAGTCTTAGAGCACGTTGTTCTTTACGTTCATGTAATCCAACATACAATGGTTTACCTCTTACTAATTTAAGGTGCATCTCAGTTATAGCTTTTGTAGCCTCATCTGGAGATAAAAATGAGACAAATCCAAAACCTCTAGAGATACCAGATTCATCAGTCTTAATGCTAACAGAGGATATTGTACCGTATGGTTCAAATAATGCTCTCAGATCAGACTCTGTCATTGATTCTGATAAATTCTTGACATATAGATTTACTCCTTGGTATCTATTCTGACTTTCACGTGCGGCCTCATGCTGTGATTTTAAAACAACTTGTCTTTCATTTCTCTTCTGAGCTCTAGATACATACAATCTATTTGGTTGTACATCAAAAGGTACTGAATTTTCTTCATCTGAATTCTTTTCTACATTAGCTTCCTGTGGATCTTCCTTATCACTTCTTTGTTTGTAGTCATTTGACTCGACAGTTTCATCAGATGACTCAGTATTTGATGATATTGAGGATGAACCGTCATCCTTACCAGATTCCGTTCTTTCACTATTATTACCATTCAACTCAACTCCTAATGGTGTAACTAAAGCATTATGAAGATTAGTAACAGCCTTCTTTGCAGATTCAGGATCTTCAAAATTTACAAAACCAAAAGGTCTACCTTTTGAGTCTGATTGGAGAGCAAGAGAGCTAATCTTACCATATGCTCCAAATAATGTGTGAAGAGTTTCCTCGCTCCATGTTTTGGGGATGTGTTTAACATATACATTAGTAAAAGTCTTATCCTTTTCTGAAAACCTCTCAGCTTTTCTTTGGAACTTCCCCACATATATTGGTCTGTCACCAAGTATCATACCATTTAATCGTGCAATTGCTTCTTTAGCACTTTCAGGGTGTTCAAAATGTATGAATCCATAACCTAATGAATTACCCTCTGAATCAGTTGCAATTTTGCAAGACATAATATTACCAAATAGACTAAATGTATCAAATAAAGTCTTATTATCAATAGATTTGTCGAGATTCTTCACAAATACATTACCTTCATTGTTCCTTCTAGATGCAGGATCACGTAGACACCACATAATCCTACATGGGCGTGAACGAATACAAGTAAAATTCAAGGTATCTAATGCTCTCTCAGCATCAGCAACACTATTGTAGTTAACATATGCATATCCCAAGCTTCTTCTTGTCAATGCATCACGACAAATACGGACTGAAGATACAACTGCAACACTATTAAAAATTTCGTATAACATAGTCTCTGTAACATCGGGATCCAAATCACCAACATATAAGGAAGCACTCACTTGCACAATATTATTATTAGTACTCATTTTTTTTTTTTTTTTTTTCAACAATCTAATAGAGGAAATAGTCCAATGATGTTAGTATGAACAGGAAGATTGGCTAATTTACAATATATTAGATCAGAAAATCCTCTTCTAAGAAAATCAGGAAGTGATGTTCAAGTTGTCTTATTTCATACACCCAACCTTTGACTAGCCACTAGGTCTATATAAATTATCTATCCCTCCAACTACATTTGATATATACTAATGTATACCTAATATCAATTGATTATGCACTGTAAGAGTAATATGCGGGTGGAGAGATATCATGATAACATAAGTACTGTTAGTATACATATAGGTAAATTAAATGTTTAATAGTTAATGTTAATATAGGTATAATATAAATAAAAAGTCAGTACTTGACATAATACAAGATACGTCTACCCAGTACCTGAGACGGTGTCTATAACTACGCATAACGCGCCAACAGTGTAGACAACATATAACCGCCTTTAGTGGGGTGATGGTTTAAACCCATCTACATAGAAATTCCTGGTTATTTGTGGAAGGGTAATTTTACAGCCTTCTAAATTCTTATCTACTACAATTTGACATGATAACCTTGATGTTTCACAAAGTTGCGGTGCTAGATCGAGCATGTCCTCTTCTCTTTCACATGGAGGAGGTATCAAGTCATATGTCTTCTACAAAAAGTATCTAGTACTTCTATAATATTTAGTATAAAAGGAAACTTACTTGATCCAATATCACATGACAAGTACAACAAGCTAACGAAGCTTCACATGCACCTTCAATATCTAAGTTGAAGTGCTGAGCTGCTTCAAGTAATAATACTCCAACAGGTGTCTATATTCATATTAAATTAGTAAACTTATCTTATAAAGCATGGGGACAAGTTATTTACCTTAAAAGTCCTCTCTTCACCACTTTTTAAAATAAATGTAACATTTCTATAAATATAAAGTATTTGAGATTATGTAGATAGTTTCAATATAAATTCACATACACCTTAGGTATCGTCGGATCTGTCCAAGATTTCCCACATACAGAAGAAAAATTCATTCTTGATAAAGTAAAAAGGTTTCTTGACATTGTAATTCTGCTTATATAGTTCTTTATACTGTTTAGAGTATTCATTATAAAATAGGATCCTTATAAGCTTTCGTGAGAACTGGATGTGTTGTATTTGGCGCTAAGTAGTTTTAGAGCATTAAGATTAGATATTATCTTTATATTACTTTAGCATTCTATTTACTAAATTATCCATCTTTTCATCTTTACATTTTAATTCATGGAGTTTTGACTCCAAATCCATCAATTAGTGATTCTGCAACAGATAAAAGTGTTGTAGCCTCTCCCCAACGATATTTATCCGGTGTTGAAGCTATACATTTTGTTACAATATTAAGACAAGAAACAAATTCGAAACATGCAAATCCTAAATCTCTCATTATAATTAGTTCTCGAATAAGAATATCAACGAGAACATGAAAATCAGTAGTTGAGTATTCTAGAATTTTAAGACGTTTTAGAGCTCTTATTATATCACTAAGAAGCAGTACAATTTTTGATCTCACATCCAAAGATGCAATTGAATGTCCAAATGTACTATTATTATTAAGAAAGATTAATATACATTGCATAACAATATTACCATGTTTGTTTGTTATTATTTGAACTATAGGACTATCTATACCATCATATTGGCTTGATAAATAATCCAAATATGGTGTAGATTTCACTTTTAAGTCTTTATCATCACTTTTTTCATAATTATCTTTAATTGTTGTGTTATTTTTATTTTTATTCTCTGAAGATTCTGTTCTTCGAACCTTCACATAATTCATTTTAGACCATTGATAGTGTTCTGAAGCTAATTTATAAAGTCCAGTTGTCATGTTAAATATATTTGAATTTGACAAATGATCTTGATATATTTGAATTGCGTTTTGTTCATTATTTGATGATGGTACAATATTATAGTGATCTTCAAATAATGGAATTATTGGGGCTCGTATATCAATACTACTTTTTGTACAAAATCTTACATAACTTGAAAGAGTCCTAATTAGATGATCAATTATTGAATTTATATCATTTTCAGTCAAACCTGTAGTCATATTCTTCCTAATATATACTTCCGTGTAATACCGGTAGATTTATCACGCATGTAAATAGCGCGTTGTACTAAGTTAAAGGAATAAAAAAAAAGGTGGGGGGAGAAGATAAGAATATAGATTCAAGGGTATCACATGAAATTATTTATTAAATAAAAAATAAAATTTGATATTAAAATGACATAATAGCACAAATAAATCTAAGATTTATTTCCTAAAAGTAATATATATGCAATGATTCTAAATATTAAATAATCAAGTTACGTAGAAAGTTATAAATATATATCTTATTATCAATAATGCGTAGAGTAAGCCATATTGTTAAACCTATAATAAATATAAAAGCAGGAAAAGAAATCTTCACTTTTCTTGAGAGATAATTTGTAGTATAGTTAACTAGATATTTCATGTATAAAGGGATTTGGACTTTATTGACTTCATTAATAGAAGCTTGTGTAAGTTGAATTCCAGGCCCCTTAATACTAGCAGCATTGGTACCATCAAAACAGGGGTGTTCACCATATAGATACTTATTTATGTTTATATATTTGTGAAGTTCAACTGTCAGAGTAGTTAAGATTAATTCTCTTGAAGAGATAAATCCATTAAGTCTACAAAATTCATCAGGATTTGTTGTAATTGTGTGTAATGGAGAGCATAGAACGGATGTCTCAGAGCAAGGTGTAATTCTGGCTGATATCAAAGTATTACCATGAATTAAATAGTTATTAGGATCTCCAAAATAGTCAGCTCTGCATGAATTATACCAATCTTCGCAAAGTGAATGGCATAAAACGGGTTTTTTTTGATATAGTTTCATACCAATCCCTACATCAGCATCACAATAGGAACACCAACTTTTCAAATAGTATGTTACACAATTCCGTGATAATGATGTATTTAGAACAAAGGCAGAATATAATTTCGATAAAATATTTGGATGAGACTTATTGCAACATGTTCGTCTTTCATGCTCTTTACAAAAGAAAAACTGGTCTTTATAATCTATAGGAGGATGACTTTCATTCCTGTCTTCTTTATTTATTGTAATATCACTATACATCTTAAGACAAATTTCATTACAAACAGCTAGATAGAACAATACAAAGACACAATATAAAAGAATTCCTCTGTTAAATTCTAGCATTTGTAGAGTTTATAATTTTGCAAACATGATATCTCAGGTATCATATTAGCGCGAATACAAGGTTGTTTAGATACAAGAAAATGTATTCCGAAAGTAGATTAATAAGTGATCTATTTAAAGTATACAAGAAGTAGATTTCTTATAATGTGATATTTTATAGAATAATATAATTTGTATTTTGTAATTTCAAGGTTTCCAATAAAGTAATATATTTCTAAGAGTAGGGGACGTAATATTACTTATAAAATAAATAATCCCCTATACAATAAAATAATTTAGTTACTAAAGGTTTCAGTAAGTATTTAGAGATATATAAAATGTTACTTTCTTTTTTTTTTTTTTTTTCTTTATTGTATTATATAATTAAATAAATCTTATTGTTAATCTGTCTCCGGTAAAGTGTGTTAAATATGAGGCGCCTATTATTGGTAGTTATCTACTAAAGACTAGTTGGAGGGAACTTTTTTACACACTTAATATTGATACCTTCATTTGACCATAGTTATACCGAGTTAAATAAAAATATAGATACATATAAATATCTCAAGCTAATAACTCAAAAGGATCTTATTGAAATGAGTTCAAAAAGTGAGAGACTTCCAAGCTATATAATAGAAGGTAATAACAAGTCACTTAAAAAATCAACACTAAATTTAGAAGAACGTCTTTCCATATGTTTATCAGTTGGCTCAGAATGTATACAAAAAACTGAATTAATGGAATTATTAAAAAGAAAAGATCATCCAATATGTTATGATGGTTTTGAACCTTCTGGTAGGATGCATATTGCTCAAGGTATATTAAAAGCTATTAATGTGAATAAATTAACATCTGCAGGTTGTATATTTGTATTTTGGATTGCTGATTGGTTTGCACTTTTGAATAATAAGATGGGTGGTGATCTAGAGAAGATACAAACTGTAGGGAAGTACTTTATTGAGGTTTGGAGGGCTACTGGTATGGATATGACTAATGTGAGATTTTTGTGGGCTTCTGATGAGATAAGTAATAATTCAACTTACTGGCTTAGAGTTATAGATATATCTAGAAAATTCAATATATCTAGGATTAAAAGATGTTGCCAAATTATGGGAAGGCAAGAAAGTGATGATCAACCTTGTGCAGCTGTATTATACCCATGTATGCAATGTGCTGATATTTTTCACTTAAAAGCTGATATTTGCCAATTAGGTATGGATCAAAGAAAGGTTAATATGCTTGCAAGAGAGTACTGTGATACTGTTGGTATTAAGGAGAAACCCATAATTTTATCACATGCAATGTTACCTGGATTATTGGAGGGACAGGAAAAGATGTCTAAATCTGACCCGTCATCAGCTATATTTGTTGAAGACTCACCAGAAGACATTAAGAGGAAGATAAAAAAAGCTTATTGTCCACCTGGAGTTATTGAGGGGAATCCATGTGTAACTTATGTTGATTCACTAGTTTTCAATAAGTTTGGACACTTCATTGTGCATAGAAAACCTGAATATGGAGGTGAGATTATTTTTAAGACTGTAGAAGAATTTCATAAAGCTTATGAAAGTGGGGATTTACATCCAGGTGATCTTAAGATGGCTCTTGTTGATGCAATAAATTTAATGCTACAGCCTATTCGAGATCACTTTGCAACTGATCCTGAGGCAAAAAGTATTTTAGAGCTTGTGAAATCACTTAATATAACTAGATGACTTGTATAGTTGATTAGCAAATTTAATTAATTTAGAACTGCACCATTAAGAATGTAGTGTAGATCTTTACAGATATGAACTAGTTTATTAATTTAGAAAGGGATATCTGGACAATATTTAAGTTGTAGAAGTAATGTGAATTGCTTTTAATGAGTTGAGTCTGACTTTTATTAAATAACTAAAATTGTCACTTTTTTATAATGAACTTTGTAACTTTTTCTAGCATCACAGGCTTTAAAGAAGTACCGGCTTTAATGGATAGGCGCTAGTAATTTAGGCGGTTAGATGATTAAAAAATTTTTTTTTTCTCAAGGCAACCTTTAGAAATTTTCTCACATTAGTGAAATAATAACCTATTTAATATATTCTCTTTTTTTTCTCTCTTAAAATGGAAAATTTATTTGGAAACAAATTTTCAAGACGTTACATGCCTAGTGCAAACATATGGAGCACTAGTACCTTATCAAATATACAACAGAGCCACTTACTCAAAATGTACACAACTATACTTATTGGTACTATAATAACAGCCCTTGGTGCAGTTATATACATAAACAGATTATTACAAATTCCAACCTTAGTAGGTTTGATTACTGGTTTTGGTTGTATGTTTTATATAATTAGAAGTAGTAGTAACACTGTTATAATCTCATTTTGGCGTGTATTAGCATTCCTTCTCTTTTGCTTTACATTGGGTAATAGTTTAGGACCTCTAGTTGTATATGGGAACTTCATAAATCCAATAATTATCCCTACAGCTCTAATAACAACATTAATATTGTTCGTTTCATTATCATGCTCAGCAATATATACCAAGAAGAGACTTACTTTGTATATGTCTGCTTTAATATTATCTGCATCAGCTTATTTGGGATTTATTTCTTTCTTTAATTTCTTCTTTCGTTCTAAATTTGTGGATATTACCTTATCATATGCCTTTATCTTGCTCTATTCACTTTATGTATTTTATGACACTCAAATTACGTTAGAATGTGTAGCTTATGGAGAAAAGGATTTCTTACTTCATGCTATCCAACTGTATTTAGATGGAATTAATCTCTTTGCAAAAATAGCTACAGTTCTGATTAAGAAACAGCAGGAGGAAAAAGAAAATAAGAGGAAAAGATAGAGATTAATTACGGAGAGTTCTAGAATTGATTAGAAAGTCACATAGAAGAAACAAAGCATTAAGAATTGTACCTATGAATAATGTGAAATGAAATAACTTCTACAATATTAATACAAGTTCAACAGTTTCGTTTGAACTCTAATTGATGGTCAATATAACAAAACTATAGATTAAATCAGATAGAGTATATAAACGATTCTTTCTCACTTATTCTATGACTTAATGTCACAAATTCAGAAAGCAAAAATCCAGATTTAGTGGTGAGGATAATTCTTCATCAGTTACGCTAGAACCATCTCTTAGAAAAGGAGGTACTATTAGTGATGCTTTGTTTTGCCACATATCATTGTTCATATCTAGTACTTGTTGGACTTCACTTGATATTGTCTCCTTAATTTCTGTATTACTTTCCAATATTTCTCGATTTGAGGGTTTTATTGTTTGAAATATATTAGACCAATTTCTACATACTAGATTGTTAAGTTCGCCACATTGTGCTTGCTGTTTCATATCCCAACAATTTGAATTATTACAATTCAGACTTGTTTCTGGTAGATGGTTATTTATCCATGATGAAAAGTTATCTTTGGGATTATTAATATAACCATTCCAGTGACTAACCCCATTTATTATTGAATTCTGATTACTATCACATGTATAAGTATCAAAGTTATTAACTGCACTTTTTATTTGAGATTGACATGAAGTAAGACTATGCGATAAATATCCTGCTGAAGCTGTTGTTGCAACAGGTCCTATACAGTCTGATATATTTGCACATTTTTCACTATTAAACATTGGTAATACAGATGACAGAGTGGGAGGAGGTGGTGGAGGTGGTATAAAATACCTAAGTTGATTTGTTCTAGATGGATTTTTGTTATTCATACCATTAAGGGAATTTGGTTGTACATTTATAGATGCTACTGATCTCACATAATTATCTGCCTGGTTAATATGACAGCTATTAATGTTTGTAGCTAAATTTCCATTATTGCAGTTATTAGAGCTATTATTTCCATTATTTTTATAACGTTTACCTCTCTTCCTTTCTTTATGTTGATGATGACAAAAGCAACATGTTACTCCATTTCGACATTTCTTATTTGTCTTATTTACAAATACACACGGTTTACATAGTCCAAGAAAGTGAGTCAGAGATCCGAGTGACATTGGGGTACTCTCATATTTCAATTGTCCATAATCATCAGTAGAGTTAACATTGTTATTGTTATTCTCCAATTCACTCTCATTATTTTCAAAAGATATTGGTGTGTCACTGGGTAGTAGTACGTAAAATTTTTTTTGTAATAAACTAAGTACTGTTGGAGTACTTGCAATATTTGCTAAATTTAAGCCACTGGGATGTTCCACTGTATTTATTATATCTCCAATACTATTGACTCCATTATTGACCTCAGTACCAAGAAATGTTGTAATATATGGTATAGGTAATTGATGTAGACCAAATTCTTCCTGCAGACCTACTTCTGTTGAATTACTATTAAAATAAGAACTGCGATGGTTAATGGGATACTGCATCCTTTTCTTCTCTAAATCAAATGAATTGCTATCAATCAATCTCATTATATTACTAACAATTTGTAATTCAAGTTCCTCTCTTTGTAGCTTACTAATGCACGATTTGTACAAATATAAATTTGAGAGAATCACATCGTCATTTGGAATTAATGCAGATAAATCTACTACTCTAGAAGTATTATTCCTGATTATTGACAAATTTTGACTTGTAAAATCAACAGATGTCTGCAGAGTATCTGTACAACTAGAGTCCAAATGATGTTTTAATCTCCACTCAATGCATATCAGCACTATATATCGCAGCTCACAAATAGATACAGAGGAAAGTTTCGTAACCTCTTCATCTTTAGCATTATTTACATTAAAATTACTATTGAAGCTAAACATATCAACGTTTCTATTGTTTATATAATAGCCATCCTGTATTATATTGTTTGTTCCTTGCTGTAAACCTGACAGATTAGGACTTAGATCAGAAGCTGATATCAAATTCGAATTAAATTTGTATTCACCAACGGCTCTAATCAAATCATCACTTTCCATTTTTAAAAGTAAATTTCAACACACATTAACATCACATGCGATAGTGATGCGAGGGTTCTATAGCTATCAAGCTATGGGCTTATTTCAAATAATCCATGTCTAGACAGATACTGTAAAATAGATACACCAGTGCCCAATACATATATGTAAACATTATATATTAAGAACAAGTTAATAGGGGGATACGTAATATACATATTTATGTCTTGTATACTTTCTGAGCTTATATAGTTATCTATATCCAAGTTATTACACTATGGTACCGGCCTTATCATTTGAATAGACTATACTCAAGTAACCCACACAATTATAGCGCCAATGTATTTCCACATTATTCAAGGTATCTATTCATAATACAAAAATTATAGCGGCTGGGAGCAAGTTGTTTATGTATACCCACGGTACTCACAATAGTGTGGAAATTTAAATAATTGTGATAAATTAGTTACAACTCTTTTTTCCCTTTTTTTTATTTCTCTATATAACTATTTCAATATGCAAGACAAATTATTTTAGTTTTCTATAACAATTTATCCTAGGAAATTAGTCAATCTGTGGTATTTTTATATCTTGGCTGATTCTTTTATTCTAGATCATAGATTATTCAGAATATTACTCTTTAACAATTCTATAGGAGATTTTCTTCTACGGTTTCATGTATATAAATATAATATTGTGTCTTTGGTTATTGAAAATGAAGAAAAACGATTTATTTATTAGTTAAGTATCACTTTTCTAGAAATAGCCTACCACCTATATTTACAATTTCACCACGATCTACAAGATTATTAATAGCTTGTACATGCTGTGACCAATTAAGTATATTTTGTATACTTTGATCAGGTAATTCAATTAATTCATCTTTACTTTTGTTGGTTTTACAGTTTGTTATATGATTTGTCATTGCAGTCCTTACTCTACTAAATAGTACTGCAGGTGCCATTGCACCATTTAATTGTAAAGTAGCACGTATCATATGTTCACATTCTTTAATTATATCGAAGGAGGACACATCACTGATATCTTCATGAGCTCTGTTATAATCATCTTGTATATGAGTAGAGTAATCTTCAGAGTGAAGTATAATTGGTATTGTACAATGACAATGTTTATCTAGATAAGTACTTTTTGAAATGATTGGTGGTATACTACTTTTAGAAATACCCTTGTTTTTTGCAAAATTTAAAGCTGAATTTTCTAGTTCAGTTGAACCTCTGTCATTTACTATTGAAGTTACTATTCCTGTAGGGAAATTTAAATTAACATCTTCATCATCCTCATTTTCTGATAAAATCTCTTGATTATAGCTATCATGATCATCTGTACTTTGATTTATTTCATTTTTCTCAATATATTTTATATTTACATTTTCTGTTTGAGCAATATTCTTAAAGTCTAACATCACAGTCATGTCATTGATCATATCATTTTGAGATGAATCTAGTTCAGAATTAGATTTGGATGTTGATAAATTATCGACAGTTTTACAGTTGAAGTGGAATGATTCCGGTATTTTATACATCTCAGTACCATTAGGATTTTGTTCCAGTAGACCTCTTATCACCATACTCTCAATATTCCATCTCATATCAGATTCACTTAATCCAAAATATTCAATTAATTCATTAAAGCTAACTTCATTTGTATAATTTATATTATTTTCTGTTAATGGTTCCGAATTTTTATTTTTAGTGTTTAATGCAAACCAATTAAATAATGTGTTTGAACTAGATCTTGACGCACTCTCACTCTTAGATATAGAATTTGAGTAATATTCAAATTTATCTGATATATACTCATATATACTTACTTGTAAGAAATTTAAGATGATATTTGTACGAATAGTTCCATCTAATGCTTGCAGATCAACTATAGTATTGCCATATCCATGATAACAGTTATATGTCCTTCCAGGATGTTCTTCTTCAAAAAAATTACGATAACTTTCTATTTCACTTTTCAAAGATGCTGATAGGGGGAATAAGTTATTTTTAGATTCAGTACCCACTATATTTTCTGGCCAGTAATATCGTGATATTGTAACTCCTGTAGTATTGGATAGCTCTTGATCAATATTATTTTTTCTAAATTCTTTATATTTTTTGTTATCATCAATTGAGTCATTTATATCCTGAAGAATAACATTACAATATAATAATAAATCATTTTCATCCTTTTTTTCATCACATATATTGGATGTAAGTTTATTATTTATATTAAGTGTAGAGAATTGCTTGCTTATTGTCATTTTGATAATGCCATATACTGATTCATCTCTACGAAAATCCTTCTCAGATATTTCCCATGTTTGAGCATCAATAAAGCCTGAATTATCATAATATTGTCGTTTGGACTTGTAATTTACACTAGTAGCACCAATATTAAATCCCTGTCCATAGCTAATCTCAAGCCAATTTCCTATAACTTTAGAAGCTAAATTATTCATATAATCATATAGCAAAGTTGTGTGGTCCCCATATATTTTTGTTATCCATGTTAAAATGAGTTTAATATGAGGATTTTCAAATTTAAGGTTGAGGAAATTTTCATCTATTTTACTTTTGTAGGATTTGAAATTTGGAGATATTAATGAAAATAAAGGATATATTCCTTCATCAGAACAGCTTATTGGAATAGGAATTTTTGCCTCATTAATACTATTCATACTATTTTCTAGCAAAAATGGTATCCATGATACTATACATTGTGTAGTATCATTTCTTTGTCGTAAAACATTTCCTATTTTGTATAAGGTATCTTCTAACCAGTTTACTGGAAATTCTAATAGTAACAATACATACAAACATTTTATGTAAAATCCTACAATTTTTGATGTATTAACCTCTAACAAAAGTAAATAATTTTCAATATATGTTTGTATTTGATTAGAAATAAAATCAAACCAAAATTCCCTATTTAAATTACTATTTGGTAAGAGATTCATTATGATATAAATATCCACAATGCCTTTTTTTGAGTTTGGAAAATTGTTTATATATTCGGAGATCTTTTCAATTAGTATTAATGAGTATATAGTATTGCATTTCTCATAAAGAACAAGTAGCATGTCATTACTATATAATATTGGACATCTATTTACGGATTTAAGTATTGTTATATTATTGTCATTAAAACTGTTAACTTTTCCCTGATTATAATCCATAATTTCAGTATTCTCTGTATTATAATCAATTATACAATCTTTTGAGGAGTAATTTAATAAAATAGATAACAACGGAGAAAGCCAAAGATATACTAATTTAGTATAGTATACATAAGATATTGTTTCTCCATTAAATAATTTTGAATTATAAAGAGTATTTACTACAATTTTTTGAGCCTTTTTATCGACAGTAAAGTACCACATTTCTTCAAGACCTACTATCCTCATTATTAAAGAAATATCACTGATCCAATTAAATAATGAGATATCTTTAATCATCAATCTATTCCTTTCTTTAGTTAATTCGTATCCACATAAATATTCTAAGCATGATTCTAAGACATAACGACAATTTGATAGCATATTTATAAAATTATTAGTAACTTCTTTATCATTATATTCACATTCCTTACTAGAACCAAAACTAATTTTGTAAATTGTATCCATTAATAAATCCAGATTAAAGTCATCAGTTATTATTGAGTCATTGACATTACATACATCAATTATAGTATTGCATAAATCAGTAAGTCCTATCTTAGATAATTCATCCATCGCATATACTTCAAACAACCTTTTCGGTTCAAAATATCTATATAGGTAAAATATCTTATTTATTAAATCTTGAAAATCACAATTTATTCCACTACAAACTAAAGTTAATATTTCAAAGAGGCTCTTTAAATCATGCTCGATTGACTTATTCTGAATATTGAGAACTTCTTTTGAGAAACACTGAAATACTTTTGAAATATAAATTTCCAAAGTTACTTCAAAATCCTTTAATGTATTCATTTTTAAAAGTATCTTAATTTTATTATGGAAGTCTACAATAACTTCATATATCTTGTGTTCGTAAATGTAAGTAGAATTGTCATCTTCTAAAAAGCACTTTCTAATAAAATCATCATCATTTATATCTTGTTCCATAAATTTAAGAGCTCCTTTTATTATAATAATAAATACCAAAGTGAATCGTATTAATCCAAATATCAGAGAATAGTGAAATACTATTAAATTTATATCAGAATAATTTTCATAAATATTTTCTAAAACCTCACTTTGATTACTATTATTAGAAACTGAAATTGTGTTCAAATTATTTTCTAACTGATTTTTGTTGTGAGATTTCGAAGATATTGAAATGTTACTCCAAAAAAATTCAACCTCATCCTGTATAACTTGTATGAGTGCATTATTCAAATATAATTCTAAGCAAGGTACTTGTAAATTATATTTGTATAGATTACTTAAAGAGGTCTTAAATTCTACAGAATTTAGAGTATCAGGTAATTTCAATATTTGCCTTAAAGTCGAAATACCGGAAGTACTTTTGTCAAAAACATCTTCAGGAGTATGTATAATACATTTTGTAATATTATCATTTTCTTTAATCCCTAACATAAAACCATTTACTCTTGGGATTATATCTTTTAAGTATTTATTGAATATATTTGATATATTTTCCCAAGATCTTCCCAGCTCTTCTACAAAAAAAATTGAATTATACTTAGCCGATGGAATATTACAATTCAAAAATTCCGCTTTTGATATCATTATTAGATATACTGATGTTTCAGTAAAAAGATTTTTCTATATTAACTTAATAGTATTCTGTAGACTTTACAAATTTGCATGTTCTGAGAGCCTGCCCCCCTCCCCCCCCACACAAAATTCTAAAAGAACACGCAATCTTAATGAGATATAGAAATTACGAAGATATTGATACTTTGTTTGCAAATCTGCGTGCAAATATTAAATATAAACTTAGCAAATATTGCTAATATAACTGACTTAAGAATATAAATTCTGGAAACCCCTTGAAAGGGGTACAAGAATCTTTAAGAAATAATGGTGAAGAAATTAAGAACATCAGAAGTGGATCCCGAAGGTTTTGCAATTCCTGAAAAGATGAAAAGTAATTCTAATATAGATCTAGATGTGTCATATAAGGAAAATATAATGGGTAATGTAAGTAATTCTAAGACTACATATTCAAAATCCCAACTTTCAACAAGATGCCGGCTTTATAGAGGGATAAAGTCTGCAGTGGAGAATACTAGACAAAAAAGTGTACTTAGCACATCTTTATTTATGCAAATATATAAGCAAATTAGCAACACTTCAAATTCAGAATATATAACTAAAGTAAAGGAAGTGATAAAACTAATTTTGGAAGGAGGTGGGATTCCTAGTTTATTTGCAGATAATATGATATTAAAGGAAGAACATATTAAAAAAAATTTGGAAGATTTAATTATTAATTTACAAGAAAATGGGGTGTCAATTCTACATTATTATCCATTAAGACCAAAAAAGAAAAATGACAATACATTTCAAGAATTATTTGAGTTATTTTTTAAGGGTTTAGCAGAATATTTATTAAAGAAACCTATAAATTCGGGATTAGAGGATAGTAATGATTTTGGTTATGAATCTCTAAGATTAATATTGGTTTGGCTTAAAGGTTTTTGTACTATTACATTAAGGCCACTTCGTCATAGTAGTATAATTGCAGTAAATGGAATATTGAAAGGAATGGGAAATATAAAAGGGGAGATACTAGAAACTCTCGAAAGGTTCAGACAACAAAAAAAGAAAGATTCTAAATCATCTAATAGCCTTAAAACTATTAACAAAGAGATTAATAGATATGAATTAGCTATGGATAAAATTAAAGGAATATGCGATGATATTGTGCATAATATATGGATTGAAAGGATAAAAGATATAGCAGAATATATAAGACTTACATGTATATTGACTTTACAAGATGTTTTATTAGAAGACTGCATGATTAATGTTATTGAAACCATTGATATTATGAATATACTAAAAATGCTTTTAAATGATCAAAGTATTGATAACAGGATTGCATGTTTTTCATGTATCAAGAAGATAGCATCAATGGATAACTTAAGAAATATTTATAAGGACTATTTCCGAGATTTTGAGTTTTTGAATAGTTTGAAGAATATGATTATTGCTGCTTCTAAAAGTGATATAGATGAAGATAAAATCAAGATGGGCGAATATTCGATTTCTATCTTGAATGAGATTCTTATGTGTGGTTTTTTGGAAGAGAGTTTTATTGATGAAATTGTTGACTTACTTTGGTTAGATTTTAAATCAAATAAACTATCTAGTAGTATAGCTCTATTCATTAATAATGCTCTTTTTAATGGTGGTATTATCCATGAAAATGTAGAATCTGAAGAATTTGTAGAGATCTTGGAAAATGAAATGGGAAAGAAACGAATGAAAAGTTCGATAAGTATTGAACAAATAAGATCAATTGATACTGATCGTTTAAAGTTAGATCTAAATACTTTGCTTGAATTTCTAAGTGAATTTGGTAAGGACTATATAATACTGACGAGTAGATGTGTGAACTCATTTTGGTCTAATACACCATGTATTAGAGATACAAAGTTATTGGTTGAGACTATTCTTGAAGTTGAGAATTCTGGAATACAAGGAGATAATAATTTAATTACTAATATTAACAAGCTATTGTTACTTGTTTTGCACTCAAATCTTTCGAAAATACAAGGATCTTTAAGTGATAAACACAATAATCCAAATATATACAGTATAAATGATAATATTTATAGGGCTTCTATTGCAATAAGAACTGTATTTCAGTATATTGAACCATTAATACTAGTACATGAAGCTAATTTGGATAATCTTACAATAATTTTGACAATTATATCTATTGTTATATCTATGTACTGCACACTATTGCAATTAAAAGTGTCCCCAAGTTTAATACCATCTAATTTCAATTTTCCATTACAAAAAGTTTTAAATTTATATTTTAGTCATTCTGATCCCAAAATTTTAGATGGAATATGCATGATTCTATCACCACTGAGTAAACTGGAGGTAGAAGATATATTATATAATGGAGAAATACTTAAAGAAATAAAGTCAAGTGTTAAAGGTATACAAAAAAAACTCATAGATGAATTTATATCTATAGGAAAAGGATATCTCAAGACAACAGATGAGTTACTTTATCTAAAGGATATCGAAGATTTGTCAGATCCAAATAAAGAAAAAAAAACGAAAAATAAAAAAAATTCAAAAGACTATGATTTAGTTTTGAAGAAAGCTACTTCTGAGGCTATTACATGTTATAGAAGGATCTATGCAATTATAAAATATATGGCTATAGATAATATTTTTCTTTTAAATAACTTTGCAGATATTTCATCATTAAACAACTCAAATGAGAATATGACACCTGAACAAACTAGTGGAATGCCTCTTATCTATGAAATTTTGTTAGAGATCTTAGAAAGGTCTGAAAGAGTAATAAATAGCCAACAATATAATATAATATTATATCAGACATTGCAATTATATAATGTCATACTAGATTTTCTAACAACTGGCTATACCCATCTCGTACAATATTTATTACAAGGAGTTGATGTTGATAACTCTTCGGATATGGATTTATTTTTGCAAAATAAGACTAAAAGTAATATTAACAAATGTAATTTACTTGAAAACAATATTGTACATTCATCAACAGCTACAGTATATAAAAATCTTCGACACAAGATGAGTTGTGTTTTATTGGAAATACTACGATTTTCTCAGAACAAAGATCAAATAGAAGATGAAAAGCACATTTGTTATGGTTACTTGAGATTTCTTTCATTATCTTCATTCTTCATTATGTTAAATCTGCAAGGAATAGTAGAAGAAAATGTCACACAATCCGATTTTGAAATAGGATTACAGTGGGTACCTTCAGATTCTGACTTAACAGTTATTATTAAAGAATATTTGTATTGGATACAAATATCTCATAAATTAAAGTTTTCATATGATAAAAACCATCATATTATGGAATTTTTAGTTTATGGAAGTTATAATACAGATAAACCTTTATACATACTTTATCCAAACTGTCGTGTATTTGAACAACTAGATAACCTGAAAGATGAACCAATTATTTCTACTGATAATTTACTTTCAAAATTTAGAAATAAATTAAAAGAGTTTATATTTCATTCCTATAATCCAACTTGCATATTGACTTTGCTAATATCAAACTGCAAACACAATCTAACAAGTGATATGCTTGCACCTCTATTCCTACTATTTATACCAATAATCAAAGATTATATTTCCAAACATTCATTGCATGTAGAGGAAAGTAATATTATATACAACTTTGATAAATTTACTAATAGTCTAGTTGAAGAATTTTATAGTAATAAAAACAAGATATTGGGTATATTTACTTGCATAGTTATAGCAATGATATTGGCTTACAGTAACAAAAGTGAGGATAAGGCTGAAATAATTGGGAAAACATTTATAGATTTATATGCTATAAAAGCTGGTTCAAAAAAGTTTGATAGTGCTATAAAGGATAATGCATCAGACTTGATCTTGTCCATTGTGGAAGGCATGAGATATGCATTATATGGAGCTACTGTTATTCCAGTTTATAGGAATATTATTACTAGAGAAAATATTATTAATGGTAAGATTTTAGTCGGAAATTTTGTTAAATATATTGAAGATCTATTTACAATTCATAATCTTGGGGGCAATAAACCACTTCTCAACTATTTGGCTACTGGAGAAATTAATCAAATTCTTGAACAGTTAAGGATATTATGTAAAATAAGAAATGATGAAAATAATACAATTTTAAATTATTATGGTAATCAAGATATATTAAATGAAGATGCTATTAAATTTCTTGATCGTATTGCTAATTTCCTAGACAAATTACAAAAAAGGAATAAAATAAATAATACTAGAAAAAGTCTAGATTCTCAAAAAATATATCCACCTCCAAAAGTGATTAATAAGTCCAGTAAGAATAATAAAAGAAGAAGACGATCAAAGGCATATTATCTTGAAAGTAATGAAGAAAACGAACAAGATGAAGATATTGAGGATGAATTTGAAATAAAGTAAGATATAAGTCTTATTTGTGAAGTAGATAATTTTATCTTACATAATCTATAATACAATTGATAAATACATGAAAAGGTCCATTTAATTAGAAAGTAATGTATTTCCAGCATTATTGAAAGAACTTCAACTATTCCATTTGCAGAGAATGTCGTTGTATCTTAAATATATAGTATCTATATTTTGGCATCCCCAATAAAGACCTAATGCAGCAGTACTATTATCATTATGAAAAGAATTTTTGTTAATATCCCATAGTGCACCAGGGCCAGATCCAATTATATATGGTTTGTGTAGCATACTACCTGACAAATTATCAGAAAAGACAATTCTTGAAATATTTTTGTAAGCTAGATATCCAGATATGAATATATCATCAGTAAAAAATAAGTGCTCAACAGTTTCACTTGGACATTTATCCTTCAGTGAAAAAATATCATCATCAAGAAATTTCATCTGTAGAAAATATGTTCCAACACCACTTAACAAATCAGCACTTCTTACAATGAAATTGGCACTTTTTTGATCATGACTTAATCTATATGTACGATCAATTCTATATGTTGGATCACACTTATCATGAAAAGCTTGTCCTCTTCTACCTAGAGCTGCATCTGGAAAATTCTCATGCATATATAAGTAGTCACACACAAGATGTCTTGAATATTTTGTATCATCATCTAAGACAATTAATCCAGAGTCTTTTGATATATTCCCAATTTCTAGTGGTAGTAAAAACTTAGTAGCTGGTCCATAATCTTTCCCTCGTAAAATGCGAATTAAAGGGAATTTTTTTCTATCCAGTAAGAAATCTGGCAAAGGTGGATATTCCTTCCCGGTCCGCTCAAATTTATATGGGATTGAAATGATTATTTCGTGTATATCATAAGTCTGTCTATGAAGTAATTCTAAATATTTCTCCAAACTATTGATCCGTTCTGGTGTCGTTGTCATTAGTATATAAATAGGTCCATTATACCTATATGGACAAGGTGATAAAACTGATTTGATCAAAAAACCACTTTTTGATTCCTCCTTTTTTATATATTCTTTAGGATTCTCACTTTTTTCATGTGCTTCTACATATTTTGCTATATAGTTTAGTGAACCTGCTATCAAATCAAACATTTGTTTGTTTTCTGTCAATTTCTGACTAACTGTATCAATTGAGTCACTCAACGAAACTAATTTCTCGAAATCTTCTCTCCTCCACTTTATCTCATTTTCTAGTTCTATCATATTGTGAAAATTCTCCTTATCAAAACTTTTTTTTGTGACTTTATTCTGACCAAATGTACTAAAGATGTATATTATTACAGAAAGCAACAATAAGGAGAGAACAAGAACTGTCACATGGAATTTAATTCCCAGAGTACTATTATGTAATCTCGTGCATATACTACTCATTTTTTAATTTTAAGATTTAATATTTGTGAGCAATAAGACTTTCCATTAAATATACTTAATACATGCATGCATGTCAACGCACTACATGTTGGCATTGGTTATAATGAAATACCGGAGTATTTTAAATATCAAGCAAACATACATAGATTATATGAATTATTAAGATTATTCTCTGTCTACTATGTGGTTTTTTCTTGTTTATTCGCAGACATTATATGTTCATGAAATGCCAGTCTCAAGGATAATAGAACAAAAAATCCACAATATATTATTTGAGGTATTGTAATTGTCTATGTAAAATAGAGTTTAATTGTCTAGGTTATTTTCAAAGCTATATATTCTTACCTTAAGAACAGTTTCATAATAGTATAATTCAAACCCTGAAATTGGCAAACAAACTAGATTTATAAGAATATTTAGTTATAATAATTGTAAGTTTATGATATTTTAATTCACTTACTTGAAACACATATAGTAGCACCCAATAAGAGTTCAATAGCTACATTTAGTGTATAAGTTGCAACTCTTCTGTCAAAGTGGGTATATAAAGCTGTCACAACTCTTAAAAATCGTTAAAAGTATTAACTTCAAAAATTTTGAAAAATGAATCCAGGTTAGTAACTTACAGTAAAATTGACAATAGTCCACCTGGATAGTTACCAAAAACAAAATTAATAAAAATGTATACTGCGTGTGCCCCTGCTAAACCAATAAAAATTTCTCTTAGGATAGATATGTACTTCGAGTTTTTTGATATATTCTTAATCTTATCCAATCTAGATGACTTCTTCTCAACTAAATTTATATAAATTAATGCAGTAAAAATTATAATAATTGTATTTCTGGTATTTAAACATACCACTTGCACCACTATTATTCTTAGTAATATGAACTTCTGACATTTATAAATTATTTCAAGAAAATATTAAAAATTTCACTATTTAGATAATTATATCCACATGAAGCTATATACTGGAAACTGCATGCAATGACTATTGCCGGTATAGAGGTATAACTATTACGTATAATCTTGTATTTTTATTTTTAGATATATATTAAATAATTTTGTTGTAAATATGTATTAAAGTAAGTAACTAGCTGTAATCATTAGTGGATTTAATTATATGGATAAGCAAGATATCAAGATAATAATAATGTGGAAATGTGGCTGATGCGCAAACATGATAGGAGATACTGTGTGATTATTGGGACAGTTTTTTTTTTGTCGACAATCCATATTTACTATAGGACATCTTCTTTTAAATACTTTACTAAAGAAACTATTTTTCATGATATTATAGAAAAAAAATCAACTATTGCAAATTGTAACTTAAAATTTAATGGATCTCTAGATGACTCAGGGATAGATTTTGCTAGTAAAGTAGATTATTTATACAAAGACATTGAATTTTGTTTGAGTAGTGAACAATTACGTCTCTATAGAGTTACTCAAGACCTTAGACCTAGATTAAATACAAATTATTCAGGATATACAGGTCCATGGCTGGAAGATGGGATATTTTGCAATTGGATTAAGCAACACGTATATAACTATGAAAATAGATGTAACGAATCAAGTAAAATACCACCAATCTATATTCCTATATTTTGGACATCTTTAAATCGTAACAAAGTAAGTATTAAACAGAGAAGAGATTGGCTAGATAATGCCCAACATGTACTAAATTCATTGGATCCAAATTTAGTTTACTTTACAATTCTACAAGTAAGTTTACTTTCAATATGTAGTATATATTCAAATTTTATTATAAACTATCTTCAAAATAGGATGCAGAAGGTTTTAAAAGATCTAAATTGAAACTCATTAATAAGTCAAATATTATCGTTTTTAATTCTGGTGGTGCAGAAACTGGCTTGGTACAAATTCCCATACCACTTATAAAAGGAGAGATAAGTATTGATGACAAATATAGGTATAAAGATATTTTTGCATCATCTACAATAATAAAAAAGCATTTCCCCGTTAGAAAAAAATTATTTGAAGTGATCAAGTTTGTCAATGCGACCAATTTATCAAATGATCTTAACATTACTAGTTCAGAAATATTTGATGGTAAATTTTTGCATTATGAAGGGCCAAGATTTAGGGAAATAATTCAACGCTCACTATTTCACTTGTGTCCTCGTGGTTTTGGTAGAACATCATTTAGACTATATGAAACAATACAACTAGGTACAATACCAATATATATTTGGGATGATATTGAGTGGATACCATATGGCAGTATATTTCATGAAATTGGTATATCACTTCATGTATCACAAATAGAAGAAATACCCAATATTGTGAGTAATATGTCACAAAGTGATATTAATAGAAAACTCGAAAATATAATCAAACTCAGGCCTTGGTTTACATATACTGGAATTACATACTATATATTGAATATACTAAAGAAACTACCATTAAAGTATTTACAAAAGCTGAGATTTTAAGACAGAGCCAATTAGATGACTAATCAATTGAAAATTCTTATTTTATAATATTATAGATCCAAAATACATTCAATTGTATGATACATTGTTTTCGATAGTACTGTTGGCCTTAAGTGATGACATACTCCAAGGTTCATCATCAGCTCAACTGAACGATCAACACTTTGTTGGTAAACTTCCCTTCTAATCCTTAAAGTCCTCTGAGGTTCAGGAAGACTTTCAGCTAATTCAGCGGCAATTTCGGCAGCTTCCCACAAATCATTATATATATGATTGCTATAGTTTTTATTCCGTAATGATGTCATAGATAAGTGGCTAAAAGAGGCAAGATCCTCAATTTGCAAATCTGATTTATCACTTCTACTACTCTCCCATGAATGATTTAATCCCATATGCTTGTTTAAACCAATATATGTCTTACTATTGTTTATTTTGCATGACGAAGGAATCTGTTCTTGTTCTTGAATGTCCAAATATAAGGTATTATCTTCCTCCAATGATCTGACAGTATTTCTTAAATTTGCGAAGTTTTGTAGTGATTCTGCCTTCTTCTTTTGTATCATCTTCTGTTTCATTTCTACTATTGGTAGTGGTGAAGCAAATGATTTTGGGAAAAATTCTGAGTCACTAATATCTGTAAAATCGAAACTCTTGTGATTTACATTTTCAATTACTAACTTCGGGCTATCTGTAAATATTCCACTAGGTATATTATATTTTGTGACATCATTATCATACTTCTGAATATATGTTGTCTCATAAAGGTAATTAACTGGAGACTTTCCATGGAATGGACTTGGGCTAGGGATGCAAATTGGTGAATCCAGTATAGTATTTCTTCTTTCAGTTATAGGTGTTCTAGTGCCAATGCTCTCATATTTATCAACTTCACTGTCATTTAACTTATTTATAGGAGATTCAATAGGTAATAATGATTTCTTTTTATCTAAGCTACACATTGCAGATAAAGCCTTTGATGGAATATAGTATTTCAAACAAATATGACAACTTCTAACTAAGTTTACCTTCAGTCTTTCCTCACCAACCCGGCTAACTATGTCAATAATGCAGATTAATATATAGTACGAATATTTTGCAATACTTCTTCTACTTTCTTGAGAGCGAATTCTGCAAAAATTGAAATTCGTAACAAAATTATCCAAAGAGATACCATATAAATTGTAAATTTCCAATACATCTACTCTGAAAAGGCTTAATTTGCCTCTATATCCTTTTAAGAAATCTGCAATTTTCTTTAGACACTTGTGAATATTAACAATCTCATTATTTGTCAAAAGAGATTCTGTCTTGCAAATATTTTCCAAAAGTTCAAGACCAAAATTCTCAATTTTTTCATACATATGATCATAAATACTTCACTATGCTACAGATATTTTTCCATTGAGAATCCGAATATATAGTGAAACTTTCCTGAATCTTTCAATTCAAATATTATATTGGCGGTATATAAGTATTATAATAAAGACTATTTTAGCTTAATTTGTGGGTATTTAAGATTATAAAGTTTCCAATTATTTATCAAAAAAAGACTAATTGATGGAAATAATTAAGGAAGTTGAGGAATGTGATAGTAAATTAGACAAATATTTGGATATTTCAAGTAATGATAATATAATACTAAAAAGTAAGCTGGAGGTAAAATTAAATGACTTGGAAAAACGGCACTTGGCTATTAAAGAAAGGGAATCTCAAGCAGTAGGGATTTTTGAAAGGAAATTAAAACAGATAGAATTAGAGCACAAGATGGAAATTCAGCTCCGGCGACAACTAAGGTATGAAGTCAATAACCTTCGTAAGCGGTTGTTAGAAACTCATCAACTATATTATAATACCCTAGAGGAGAATGTGAAACTACATAAAGAGATTGATAGATTAAAATTTGGACTTTTAGAACAACCAACTAATAATTCGAGAGATATTAGTTTATCTAAAATTGACTCTGTAGATAATAAACAGGAACATTTTAATAGGCTAGAATTGAAGAACCCTGAAGATAAAACAATATCTGAAAAAGGTGAAATCTACAATATATATAAAGAAATTTTAGAAGGTACTGATGATAATAAAATAATTAAGGATTTTATAGAATTTAAAGATAAAAAAGTTTCAAATAGAGATGTTAATAAGACAATTAATATTGATAAAGAAGTCAAAGAAGCTGAAAAGATTGAATTACATAACAAAGCTATGGAACAAAAACAAAAACCTAGAGTTCATAATATATATAAGTTAGATGAAAAGGATGAAATTTCGCCACAAATACATTTTGGAAAGCAATTTAATATAGCTAAAGCTCCAACACTCCGCTCTGAAAGAGCCCAAGACTGGTTAAAACAATTAGAAGCACTTTATAGCCCAAATGGAAATCCAAAAAGTGATATGTTAACTCCAAATTACTTGTCTGAGAATCACAAGGAATTTAGTTGGGATATTCCTATGGAAAAAAAGGAAATAAATGTAAATAAATTGTCAAGACAATTTACTCATGATGAGATTGAATATGCAGAAACTATGCTAAATAATACAGATATAATAATTAACCAGATTAATCGTAAGGATAAACAACTTTCAACATTACTTAATCAAACATTAAAAATACAAGAAATATTGGAGCAAAATAATATGAAAGATTACAATCATGAAATAAATATATTTCGTAAAACATCTTCATTTTATGATTATTCAAACAGCAAAAAATCTGACTGGAATCATAAATTTATTATAAAAAGATAATAACTAGCAATAATAGGTTTTTACTATTAACATGATTTACATCATTTATATAATTGATGTTCCCCAGCCTCTTTTAAGGGGAATATTGGATACATCAACATATGCCTTATAATTATTTGGTAATATAGTGGAATATGAGTTATTTGAATATTTATATGAATGTTTAAATTGTTCTGGGATATAAAAGCTGCTTGTATATAACGGTGGATAAAATGATGGTGGACTTTGACTTTTTGAATGAATTTTAATCTTAATGGCTGGTTTTACGATCTTTGGTGGTTCAGGTATTATGTTTGGTGAGACAATTTGATAATCATATCTCCTAGTGCCACTTAATAAAGATAATGGAATATCACGTATATAAGAAGATGAATCAATATACTCAACTGGATCTTCATCTAGTATAATACTAGCTAGACCTTGTTGTATTTTCTTCCCCACAGTTGAGAGGACTTTGGGCTTAATTTCCATAACCATTTCTTTTACTATAAACTTACAAATACCTTCTATTGGAGAATAAGTTATCGTCATAGAAGTTATACCTCCACTTTCTAATTTTATTGGTATATTATGTTCATCAAATTTTGCATTTATACCACTGGAGTTAAATCTTACATTATCAATATTTATTCCTTCCATTATGTCCCATGTTAAATTCTCTAGTTGTAAAATTTCTTTTAGACATAAATTAATCAAGTTCTTTATATGATCCATTATAAATATAAATACAAGTACTTAAGAGATGTGATATTTCTTAATTTAAAAATAACCATAAACCTTTTTCTATTATATTAAGAAAAAAAAAGAAAAAAAAAAAGAAAAAAAAATCTCTTAAATTGGACAGATTCAGTATTTATTAGAAACAGGTCTTAATACTTAGCTCACATTCTGGCGCCAAAAAAGTAATAAAATACTGTAACAAATACATAATCTTTATTATATATAGTAATAATTAATTATATAATTTTCCATATTAATTGTAATTCAGAATATTATAAGGATTTCTGTAATATTCTGTCTCATATAATAGTTGGAATTTACATTATTTCATTTTATTTTCTAACACTAAACATTAAACTAGGACGCTTAGGTGCTTTTAAAGGCATTATAGACTTTGTTGTCGATAAATTCAAAGCAGAATTTTGCATATTATGAGTGATTTGATTTTGTTTAACTTCTTTATAAGATATTCCATCATCAGCATTAGTACTAGATATTTTATTGTCAGTTGTTTTTCCAATAATAGAAGATCTTCTACTTGATATAGATGCTCTATTACTATTGCAGTTTTCATTATATAAACTATTAGCCGCATTATAATTAGAATCTCTTAATTTTAAATTTTCAAGCATTAAACGAGCATTTTCCCTCTTGAGTTGTTCTGCATCTTCAATAGCCTTTTTATACATTAACTCAATTTCTATTTTTGCCCAATCTCTTTGCCTAATATCTTTTTTTAGAGCTTCTCTTTCCCTTTTCAGATTCTGTAATTGATCTGCTAACACTTTTACTTCTACATTACTATTACTACTCCCACTAATACCAACAGATTTTGAATATTCAGTCATACTTAACATACAATGATTACAAGTACTATCTTCTAAAGTTTTCTGTAATTCTTCTACTCTTTTTTCTAATTCTTCACATTGTTTTAATAATACCTCTATAGAAAATGATTCATGCTCTGATATATCATTTGTATCCACTCTGCTTTGATGATTATTATGGATTCCATTAAGTAAACTATCTAATTCTCTTTGTAATATATAGACTTCTTGTTCATATCTTTGACGACTCATTACTTCGTTATTATATTGATCTGATATTTGAAGTAACTCCTTCTTTAAATTATCTATATTATTTTGTAAATTAGCTATTAATTGATCTTTTTGAGATAATTCTTCTACTTTATTTTCTAGTAATATTGTCTTTTCTTCTAAAATATCTTTTAAATTTAAATTATCATTATTATATATTGTTATCTTATCTTGTATATTCTTCATATTTCTTTTCAAGCACTCAATATGTACCAAACACTGCTCCTTCTCTTGAGATACCTCTCTTAATTTCATTATTTCCTTATATTGTTCATTTATCCTCATTTCGTAATCTTCAACTAATTCAATTTGGTATTTTTCCATTCTTTCTATTTTATTATTATTTTCACTAAGTATTCTATCTAAAGAATTTGATGCTTCTTGTTGCTCAATCTCAATAATTTTTTTTAACTCCTTATTCTCCTTAATTAACTCTTCAATTCTCTCTTCATAACACTTTTCTATTAATAATATTGATTCTTCATCTGAATCTAATGAGTCTGTCTGTTTTTCTTTCATTGAAGATATTCCCTCAATTTCATTATATTTATACTCAAATAGTTGTTGCTTAAGCTCATAATTTTCTTTTTTATATTGGTTCAATGCATATCTTAAATTATCTAATTCAATAAAATTAAAATCATTATCTTTATCATTACATGTAAATTTGCATGCACATGCAGATTCTTTAGCATCATATATACTTTCATCCTTTAATGCTTTCAAATCTTCTTTATTGAAAAAAACAGAAGAATCTTCAACTATATAATTCATTTCAGGTTTATCCTTATTTAAATCTTTAGAATCTTCATCTCTTTTTTTAATATTATAACATTTTTGTTCCTTATTTTTATTATCCCTATATCTTAAACTATTCTCTTTAAATTCTCTTAAGTCTTTAATAATATTCAAATCCTCCTCTAATTCTTTATTTAAAGAATCTATTTGATCCTTTAATCTGTTATTCTCATCCAACAATGTTTTTATACGCCGATTATCTTTAATAATAACTGTAATATCATTATCCAATAAAGATAGCATCTTTAAAAATTTATCTACATAATAACCAAGTTTTTCATTCTCAAATAAATTATCTATACTAATATCCCAATTATTTCTAGTTATATTAACTCCTTCTATAGTACAAAACAACTTCTTACCACCTTTTATACATCTTAATAATAAGTTTTCTAGATATTTAATTTTACGATATAGCCCTTCATTTTTCTTCATAATATCGTTTAATTGCTCTTCAAAGTTGACTCTATCTAAACATAAGTCAATCTCTTCATCTTGTATACAATTTATAAACAGTCTTAATTGTTTCTCATTTTCTTTTAATCTCAAGTTACTACCCCTCAATTGAAGGTTTTCATATTCTTGCTTTTCCAAAATTTCTTCTAAATCTTTATATTCCAAAAATAAATTAGGATTATTTCCAAAGATATATTTTTTATGTTCTAGAGCCATCTCTCAAAAAAGAACACGTTTTCCGTTATTTTCCTTTTTTTTTTTTTGCATGTTCCCACATTACCAAAGCATGTTATTTCAACAGTAATAATATGGCTCTAGTACGTTTGGGCGGGTACTTTACTGACAATTCCTAAAATTGTCACTAAGTTAAACTTTAAATATATAAAGTAACTTTACTATATTTATAATAAATCCTTATTAGATATAATATCTTGTAAGTATTGAACTATTGTTGCTGATTCTTAAATCTATTAAGATCAAAATTATTTTCTAGATTCTACATAATATTACTATTGTATTAGCGCTAAGCTAAATTTTAGTTTTAATCTTTTTGTACTAAATTTCTTTAGTTTCAATTAAAAATAACCTCTTTAAGACCCTTATCATGATTATATTGATCCCATATATTCCACTTTTAGTTAGAAATATATATTAATATAATTAGAAACCTTATATTTAAATATCAATATAAATTATATAACGAATTATTAATATATGATAAAAATGTCATTAAATGTTAGAAAATATTTTTTTAACATTCTATCATATATTTATATTGATTGATAATAATTTAATATGTATTAAAACTATTAATATTACCGTCTAAGTGTCTAATTTGTCTATTAAACCCTTTTCTATTGGACACCTAAGCAAGAGGCCCGCAGTTAAGACTGAAAAGCCAGTAATATTACCCCAGTAAACGCAAAAGATTTAATACAACCGCTAAGAAGTGGATAATATATGTTAAAACTAGCTATTACTAGTATTAAACAAGTGTCGTATATATAGTATCATAGTGTGTTGATTAAGCAATGGACTCGGAAGATATAGTAAATCAAGTTCTTGAAGAAATCAAGCAGTCCATAACAATGATCTCGGAAACTTTTAACAAAGATAAAGATGAAAATTCTTCTATATACAACTTTTCTATTTCATCATTATTGGAATATTGTGAGATTCATATTGTAGATGAGTTACCATCTATACCTTTATACTCTAATGAAGAAATATGTATGATACCCTGTCAAGAATTGAATAATGAAAACTATGAGAATGATTGTAATAATCCTTCAAGTGTCATATTAATGTCCTCTTTAACATCAGATTCTATAGATTCTTCTAGTACTGATACCTACATAGCCCCTTTTATTACTCAAGAAGATTATGAATCAACAAGTGCTGGTAGTTGTATTTCTGATGACTCAGATATTGAAAATATTGTTCATGATGAATCAATAAATATTCATTCATCTACTATACCAAATCGAAATTTCAATGAAGGTGAATTACTATCTTCTCAAAGGTGTATTAATATTTTTAAAAGGTCATTTATGGAATTAGCTAATCAACATGATTCCACAAATATATCTAATACAAATAACTGTCGATGTAATAATTATAAATTATTAAAATATGATCACAATTACAATTGCATAAATAATAATACCGAAAACATAAGTAATTGCTACTTTTACCCAGAGCTAGATTAATTAATAGAATAAAATATCTTGATAAAAAGCAAGTAGCAACAAGTATATTGGTCTCTTTTCTATTAAGAATGTGTTTATTAATATTTATTTAATCACTTGAAGATCTATATTTATTAATTACTAAGTAAAAGTTGGGATATTCTTATTAAATTCATAATACATTAAAGCTTGCCCAATACCTGCTGCATATGATAAAGTTGATATGTAAACCTATAATAAGTAAGATAATAGCTAAAAAAAGAATTATACAGAAAGATAATATAAAGGAAAACTTACATTAGATGGAGGTTGGATATCCTGCTTTTCCATAATCTTTATAAGTAGTAAACCTTGAGAAGTGACTTTAGCATTATCTAAAGTATCTACTAAATCACTTTTTATATTGTTCCCATGTACTAAATAGTCTTTTAAATCTTGTTGTGCATTATTTACACAACATGTCTTTACATTGGGAATAGAAAACATATGGGCATCATTTCCAGAATCTCCACATACAAGAAATTTATCTATTGTTATTTTATTTCTTATATATTTATCATATAAAAACATCACAGAATTATCTTTACCTCCTAATAATGGGAGGATATCTAGATATCTCCATTTACCTATTCCACTAATTGCATATTTATAATTCTTGTTATTTACCTGAATTTTATCTATTATTGATATTATGTCGTCACTACATATAGAAATAGATAGACGGAAAGGATCATGGAACTTGTTGCCATTTATGTAATATTCTATATTTTCTAAGTCAAGTATATTACAGATATTACATTTAACTAATTCATGATTAAATTCACAACTTATTATATCAAACCAACTTTCCAACGGTCTTGCATATAATCGATTAGGACACCAAATAGGGAAACTATTAATTATATCTAAATCTTTATAATATTTTGTATTATTTTCATTATCAAGTGGTAAATTATAAATTCCCAATCCTTCATCTTGATATATTAAAAAATTATTTAAATTTGAAAGTTCATTATCATTTATTCTTTCTTTCAAACTCTTAGTTAAATCAGAAATTTTCATAGGAATTCCAGGAAATGTATATATTTCAGTTCCAACTCCACATATTGCATAATCTGGCCTAATTAAACTTTTTTCTTTCGATACTTTAAGAAAATCTTTTAAATTCCTTCCAGTAGAATATATTAAAATTGATCCTTTAAAAGCATGTTGACGCATCCAAAAATCTTGAAATATTTCTAAATATTTATCATTTCCTAACAATGTTCCATCTAGATCAGTAATAAGAACTATTGGAGGAGTATCTTCAATAATACTTAGTATTCCATCTTTTAAACAAATTCTCATATTCTGCAAATTATCATCAGTATATATAATATAATTTTTACAATTTTCCCACCTTGGAGGATTATCCCATTCAGACTTTAAATCATTTGTCATAACAAACTCCATATGGGTCCTAATATTGCAAATATTGTCACATGCAAATTAAGTTAATATAACAATAATACATGGTTTATATATTTTAATATTTAAATTTACATAAATCTTTTTTAAATATGCTTACCTTATCATTTCTATTTCTATATAATGCCAATTTATCCAATTTTCTACTTTTTTTAAAGGTCTTTCTTCCCATATTTTATTTTCAATATTATTTTGTGACTCATGATATAATAAAACTTTATTCCATCCAGAGTAATAAAATAGCTTGATATTTACCATATTGTAATTTATAGATATTATTTATTAGATATAAGTTTACAGGAAATGAAGATGATGATATCTTTACCCTTTTTCACATGCTTTATTATAAATTTTCCTCTTTTATATATTTAGCGCCTAAGTTTTTTTTTTTTTTTTTAACAATACCGTTATTGAAATTTCTAAAGGGATTATGTGTTACTTAATTAGTGAAATTAAATTTTAATAATTTGCTAATATTGGATAAAGATTTATTTACATTTTTTTTAAATATTATATCGATATCCTAATGGATCATCAACATAGGGGAGGACATAAAACTGGTAGTGGAGCACTAGCTAGTTCTCAGGATATTGCCATTGAAAGGCGTGAAAGGCTTAGGAGACTTGCTTTAGAGACAATTGACCTTTCTAAGGATCCTTATTTTATGAAAAATCACCTTGGTATGTGTAATAATGTAATATTTATTTTTATTACTCATTTAATACTTTGTTTCTTTTATAATCCTTTTAGGACAAATTGAATGTCGTCTATGTTTGACAATACATACAAATGAAGCTTCATATTTATCACATACTCAAGCTAGGAGGCATCAAACAAATTTAATATATCGTGCTGCAAAAGAGAAAAGTGGAAAATCATCTAAATTGACTTCAGATCAAATAGATTTATCTAACAAAAAACCAAAAACTCCAAGAATTGGTATTCCTAAATATCAAGTATCAAAACATTGGGATTCTAAAAATAATCAGAAATGTATATATGCTAAGTTTTTTTTCCCTGATATTAAAGAGAAATATAAACCCTATTTTAGGATAATGTCGTGTTGGGAACAAAAAAAGGAACTTCCAGATACAAAATACCAATATTTATTAATTGCAGCTGAACCTTATAATGTTGTTGCAATAAAGATTCCAAATTATGAGATTGAACGTAAAAATAATAAACTCATGACATTTTGGGATAATAAGCAAATGATATATCATATTCAAATTTTTTTCCAAGAAAAAATAAAGGATATCACTGATACTGAAACATCTACTAAAGAAAATTAAATTTGAAATACTTAATATTTACTTTATTAATATATATTAATATTAATAATTTATATTATAAATTTTTTTTTTCTCTAGTTGGACTTATTAAGATTATATCTATAAAAATATTTTTCAAAATTTGTTAATAATATAAAAAAAGAAGAGATTAGTACAATAATTAATATTTTATTAATATTCAATGAGTTATTTTAGATAATGCATTACAAAAGAGAAAGTTATATTTATACAAAAATTATAATAGTTAATCTTTATAAAAATATATATATATGTATATATATATATAGTATAGTATCATTTTAACTTGTATATTCTAAAACTTCTCATAACTATTTAATTGATAAGTATTTCAGAATTTGAAAGAATAGAGATATAGGAGATTATATTTTAAAGATAATTTAAAAAAAAATATAGTTATAATTAAAGAATATAGTATTATTAATTAAAATAATTATTATAAAATACTCTTAATTTTATATTTATAATCATAAAATATATTTCATAAAGGAAAAAAAAAAGTATCTACATAGTATATTTGAATTATTTAAGTTATAAGTCTCTTTTACAATGAATTATAATATAGGTTAAATAATTATTTGTTATTAATCCCTATAAATGATTAGAAACTAAAAATTTAGTAATTCATATTAGGTCATGAGTAATAAATTATGATTTATTAATAATGAGATATTTTTTTTTAAGATACTGTAAATGTACAATACTAATTTTTACAAAAAAAGAAAATAATTTTTATTATAGTAATATAAAGTATTTTTAGAAGATTTATACAATGTAATTATCTAGTATTTATATATTTAATAAATTCAAATACTTTACAATAGTAAATCTTAGATTTTAATTTTATATAAAAAATTTACATGATGAAAGAAAAACAAGATTTAACTAAGAAATTAAGACAGATTTAATATTTAAGTTTGTCTATAATAAAATAATAAAATATTCACTAAATACAATAGTATATTAGTTTAGTAATTTATTCAGTTGAAATATTTAGATTGTTGAATGTAAAAATCAGATGTATCTTAATATTTCATAATTTAATAAATCCTTTGCTTGAATATTGATAATATAAAGTAAATTCAATTTTAAGACTTTATATTATTAATTTAAAAACAAATTATATATATATTAATAGGATATTTAAATAGAAATAAAAAAGGTAGCTACTTTTTTTTTTTTTTTTATTTTTAATCAATTTTTGATTATTTCACTTCATATATTGTAAATTTTGATTATAAAGATAAAGATGATTCTTATTAATAAAAATCAATTGAAATTAAAATAAGTAATTTTATAAGTCAATATATTAATGTATAAAATATATTAGATCAATTATTTCCACTTATTAACCCATTTATTTCTTTCTTCAGAATTAGTTAAATTATTATCTTTTATAAAATTATCTATATATTCATGTTTCTTCTCTAATGACTCAAATATAGACTTTTTTTGAATTACCCATATTTCATTAACATCATCTTCTGTTGTAGGTATTACTTGAATGAAATATTCATTATCTTCATTTATATTATTTAATTTATAACTAGAGTCAATATATTTATTTTCCATATTAAAATTATTTATAATATTTTTATTAACATTTGAAATAATTTCCTGATAAATTTGATATTTTCTTTCCTTATCACGACAAGAAATATTATAAATAATACATCCAGCTTCAGTAATAGATAATTTCATTAATTCTATAAAATATGGTTCAATAAAATGTTTTGCAGGACACATTAATGGATCCCCAATATTATTAGAATTGATATCAATAACTATAATATCAGTACTATTAGGTTTCATTTTAGAAATATCTTCTATATATTTAAATGCATCTTCAATAATAATATTTATTCTATTTCTAAATAAACCAAAATAATTAATAGCAGCATCGACTACATTAGGATCTATTTCAATTGCTGTTATATTTAATTGATCTATAGTATATAATTGCCCAAATACAGATGCTAAAATCCCACCACCTAATCCTAATATAATTATCTCAGGAGTTCTAGTTTTATATCTGTTAATATTTATTAATGATAAACTAGATGCTAAAATTACACCAATATAATAATCAGATAATTTGCTTAAATAATTAAATTCAATATTACCATTATTTGAATTCAATATGGTTACTTCTGATTGTATTAAACGAGGATTAGATGTAAATATCATTTGTCTGTAATTTCTTTTTTTAGATAATATTTCATATATTTGTATCTCCTTACAATAATCTGATTCTATATATGCTATACATTTACGTTTAATATGTCCATTATCTCCTATAGAAAGTATAGGAAATTTTCCAGAACTTTCTAAAGCTAATGGAGATAAATATGAAGAAATTTTATTAGTAATTTCTAGATTTGAAATAATTTTATTAGAAATATGATTAGATATAATAATTAAACGTTTAGTTTTTACTTGTTCTGCTAATTCCTGATATCCTTTTTTAGTATTATATAACCAATCTAATTCTTCCCCAAAAGGAACAATTAATGCTGCTGTTAATTGATATTCTATTTTTTCTAATTCATTATCATAAATTACTATTTTATAAAAATCATTATCTTTACTTTTTTCATTTTCATTTAAATAATATACAATCATTTGACCTGGTTTATAATCTTTTATATGTTTTTTACTCCAAAATAAAGCTGAAATCTCTTTTATATGTTTTGGTAATACCCATATATTAAAATTTGAAGATTTTATATATGAACTATCATCATTTAAAAAACACATTACTATATTATTTTTAGAATTTTCAATTTTATTTATTTCAATATAATAAGGTAAAAATTTGGAATCTTCAACATTAAATAATGGATAAATATTTAAATATACTTTTTCTTTGTAAAAACTTCTAATAATAACATTAGAAATATATTCTTGACATAATGTTATTAAAATATATTTACCATTATTATTTAATAATTTGGAACATATTTTAAAATATTCAGTTCCACGTTTTTTGTATGTACCTTGTAATATATTAGTTGAAAGAAAAGCATCTAAAAAACCTTTATCAATAATTATATCATATATACCTTTATTTTCTTCTTTATTAGCAAAATCTTCTAAATCATTTTCTACGTCTAAACAAATCCATTTCATTTTATAATACTCTTTACAAAGTTTTTTCATTTTTTCAATAACATTTTGTGAAAAATCAATATTAACTATATTATGGTAACCAATATTATATAATTCTAATGGAATATTTGAATTGCCACATCCAATATGTAAAATATTTATAGATTTATTTGAATTATGGGAATATTTTAAGCTTTCAAGTAATTTAGATTTAATCAAATTATAGTCTCCATACCATTCAAAATTTACCTTTTTATTTTTATCTAATTTAAGAAAAAATTGTTCCCAGTATTCATTATTTGTAAAATCTTCGAGAAATTCTGGTAGAATATCCATAATTTTAATTAAGAATTTAAATATTAAATTTCTCAATGTTATAAAAGCCGCTAATAAAAAAGGTAAATTATTCTTGTTAAGTCCTATATTTGATAGGTATAGAAATTAAAAAAGTGAATCTTTATATTATAGAGACAAATAATACAGAATTTAGTAAGAATGAAAAAAAGTAGATCTCATTATAAACAAATAACTAAGAATATTGTGACTAAATTAAATAAATAATATATAAAAAAGAATTATTTGTTTAATTTTAAATTTAATAAATTAATAAATATTCCTTAAATTTACAAATAACCTGATCTACTTAACAAATTATAATTATTGAAATAATAACTTTTATATTATTTTAGTATTTCATAATATTAATATATTTATAACTAATCCAAAATAGATTTACTTAATAAACTTTTTTTTCTCCTTTTAGAGTTATCTAAATTATGTTTATTATTATTTACTTGTACTAAACTTCTCTTATATGCTATAGAAGAAGTTAATATATTTAACAATGATAATCTACTAGTAAAATTTTTGTGTTCTTTATTATATTTATTATTATTTGAATATTTTGAATTTTCAGAATAATCATGTGTTAATATATCATTTTGTAAAACTTCATCACCCCAAGCATATTCCCATAATGATTGATTTGGTAAAATAGCTGGTTCCATTTTACCATAAGGAGATGTAATAAATTCTGTAATTATATTTTTATTTTTATCATTAATTTGATTTACTTTTTCAAAACAACTATCATCTTCATTATCTTTAATATTACCTATATTTTCTGATTCTATATAATTTTCATATGTATTAATAAGAAAATCAAGAGTATCTATATTTATTATATCACTATCCATATAATTTAACTCATTAACAATATATTCTGAATATAATTCTTCAGTATATCTTTTACTATGCCATAATAACATTTTTCTAATTGGCATATTATTATAAAATTGTTCTAAAAAATTTAATTTATTTGAATTAAATGAGAATTTGTTTAATTGATTATTATCTATAATTAATGATTTTAATTTTTTCCATAATTTTAATGCTAATATATATTCTTTAAATGAAAAAGTTGGATCTTTTTCATAAATATATAATACAATTCTAGAACATGAATCCAAAAATATATTAAAAATAAAAATATTAATATTATCTATAGGATTTAAATCACCATATATAATAAATGTAATAAAACCTTTACGATCATTAAAAAGAAGATCAATATAAATTTTAATATTTTCAATATCACCATTATCAATACATTTTATTAATATAGGATATAATAAATAAAATAACCAACATAAACGTTCAGTAACATAGCAAAATAAACTATATAAATTTGTTGATTGATGTATATCTATTGAATTATTTAATTTCATATCATTTCTTTTATTATCTTTATTTTTATTTAAATTCCAATGAGCTATAAATTCATATAAAAATTGTAATAGATATTTAATAGTTGGTATTATAAATTTCATATTATTAACAGTTTTTATTCCATAAATACATGAAATAATATAATCAATTGCAATTTTCCTAATTATTAATATTTCATGTGGTTTAAATAATCTTTTAAATAATCTTTGCATAAAACTTTCACACCATATTTCATGAAAACTAATAGCATAAATTGGAATAAGTTGAATAAATTGACATTTATTAACAGTTATTATATATGTATCAAATGTATCTAATAAAGTTTCAATTAAATTAGCTGCATTATCCCAATATATTGTATATTTATCTGAAACATTAGTTAAATTATCTTCTGGAGCAGATGATTCAATATCACTACTTGATAAAATACTTGTATATTTTGAAATTTCTGATTTTTTTATCTTTATAATATTATCACTTTTTAAATTTACTTGTTTAGATATTTCTTTATCTTTATCATTATCATCTTTAATAATTTGATTTTCAATTCCTTTAGTACAAATATCAAAAATATATTCATATAAAATTAGTAATATATTATCTAAAATTTGTGCTGTTTTATCTATATCTTCTTCTGTCATTAAATCTATAAATTTTATTTTTTGTGATCCTATATCTTCAATATATTTTTGAGTATCATTAATATTATTATAATCACCTTTTTTTATTTTTATTACAATATTTTGTAATTCTTCCTGCCTCCATTTTTCAAATCTCTCTTCAGTCCATATATTTGGATTACTAACATGAATTTCGGAATCTATTATAACAAGACGATTTAAAATATATTTTATAATCATTGACGATACACATGGGATTAATTTTATACTATATAATGCAATATTAATATAAATAATAAAAGAATCAACTGAGAATCGTGTTGTAGGGGGAAATAAAGATTGAATTAAATTTATGTATTGATTAATTTCTCTTGGGTAGATAGTAATAATTGTTGATATAACTTTAATAATTTTCTTACCAGCTTGTTCCCACTTAGATTCCATATTATTAACACAAGTTACATAACTAAAAGGAATAATTATATTATTATCATCATTTGATTTATTCTTAATTGCAAATGTCCTTATATGATTATATTCTTTAATAGGATGTTTAATTATTAATATTTGTTCTAGATGTTTATATTTACCATCATATTTTGGGTGAAATTTTAAAATATACTTTAATAAATTTATATCATCTTTACAATTTATTTCAGAATTAATATTATAATCTTGACATATCCTTCTAAGTTCTTTTTTTAAAGAATATTTAGAATCAAAAGATCTATCATTAATTGAAAAATCAATAAAATTTGGATTTTTTTGTCTAAATATACATAAAGTTCCATCATCTCTTATACTTATCTTTTCTTTTAAAACATTTAAAATACTAGACAATTGAAAATTTTCATTTGCTAAATTATCTAGAATTATATTTATTAAATCACCAAGTTCTGAATCTGAAGAATCACAAAAATTATAATTTTTAATTAAATTGATAATATCTATAGATTCTGTTGTATTATATACATCAAGTTTTTTATATTCATCTTTAGTTTTAGTTTCCATTATTAATACATTCCTAAATAGTTAAATTTAATTAATAATTAAGAAGAATTAATTATTTATGATTAGGATATTTAAATCTGTTTTCCTTTTTTTAGGGTTTAGGGTTGCGCCATTATATAAACCCTAATATTCTTAATATTACTTTTCGTTAATATTAAGATAGAGGAAGGAGAAAATTCATACAATATATAAATCTGATTATAGTTAGTTTTTTATTATTAATAATATAAACATATATATTAAGTCAATATTAAACTAAAATCTGTTCTATTCTTCTTTGTATTAAAAAAAAATAGATGACTTCTGATAGGAGAAAAGTCTTATTAATGGGTAGAGCTGGTGCTGGTAAAACATCTATGAGAAGTATCATTTTTGCAAATTATTTACCAAGAGATACTAGTAGACTTACAGCTACAAATAATATTGAACATTCTCATTTAAGATTTTTTGGAAATCTCATTTTAAGCTTATGGGATTGTGGTGGACAGGTAGGTCAAATAAAAAAAAAAGAAAAAGAAAGTATTATTAATTATATATTGTAAAAATATAATTTATAGGATATTTTTATGGAAAACTATTTTGAAAGTCAAAGAGAACATATATTTAGAAGTACAGAAGTAATGATTTATGTACTAGAAGTTAGAAAAATTAATCAATCATCATCTAAACAAATAATGAAAGATTTAGAACAAGATTTCCTTTATTTTAGAAATACAATTAATAACTTAAAAGCTTTATCACCTGAAGCAAGGTTATTTTGTTTAATACATAAAATGGATATTTTATCTATATATGAAAGGAAAACTGTTTTACAGTATTATGAAAATGAAATAAGTAAATTTTCAAACCAATTATCTTATAGAATATTTCCAACAACTATTTGGGATGAAACTCTATTTGCTGCATGGAGTGAGATTGTATATGCACTTATACCAAATGTTGAACTTCTTGAGAAAAATCTACAAATATTAGCTGATGTATGTAATGCTCAAGAATTAGTTATTTTTGAAAAATCAACATTTCTTGTTATATCACATGCAAGTAATTCATCACTTTCAATAGAAGATAAGACAAGATTTGAAAGGATATCTAATATATGTAAACAATTTAAATTAACTTGTGCAAAATCTCAAACTAGTTTTATAGGTCTTTCTTTACATACTCCTAAATTTTCAAGTTATATTGAAAGATTTACTCGAAATTCTTATATTCTTGTTGTAATTAAAGGAATTGGTAAGTAAATTTAATAATATAATATGGGATGTTTTCTTTTTTTTCCCTAATATGGATAATATATAATTCTTATTTTTAGATACTACACCATCAGCAACATTATATAATATTGATTATGCAAGAGATCATTTCGAAGCTATTATTGCATCTCATTTAGATATTGATTCAACTGGATAAATTTTAATTATTTAAAATAATTATATAATGCACATTTATAGTTAATAAAATATATAATTCATAAAAAAAATATTTAAAATTCTAAAATATTAAAAATACATATTCTAGCCTTATTGCCAAAATTTATTCATATTTAGGATTTAGATTTATTATTACGTAAGTAATCTGATTTACTTATACAATTACCAATATTATTAATAATTTCTTCAATTTCACTTTGTGATTTAATTATTGTTCTTGATTTTCTCCTCTTACCATCTGAAAGTCTAATCAAACTAAAAGATTTTGATGATAATTTATTAGATGACTCTAATTTATTTTCTTGAGTCCTCCTCTTTTTTCTACATCCATTTATTTCAGGATAATCTAAAATATTATATTAAAAAATTAAATTGAAGAAGAAGAAAAGATCAAATATTATAAAATCTTATTACAATTATACTTACATCTTTTAATAGAAAGTCGTATTGAACGAGTATTTTTCTTATTTTGTAACATTGAAAATAATTCGTCTAGAAATTTCCTAATATCTAATTCTAACATTTATATTTAGTTATTTAAATTACTAAATTTATATTTTAAGTTACTTCTAGGACTAATCGCGCTATTTACCTATTTTAATTCTTAGAACATAATCATTAATATTGAAGGGTAAATATAAGGAATATATATAAACTTCACTGTATTATTTTTTCTATCTTTATAATTAGAGAGAAAATAGTTTGATTACATTTCTAAATATTCTAATTGTTTAAGTGACTATGATGTATTTCCTATAATATTCTTTTTAAATACTTTAATTCAACTATAATAATAAAGTATCAAATTAAAGATTCTTTAGATAAATAATGGCTAATATTAAGTTTAAATTATTAGATTTTATTGTTATTATTAACAATATATTTATCTTATTTTTTAATTAAATATGTTAGGATTAATTAGCGCTAGCTAAACAATTTGAATCTCATAATAAAAGAATAAAATAAAATATGTTAAATGATAGATACAAAGGAGGAAGTAGAGGGAACGGAATCTTTTGATTTAGTAGAGCTTGTAAGGTAAGATATATTGTTTCTCTAATATAAATAATAATAGTACAAAGTTACTGCTTTACTATTAGTTGTGACAATAAAGTATTTCGTATAAAGCGTGAGCTTGCAATAATAATTCCAGAAATACGTGATAAGATTAAGGATAAGCAAAAATTTGTATTTAATTATATTGAATCGAGATTGATGGAAAAAGTTATTGAATATCTTGGATATAGGCATAAATATTCAAATATTAACATGCCATCTCCAGCTTTTCATATTGATGATTCAATTGTAATGGATCTATTAATAGTTGCAGATAAATTGGGTATTTAGTAAATTATTAGAATGATAGCAAGTAACCTTTCCACTTTCCTTCTTTCCTGTTCTTTTATTACTATATTATTTATTTCCAAATAACAATATAGTCCAATATTAATTTGTAAAATATTCTAGTATGTAACAATACATAATATTTGAGATTTAATGATAATATTTACTAATACAAATAAAATAAGTGTTGATTATATATATGAAACTATTTAGAACTTATCGTTATAGGATATATAAATAGTGAATAAAATAAATTATAAAGAAACACAAAAATAAAAAGGGTAATGAAAAAAAAAAAAGAAAAAAGTTCTAGTAATTATTATTTTTATTCTAAGGGATATTTCGAATAAAATGGGAAATGGGCGGATATATACATTTTATTGTAACATTTGAAAAAGTTGCAATAAGTAGGTGGGGAGGGGGGGAGGTAAATTGTATGGATTAAGGAAAAAATTTTAATTTCTAAATGTAGAAGGAGAAAATTACTGAACGAGGGTTTGAATTTTTCACAAAAAGAAATATTTAGAAAGGAGTTAAACTCATTTTCATTATATTGATTTTTATAGGATATCTCCATGCCTATTTATTAATTTATATATATATATATATATATATATATATTTTGAAATATATACATATAATTAACTAAATAGTATATGTATATATAGGAGATAATAAATAAGAATGTCGGAAAATATTAATAATAATAATAATAATAGTAATAATAATAATAATGGGGCAAATTCTGAAGTAACGAATGAAACAGGTGTTCATGTATATTGCCGTGTAAGACCTCCCAACGAAGCAGAGAGAACAAATGGTAATGGAATTTTATGTGTAAGTGTAAAATCAGAGCAATGTATTGAAATAACAACATCTTCAGCAGATTTAAAAGGTGAGAATGATCCAAAGGAACGTACTTTTTATTTAGATCATATATTTCCAATGGATACTACACAAAGTTATGTATATAAAACCGCTGCGAAACCAATTGTTGATCAATTATTTAAAGGTATTAATGGAACAGTCTTAGCATATGGTCAAACATCAAGTGGTAAAACATTTACTATGGAAGGTGTTATAGGGGATAATGAAAAAATGGGAGTAATTCCAAGGATGGTACATGATGTTTTTGGTATGATAAGTAATGCAGAAGAACATATTGAATTTCAATTGAAAGTATCAATTTGTGAAGTGTATATGGAGCGTATACGTGATTTATTAGATACTAGTGGTACAAAAAATAATTTAAGGATACATGAAGATAAAATACATGGTATATATGTTAAAGATTTAAGTGAATATTATGTAACATCTCCTGAAGAAGTATTTGAATTAATGGCTTTAGGTCATAAACATAGAGCAGTTGCTTCAACTAATATGAATTCATATTCATCAAGATCTCATCTAATATTTATGTTACAATTACAACAAAAGAATGTTTTTGATTCAAGTGTAAAAGTTGGTAGGCTTTTTTTAGTAGATTTAGCAGGATCAGAAAAAATAAGTAAGACTGGTGCAGAAGGTCTTACATTAGATGAAGCAAAAACAATTAATAAGTCATTAAGTTGTCTTGGAAATGTAATAAATGCTTTAACTGATAATAGTAAAAATTATATTCCATATAGGGATTCTAAATTAACAAGGATTTTACAAAATTCATTAGGTGGAAATTCTTTAACTGCATTAATTGTAACCTGTTCTCCTAGTGTAGTTAATGAAGCAGAAACAATTGGAACATTAAGATTTGGAATAAGAGCAAAGATGGTAAAGAATATACCAAAGGTTAATCAACAATATTCTGTTGAACAATTACAAATATTATTATCTGCAGCACAGAAAAAATTATCTGAGAGAGACACATATATTACTTTACTTGAATCTGAAATAAAACGACTTGGTGGAGAAGTTCCAAATCCTAAAGAAATAGATAATAATTTAGATATTGAATCCTCTAATAAAGATGATGATTTAAATAAATTTAAATTAAGAAGTACAAATGAAGATGATGAGATTGACTCTTCTAGTGAATTAGATGAATTGGATGAAGCAAGACAACAGTTAAAACAAAAGAGTGAAGAGATTAGTCAATTACAGCAAAAATTGAGTGAAATATCAGATATTATTAAACAGATTACTGATGACAAAGAGAATTTGAATATGAAGTTAAATGATATTACAAATGAATTGAACCAATCAAAATATCAACAACAAGATCAAAATGAAAAGATACAGCAATTACAATTAACAAATAAATCTCTTGTAAGTGATTTAGAACAATCACATATTCAGAGACAGAAACTTGAACAACAGATAGATTCATTAAAGGCATGTACAATATCTTCTAATAATGAGGATTTAACAAATAAATTATCTAGTTCAGATTTGGATAATGTATCTAATATGAAAAATAATTGTATTTTAAACTTGACATCTAGTAATGAACATAATTCAAGTTTAACTCAGACTTTAAAAGATGAGATTAGCTTATTACGTCAACATTTATTATCAAATTGCATAGGTGAAGATGAGGAAAAAGAAAGAACTGTATTATTAAATGCAATTGATGAAAATATAGCTAAGATTGCTCATTTAGAAAATAAGTTGAATGAAAACCAGAAAGTAATAAAGAAAGCTGATATAGATGATCAAGATGCAAAAGATATGTTGCAAAAAATGTCACAATTAGATACAAGTATGGAACATTTAAGTCAATTATATCAAAAACTTGTTGAACAAAATTTAACGCTTAAATCACAAGGAAAATTGTATGAAAGAAGATTAAGAAGAAAAGAAGAACGAATAAATCAATTAGAAAAGTCTCTTATTGATGCTAAAGCAAAATATACAAAATTGATTTCTCAATGTAACTCATTAACAAAAACTATTGAGAATATTTCTAAATTACGTCCTATTTTTGCAAAGCTTGCTCCTCCAAATATTGTAAGGGGTATTCAAGGTGGTGGTGGAAAGTCATCAATAAAAAGTTTAGAATAAACTTATTTATCTAATAACTGGTCATAAGTAAATATAACGTAATATTGCATTTAAATAATTTTAAGAAAATACTAATATATACTGATTTTGAAATATTTCGGACATTTCCACTTTTTTTTTTCTTATAAATTTATAAATATTTGTTAATATTGAGCCTCATCTTCTAATTCATCCAATCCATCTTCTATATCATATTGCACATATTTCCATGACTTTAATGTGGCCTGAGCTAATAATGAGGCATTTATATTATAAGATTCATTGTCTTTATTACTTTCATTATGTTCATTATGTTCATTATGTTCATTATGTTCATTATGTTCATTATTTTCGTTATTTTCGTTATTGCATATAATTTTTGGATTGAAGAAGTTTACATTATTCAATTGGTCATAAGTTTCTTTATCCTCACCTCTAATTTGTTCATTTCTTCTTCCTAAAACATCATCTAGTGGGATTGTTCTTGTAATAGGAACTGGAGTACCCCAACTTGTTGCTATTGAGCTATGTGTTCTACAAGAACTAAAACGATTTTGTCTTTCAATAGTATAAATTTCTGTACATTCAGATACAGGGATTGATAGACGTTGAGTATTAATTTCACCTAGTGGATAACTTTCTGAAATTGAACCAAGAGAAGTAATTGGAGCATTCTTTGGTAAACATGGAATTCCCATTACAAATCCTGAAGCTACTATACTTGGACTATCAATTTCAGTTTCAAGTTCAATATTATCTATTATTTCTGTAAGTTTTAGTGTTGAAGTTAAATCAGTAACATCAATTTCTTTATCACAAAATGTTATATATCCACTTTGTGGTTCATTACTAAGTTCATTAAAATCCTCAATAATTCTTGCTCTATGTCTACCTACTTTAATTCCAGAATTAAGATATTCATCTAAATTATTATAAATAGAAGGTTGTTTATAATTAGATAGAATATCTATTTCCTTTTTTTGAAATATTGATATTAAAGATTCTATAGAAGTTCTCCAAGGTGGTTTAAATTTAGTATTATATGATTCTTTAAATATTGGTGTTCCATTATATTCTTCAGATAACCAATTTAAATTAACAATAGTTTCAGAATATGATTCATCTATAAAATTTGTGCCTAAGTAATAATTTAATCTATTGCATCCAAAATCTGAAAGTTGCTTAATTACAACATCTAAAGAATCATAATTTAATAATGATGAATCAAGAAAAAAAATAATACATGGTGCTTTATATTTTAAACCAATTTCCATCAATTTAATAAAATCAATTGGATTTACAGATTCTTCATTATAATTATCAAGTAATGAAATAACTACTTGATATAATGTAGTAAAATCGGTTGGTATTATCCTTCTCTGTGAAATTGTTGAAGTAAGTAATAATAATAAAAATGGAAATTGGATACGATAACTTCTATTCCAAAGTTCATTTGATTTTAGAACAAGTTGGGGTAAAAATCCTGTTGAATATCTATCAAGTTTTCCATTAAAAAAATATCCATTCCAACCACTAATAGAAGATAATTTCAATTCTTTATCTTTCAATCCAAAAAAATTATACATTTTTTCTTCAAAATTTCTATGTTTTAAAATATTATATATATTATTAGGATCTATATAAATAATTATATCACCACCACCAATCAATTTATATTCAATTTCATCATCATATAAACCTTTATAAGGATCATTAAATACCATTTCAAAAGCATATATAATAGAATCATATAAGAGCATATCATATATAGACTCAAATTGTCCATTTTTTTTGGTAATATCATTAATGATATTGTTAGTATGAATAAACTCATCTTCTTTAAAATTTGAATTTACTCTACTACTTTTTGATATGGAAATTGCAGACATCTCAATTGATAAATAAAATGTATTATCTATTGGATCAGTTAATTGTTTTTTTTGTAATGATATTGGATATATATCTCTTTTTTTAAATAATATATCCATAGTTATTGTCGGTTCTAGTGGAATTAATACTGGATTGTTTTTTTTTGTTGAATCACTAATGTCACTTTTACCTCCCATATATAGCCATATTAGCCATGTACTTGGATTTTTTATCCATTCTTGTTTACCTAATATTTCAAATTTAGTAATTAATCTAAATAAGTTTTTTTGGAAATTACGATAGAAAATTAGTCCACTCCTATCTACATGAGATATTTCTAAAATAGTATTAAAGTCAAATGCATATTCAAATATGAGTTTATTAATTGCAATTAAGTCTATTCCATTATTGAAATTATTTTTCAGTTTTGAAAAAATCCATGTTGGGAGAAGATCCCCGCTAAATAGTTTATTTCCACTCATTTACTATTATTATAGATATCTCAAGCATATCTCTTATACTCTATTAAATATAATCTGATATTAAAAAGAAAAGAGATAGATCTATTCGTTATTTATTTTCCCTTTTTTTTTTTTTTTTTTTTACTTTTTTTATTTTCTATTTTCCACTTTCTTTTCTTTCTTCCTCTTTCTCTTTAGTACTTCCAAATACTTATCCCCACTAAAGGTGTTGCATACTCCCACATACCGCTACAAGAGTCACCGGTCTATTCTAATATACTAGGTTGGCTATACATGAAAAATAGGTATTGCAATATTTGGCGCTTAAATTTAGTACAATAATAAAACTTCTATAAACAGGATTTATTGATTATATGGAAATTTAAAATTAGACCTTTAATAGTATAAATTTGAATATAATTTATAAATTAGGTAAATAATTATATTAAGATATTCTTTTATAACTTAAAAATATTTTCTTAATATTTATATTGGTCTTATTTACATAATTACTATATTCATATGGAAATTCTTATTATTTACAAAGTTAAGGATCTTTTCTTAATATCATATAATTAGACTTAATATCATTGTCATATATACATGGGACAAGCATCAGTAAAATCTGGTGTTGTAGCTTGGGGATCTTCAGAATATGGCCAATTAGGTGCAATTTATGAAGAATCTAATATTGAACCTAAATTAATAGAGAGCTTACATTCATTTAATAGTATTAAAGAAGTATGTTGTGGAGGTCACCACTCAGCAGTAATTACCCATTCTGGAGAATTAATTGTTTGGGGATATGGTGGATGTGGACAATTAGGGCTTGGTGACTTAAAAGATGTAGTTATTCCAAAAATAATAACTTCAATAAAAAATGTCATTAATGTATCATGTTCAGATAGGCATTCTGCTGCTGTATTAGAAGATGGTAGATTATATACATGGGGATGTAATAAAAGTGGAAAATTAGGTATTGGATCTTTAAATGTCAATTTAAATAATAATATTATTTGTACACCTCAACTAGTTGAAAAATTATTAAATGAAAAAGTAATAAAAGTATCTTGTGGTAGTTTTCATACAGCTTGTTTAACTGATCTTAATAAAGCATATACTTGGGGATTGGGGATGCAAGGTAGATTAGGACATGGTGATACTAATGATATCTATACTCCAAAATTAATAGAATCTCTAGCGGGATTATCTGTTAGAAATATTGTTTGTGGTGGTCATCATACTGCAATTCTATTAAATAATGGAAAGGTATATTTTTGTGGTGGTGGTGCCTTTGGAAAGCTTGGATTTGGTTCAAAAGAAGATATTTATATCCCTAAACTTTTACAAGGACCACTAACTGATAAATTTATTAAGGAAGTATCACTTGGATATCAACATTCTGCTGTAATAACTACAAAAGGAAAAGTTTATACTTGGGGACAAGGTGGTAGATTAGGTCATATTTATAATGGTCCTGAACCAGATATTTTATCTCCCAAGCTTGTAGAAAAATTAAATTCTATTATTGCAGTTAATATATCTTGTGGTCATTCTCATACAGTTGTAATAAGTAATATTGGTGATGTATATGCTTGGGGTGTAACTAGAAATTTAGGTCATGGTACTATAGATTCTAAACCAAATGATCCTACATTACATCCTATTTTACAGAATAAAAATATTGTTCAAGTATCTTGTGGTAAAACACATACGATTGCATTATCAGATATTGAATTATTAATAAATAAAGTGAATTCATCTCTTACAACTAATTTTAATGAAAAAAAAATTCCAAATTTAAATTATAAAGGTGATGAGAATTTTTTTGAAGTATCCGAAGTTATTGATAATTTAATATCTAATAAAATTAAATATAATATGGACAAATATAATTGTATAACAGATACTGAAAAAATTAATTATTTACTATGTGAATTAAAACGGAAAGAAGAACATAATATTATATTACTTAATTTATTACAAATAGCATTAAGAGAATTAGAAAATCTTCAAAAAGAAATCAAAAAAGTATAGAAAAAAAAACTATAAATTATATTATATTCCTATTATAATAATATATCTAATATTTATCTATGTTCTTTTTCTTCAATTATCTTCTTTATTTGATTCCATTCTCGTCTACTAGACTTTTTTATATTATTACGTCTTTTCTTTATTTTATGAATTAATTCTTCATCATCATTTGTTTCGTAAAATATCTCTCCATCTATGTCTTGATAACATTCTACATAATAATCACATTTATTTTTTTCTTTTTTATATATATTTTGATCAATATTTTTATTAATAGGACCTGATCTAGCAAAAATGAAATATTCTCTTGATATACCATCTATTTTTAATGATTGTCTTCCTCTTAATTTTTCTTCTTTATAAATCAATTCATCTTGTTTTAATATTGATTTATTTTCAATATATTTATTTGAATCAATATCAAATTTATCATCTTTATCATTATTTTGATTATTATCTTCAAAAGGAGATAAATTATATCTTTCAAGAGAACTTTCACGTTTATTATTATTATTATTATTATTATCATCACCATATATATTATCTTTTATATAATTATATTTAATAAAATCACAATCCTTAAGACCACCTACTTCATTAAATATATCTTCATCTGATTCATTATTAATATTCAAATTTAATTTGGAATACTCTATATTATTAAGATCAATATGCTTAATTAAAAATATTGTATTATCTTTTTTATCACCATTTTGGGTTTTTTTATTTAAAGCACAGTCTATAATAATATTTGTCTCTATATCAGAAAAAAGCCAATCACATTGTAATCTATCAGAATTATTTAATATATTAGATATTACTGTTATAGGAATATTTGATGAATTTACTTCAAGATTATATTTATAACTAATTCTTTTAAATTTATTATTATCTTTGTTATTATCTTTAATTTCCTTATAAAGTAATTCATTCAAATTCTCATCGAAATTAATATTATGTGGATGTAAATAATTTAATGGTAACAAATTAACCGATCTCTTAATATTATTATCCATTTCATGTTATAATTATCTTTCAAATTTTTTATATTCAATTCTTTTTTTTAGAAAAGGACATGATATTGCTAAATAATTAGAATTGGAGTTAGAATTATGTTTGTAATCATCAAGAGTATTCCTATCAAATGTCTTTGGAGGATTATATATATCCAAATTAAAAGGTTGATATACAATCCGTTTTAAATTAGTATACTTATCTATATGATTTGGATTAGAATACTTTGAATTATCTTTTTCTTCTCTATTATAATTATCTTCACTATATTGGCGCCTATTATTATTAATACATGTTAATTCTGTATTTTTTTTTTTAGTATCTATAGGAGAAATTTTATATAAGTATGATTCATTATTATTATTCTGATTATTTATTGTATTATTGTGATATTTATACGAAGTCTTATCTTCTAAATTATCTTCAAGATTCGTAGATAAAGTTTTTTTATTATCTAATAATATATCTGAAATTAATTTATTAGAATCATTACTTATAATTTTATTATCTAAATATAATTGACTAAATTTTTTTGATTTCATTGGAGATTGATTAAGATTAGTATATTCATTATTATTATTAATTGATTTTTCATATTTTTTATTAATTCTTATTTCGTGAACTTTATGTTTTTCAATTACTCCAGGATTATAAGATATACGTGGATGATAATTAGATACTAATGGGGTACCATCAGGAATAAAATATAAAGAATCATAATGTGTGTCACCATAATAGAGTAATCTTAATGGCCATAATCCTTTAACATAGGAATCTCTATCATTTGCATTAGAAGATGTCACTATTGCAATTCTTTGTAAAAAACAACTACGTGACTGTATAATATAATTCATTGAATTACATTTCGTATCTTTATTATTTTTTATGTAATTTTGTTTATTTGTAATTAATTTCATATCATCAACTATTTGGAATATATGAATAGGTACATTATATAATTCACAAAGTGCTTGAAGTTCAATATTATCACCCCAAACTCCTAAGCATCGCTTATTATTAATATAACTATCTATATTAGGATACTCATGTATAAAATCAGAAAATTTATCTTTATTAATTTCAATATAATCCATGCAATAGGATCTAATAATTTCATGATTTTCACTATTTCCATATAATTGATCACTTATAGCTCGAAACAAACAATTACCATCACCAATTATATCCCTAATATAAACTTCATAACTTGAGAAATATTGTTCAAGCATAGTTCTAACTATTTTAAAACAATCTCTTCACGCAAAATTTACCAATACGCGCGAATTATAAAGGAATTATTTAATACCTATAATATTTAAGAAATAGGAACATTAAGATAACAAATTATTGATTATACTAATTTAGTAGATATCTAACAAGACTTATCATAATAATGAATTATTAAGACTTTGTAACTTTTTAAAGCCCTTATATATAAATTTATGAAGTAATCTTGAAACTTCTTTATAGTATATACACCATATTGTATATTAAGTTGAATAAATTAAAAAAGAAGAAAAATAAAAAAGTTTTCTTTTTTTTTTCCTCCATTCTAAAACTAATAAAAAAGAAAAAAGTTGACAGAACAGATACAAGTAATGATATAATTACTTGTAATAATTAAAACATTCTAATATCAATTTATTATTAATAATGAAAATATATTGTAAATGGCATTCAGACTAATTAACTGGACTTTCTGAATGTGAGGCTGATACACACCTTCTATTAACAGGTGAATAACTTCTGACATTATCATAGTTAACTTCACTAGATATATCTCTTGTTTCTGTACTAGTATTCTCTCTATTACTTGATTTCCAATGAGAAATATCAGAATCTGTCTCTACACTTCTTTCTTCTTCTCTTCTTAGATAATGATCCCCACTTCGATAATTATCACTATATTTCCTCCTATCATCAATTCTTCTATAATCATATTTTCTATCACTACATCTCCTATCATCTCTTATATAAGGTGATTTAGATCTTCTAGAATAATGGAAATCTCTTGATCTATAAGATGAATGACGTCTATATGGATCAAAACGATAGTGAGAACTATTATATCTTGAATCAGTTGATCTTCTAGTATAGTAATTCTCATTATCTCTATGTCTCATAGATTCTGGAGACTTCCTTCCTTCTTGAGCAAAAGTTACATGGATTTGAGAACCATCTAAATTTGCTCCATTCATACGTTGAATTGCAGCCAAGGCATCTGATTCTTCTACATATTCAACAAATCCAAAACCTCGTGGTCTTCTTGTATGAAAGTCAACTGGTAAATATACATCACGTATTTGTCCGAATCTCTCAAATACCCTGCGAACTAATGATGGTGGAGTCTCAAATCTCAAAGATCTTATTAACAGTGATCTACGTGGATCTCTATAACCACGACTATTCCCTGGCATGAATTAAACTAATTTTCTCTAAAATCAGTTTAATTTGTTTTAATGTTACTAGTAAAGCTCGAGGTTTAGCACCTTTTCCACAACAACAACCCACAATATTGCCGCAACTTTTGACCGCTAATATCGAGAAATAAATTGATAATAGGAGAATTTTTCCATGATAATGACTTTATAAAGATGGATCTATACATGTATTAAATTATAATGATATATTTGTACTTTTGTTATATTGTTAGTATATTTTATAAGATATAATAAATAAATCTGTAATTTAATTTATATACAAATTATTAATAGCAGAATTTATATGTTACTATTAAATACTTATAATTTTCAATTAAATATTATATAATATAATTATTCCTTTCTTTCTAAATTATTTCTATTCAACCTTTATTGATATATCTTATCCCTAATAAACCTAAAATAAATAAACTTGTAAATACAACACCAATTAAAATCCATCCTAGGGTAGAGTCTTGAAATTGATTATTTAAGGTAATTTCTGTTACAGGACGCTGTGGTCTAGCATAATACCGTTTCCGCCATTCCCCTATTGCCATTGTTTCACGTGTTGATCCATGATTATAACCACTTTTTTGTAATGTCTTTATCTTGTTATCAATGATTGTTTGTTGGTTTTTAGGAAGAAATATATAATTTGTTTGTGAACCTTCTATACCAGGATATACCATTTGTGATAAATGTAATTTTTGTTGTCTTGCCCTATACTGTAGATCTGAAAGAATATTGTTATTTTTCTCATTTTTTATTGTTGGAGTTACTTTTGATTTGTCTTCTATATTTTCACTTAATTCTATTTCTTGATCTGATTCCGTTAATTGTTCTGCTTCATTTTCTTTATTATATTTATCTAATTCACCTTTATACTTTTTATCTTCTTGATAATCACTTGTATCTAGACTAGTTTGAACATCATCAGATTCTTCATCCTCTTCACTACTATCTAAATTTTGTTTATAACCTGATAATTGAGCATACCCTTCTTGCATACTAATGCAAGAAATTGTTTGAAAAAATTTGAATATAAGTAGAGAAAGTATAAAGTACTTTAACTTCATAACTTCATTATATATTATAAAGTAATATTACAATATTCATTATATTTAAGTGCACAGTATTTGTGTGTAATAATTATTTAATTCACACTAAAATTAATATTAGTAAAAGACATATTTTTTTAAGAAAATATTTTTTTTTTTTATTCTTATTGAATTAAATTTTATAATAATATTTTGTTATATTATACAATATATCATTCCCTTTAAATATTTGATCTTAGTAAACTTGGAACTATAAATAATAGTAAATATATTGATAAATCATTGGTTTTATTATTAATATTTACTTATATAACTATGAAGATAAATCTAGAATTAGAGAAATCTTAGTAATAAACATAAATCATTCTTTTTGAAATATAACTTTATTAATATATATAGATTTAAAATATTTTGACATTCTATATATTTACAAAAGTAGAAAGAAAAGTGGCAATTTAAAATATTAGAATATATGGTTAATATTATTAATTGAATCTATTGCTAATATTTATATAATATTAACTTTTAATCACTATTTAACTTAGTTACCTAAATAAAATATAGCGCTTAAATATTTCTATTAAATAAGCGCCTTTTTTTTTTTTTTCTTTTTCTTTATTTTTTTAAAAAAAAAACTGGTTAAATTTGTCAAGAGTTACTATTATAGAAAGAACCGAAATGCTTCTTCAGTAAATATTTGGTGATATTTTTTTCTTTATATCATATATATTAAATACAACTAAGATTATATTAATGAAATACTTCAATAGATATTATATCATATTTTTTTTTCTAATATTATTGGGATATATCTTGGATTCTATTAATTGTAACTTAATTGATGAATTTTGTATTAATAATAATATAACAAGATCTGAACTTGAAGAGGAAGCTACTTTAGCAGGGGTAAATATTGAAAAGTTTATTGAAATTATGATGTTACAAGCAGAAGAAAGCTCAAGTGATTCAAAAGATACAATCTCTGAACCATTGATTAAACAAAAATTTGCTACCAATAATGAGGATAATATAACTACAACCAAAATTCAAGAAGCTAATACTAGTCATGCAGAAAAAAAACTTATTGATAGTAAAGTGACAAATACAATAAAGCAATTAGAAGATAGTTTTTCTGATGATATGAAGTCTAAATGTATTAAATCAATTAATAATCCTGAAGAATCAGATATTAAGCAAACTATTAAAATATTACCTCAAAATACTTTACAACAAGTTCATACAAATAATTCACCTGTAGGGACTCAACTTAATCAACAGACTTCACATCCAAAAGTAATAAACCAGAAAATATTAAAACCAACAATTATTGAATCTAAGATTAAGCCATTGAATATAAAAGATACAGGTTATAAATTTCAAAAAGTTCATATTAATGATGAAAATAAATTGAAAGATAAATTAATAAAGACTCATTTTAAAAATAATGAAAATGTTAAATATGTTTTGGTAGATGAAGGAATTGAAGAATTGTTTATAGTAAAACCTCGAAAAAGATCAAAGAAACCTATAATTAGGAGACCAAAAGAGAATCCTTTATTTGTTGAGAAAATATATAAGATTCAAGTTCCCAAGGAGATAATACAATTACCTCCACAAAAACGTATTATATATCCCCCAATTCCAAAATTTCCAATTCCTAATCAAGTTTTACCTCAGCAACAGATTGTACAACCAGATAATAATATATCAAAACCACAAACATATCAAAACTCCATATTTGGTCCTATTTTTGTTGCAGTATGTGCTGCAATACTAGTTATAATTTGTATAATTAGTGGTCTATGTTTTTGTGGAACTTCTAGAAGTTCATCACAAGTAATTAAAGAATTTAGACCACAACCCCAGCAGACAACAGTATCAGCTCAACCACTTCAGCCTTATCAACCTCAATTGGTAGGATATGCCATTTTACCTAATATAAATTGAATTTATAAATGATAATTTTCTTTGAGTTAATTTTTTCGAGGACTATTGTTTTGTCTAGTATGTGTAATTCCTCAAATTAAATACCTAATAATATATTATTATATTGTCATATTTTAGGAGTTTAAAACCTAAATAGTTTTACTTTGGTATATGAAGATGATTATAAATGACTATATAAAATACTTTCTTAAATTTACTAGATTAAAACTCAGATATTCTCTTTTTTATAATCTATATAATTAATAAAACTAACTTTAGAAGAAAAAGAGAAAAAAAAGACAACTCAATAGAAGGTAATTTGTTTAGTAATATGACTTCTAGTGAAAATCCGTCACTTTATTTTTTTCTTTTTTTCTTTTTGCTATTAATCCCATTATTATAATAATAAAATTTCTGTAATAATACTAACAATGCCACACTATTAATTAACAAATAATATTAAAAATATAATTTCGTATTATTTAATCTTTCTATTATTTAGAATTTACAAACTAAGTATAATACTTATATCTCAGTAAACTTAGGTTTAAAGGGCGCTAAAATATTATGTAGATTCTGCATGCGACCAAAGTTTATTCAATTATGTAATAGAATTAATTTATATAGACAGTAAAGTATAATAATACTAGATTTTTGTTTTTGGGTATAATTCTATTTTTCAATAATAAAATATTTATGTTTTACTTTATTTATATTACTAAATAGTTAAGTTTTATTATGAAAAAGTAAAAGAAAAATTGTGGGGTTAGGTTAAAGGCGGTTTTATATAGGCCCCACTTTTATTTTGTGGTCCAGTCTACATGAAGTTATTTATCTTCCTCTCTACTGTATCTTTTTCTTCTTCTTTTCCATACTTTTTTTTGTCTATATAAAGAAAGGGAACTTAAATGATTGAATTAAATGGTTAATTAATATTACTACTATAATAAGTACTTTGCAAGCATGAGTGAAATGCCAAAAACGTTAACTATTCCAAGTCATTTACGGCTTGATTCATTATCATTAACAAACTTTCCTACTGGATTTACCCCTCGTAGTGAAGTAAAGTCTTCAATAAAAGATAATAATACTTTACTTAATGGAATCGAAAGGGGGATTCTAGAGCAATTGCCTGTTGGTAGGTCATTCAGAACTTCTATTCGTGTTAATCGTGATGTTCCCACTTTACTTAGCACTAGATCAAATCCCAGTAATTCAATATTCAATATATCTGAAGGTATACCGAAGAAGCCTATAAATTCAAAAGTAACAAAACCTAAAGCTTTTGAATTTGCTACAACTGGGAGGGCAGAATATAGATCACGACAGTTAAGTAAACCACTTAGTTCATTAAATTTGAATTTACACAAAATTAATCAATATAATATACCTAATGGGCCATTATCAGTACGATCTGCTACATCTGTTGGAGCTGAATCTCGCTGTAGTAATAGATCATCTAAAACAACAGTTCCTAAACCATTTAATTTTTCTACTAATGCTAGAGCTATTAGCCGATCAAAATGTATATTAGAAAAGTTGAATAAGTTTGAGGGTAAATTATCGAATAAAAGAGATGATACTTTCAATGTAGCAGTATTATCTAAAAATGAAGAATATAATGAAGATAAACGTTTAAATAATATTGTTGAATCAATGAAGAAGTGTGTAGGAAATATTGATAATAATTTACCTATATGTAATGATAGATATAAATTTACTTTAAAAACAAGTTCTCAAATTAAAGAGGTTACTAAACCTATATCACCTAAATTTGCAACAAAAGCTCGTTTTGAGAAAAAGAAAACTCAACCTGTAGTTGAGGGAAATTGTATGAATAATGATGCACTTTATCAAAAATTATGTAAAGATGTGCATCCTAATATAATACAACCAAGAATTCAGGGAGCTAAGATGAATCCGATGACTTTATCTAAATATGATGTAAAATTAGGAGAAAAACATATTGACAGGAACTTTCCAGGAAATAAATGTTTGAATATAAATAAAAAAAAGAATAGTAATATATCAAATATAGCATTAGATTCTATAAAAAATATATGCATTACACCGAAGGAGAATTTAAGTATTAATTGTGATGAAAATAATGAATTAAATTTAAGAGAAATTGAAGATTCTGAAGCAATAAAATCATCGCTACCCCCATTACGTGGTTTTTTATCAATGAGTAGTTTGGTGAGCAATGGTAGATTATCTTCAGATGAAAAACTTTCTAATAAAAAAAGTGAGAAGTGGGAAGTAAATTATATACAAAATAAACAACTAATTAAGGACTTTTCTGCATTTCCAGGTATAAATGACAATGGAGATACTATAATTAGTCAGGATTCTGATGACTTATATACTAATAATAATCACAGTATTCATACAATAAATGCACGTGATAAGAATATTCCTATTAATTGGAAATTTCAGGCGACTATTGCAAGGAAACAATTGGAAGAGTTAATTAGTCCAAATAGTGACTCACAAATATTAGATGAAGAGATACCATGTATAACTGATATAATCAAAGTACAAAGTGAAAGTCTTGGTTTTGATGTTAATGAAGAGATTAGAACCCCTATTGTTCGTAAATTTTAAGGAATATTAGAATACCAGGGTTATATTTTTTTATCCTTAAATACAATATTTATTTTTAGAGAGAAAAAAAATCTAAGGGATGGACTTTTTATATTGCTAGGCTATTTTACACCTGATACTTTTTATTTCTTTTTTTAGATGAATTTATTAATCACTTATTTCCAAATTTGCTCTGCTTAGAGTCCCAATAAAGATTTCTTAATCCAAGTAAATTTTCTAATCCACTAGATTTGCATGTTTTTCTGCAAAATTTACATGATATCACCAGGGGTTGTATTGAACTGCTATTACCATTGAGATTTTCGTGCCAATATGGTGAATCCTTAGCAATAATCTCAATATCAAGAAATCTATAATATTCCTTAATAGGGATAATATAGAAACCATTGTATTCATCAATAGAATACCACTCAATGCCATTCAAAATAGTAATAAAAACAGCTGGATTTACCATTACTTCTCCAATATTATTTGAAAATTTAGTATTGTCTCTTATGTTACTATACAAGATTCTTGAGTCAATTGGTTGCAAAATACAATGTTCAGAATTTGGATTTCTATAACTACTAAAAGATATTGGGATAGGATAAAATATTGAGCCATGTAAAACTGATCTAGTATCTCTTCTACTCAGAAATTCATTACTCCACCAACCTCCTTCCCAATCTACACATATTTTCTCAATTCTCAATATAACTATATGTCCATATAATAAAACTAAGCAAAATTTGTGATTACAGGAGAGATATGGAACTTGTATTAATGTTAATAACTCGTTTTCAAATAAAAAATCGAGATCTATTGAACTATACATGCAATTTGGTACTGATTTTGAAAGTTTTGCTGGTATTTTGTATACTTCCTCATCTGTAGGCATAAATAAATTTTCAACTACATCATTTGCATCAAAATCACTTAAAGCAATTGTAATTTTTTGTAGGTAAGTTTCCAAAATAGTAAATCCACGTCTTAATTCATACAAGTACACCAACCATGTTCCGCAAGTTACACGTGCTGCCAAATCGGATGATGTCAAATAATCATTATGTGGTAATAACCATTCATAAATATCCTCTATATCTAATTTACTCACATATTTTATTTTTTTATGTTTGTCTTCTATTTTATTCAAATTATATTGAATGGATTCATCATCTTTTATTCCATTTAATATTGATTTCTGTCCTAATTGCCTTAGAAGAGATGTTGATGGATCATTTAAAGTCAGTACTTCATCCCAAATACCACCATTATTATATATTATTTGTGATGTCATTCTTTGATCTTTTGGTTGTATATTTCTGCTTATTACAGACACATTACATGATAATGAATTCCTGTGCCATAATGACATAAAAAAAGATACTAAGGCCATAAAGGTCGTACCTCCTATACTTTTTGTTTTATAATCATTATCTTCTTTTGCAATTAATAAATTAGGGCTGATATCTTTTACTTCATTTATATTATTTATTAAATTGCAAAAATTCGGTATATTCGGTGAATATCCATCTTTTTTATCGTTCTCAAACAAAGTTATATATTGTGAGTCTATATCAGTATTAACTAAACTCTTCTGTGAAGAATTTAAATGTAAATTTAAAAGTAGTTGCTTTGCAGGTCTCCATATGTTCTCCATATCTTGCTGTTGTGATCTAACTGGGTTATTATTAACATTACAATGTACAAAAGCTAATAATAACCAAACAATACAGGGCATCCCACCATCACGTGCTACTGGTAATTTTCTTATATATAACCAATATTTAATTAATCTTAATACAGGTCGTAATTCAGGATATGATATTAGTACACATTGAAATAGAACAGAGTGTAATAGAGAGGTATAAATATTTATTGAAATATCACATTCTGTCTTAAAACCAGGTGACTTACTTCTAATAATCATTACAGGAACTTTAGCTGTATCAATTACATTTATTTCCATACCCATCAGATAGTTTTCTAAGTACCAAGATGATCCACAGTTTGTATGTAAATTTGATGAATTACAACATATACATCTATCATCATGTTTTCTTCTTAATAATTGGAATTGTGCTGACATCTTATATAGAGCTGTTCGTGGATCAAATGGAGCAAAGACTACAATATCTATATCACTCATTTCTGAATCAATATCTACTGCAGCAGAACCTGTTGTAAATATTCTTGCAGATACACCAAATGTTGCCTTTACTAGATATTCAGCACATTGAAGAAGTATTGATTTCTCTATCTTTTTAAGTGAACTTGGTGTTATATTTTTTAATAAACCATTAAGTGCACCATCTATAAGTTCAAAAATCTTCTTCGGATTTTTCTTTTCTAAAAATACTTTTGATGTATTAGAATTTGGTGAGCACTTTATATTTGTGAACTCAGAAAAACTTTTATATGAAACAGGTGTTCCACAATAAAAGCTAGATTTCTCAGAAGTAATTTGATCTGTATCAGTATTATTTGTAGGTGGTGATTCAATATCCTCTGTGCTCACTTTATCTTTACAGTTTTGCTCTATATCCCCGATTTTACCTTGCTTTCCGCAAATTAAGTCTTCATCCTCTTCAATCATATGATTAGAAGTTGAAGGTAATGGTGAAACTGTCATTGTCCACAAGTTTCTAATTTACTAGAATATCTTACATTTTAAAGGTATATATTATAAATTTAACTGTAGAGGCGTGTCCGCATTCAAGCGAGCATCAGTTCCTAGACGAGCATAAAGATGAAATTACTTCTAAATCATAGATTTATAATATTTCAAAATAGTATAGTTTAGTAATATTTTATAAATAAATGAATTACAGTATATTAATTCTTTATAAAGTTAATTATTTTGTATATTTCCCACTTATATTTTGTCTACTTATGAATTAAAGTATTCAAACTTAATGATCTTATTTCTTAAATAATATGTATTATACTTATGTACCTATACAATATATATAAGAAATAAATCAAATTATGCCACACTATTATCTTTCCACCCTTTCCCTCTTACACCTAAATAAAAAGGTGGTAAAATAATTGTTGAAATATGTATAAAAAGATGTATCTGTAAAAATATAGATAATAAGATGACTTTGGTGATTTATCAAAACACAATATAAGACCCAAAAGAGTGAATTTCAGTTTTTTAAGAAGACATTATTTAAAATTATATTAGGTTGTAATTTTTCCTTTACAGAAAATTAATACTATATTATTTATCTTCCACACAAAATGCATCAGGCGCCTAAATATATTGGTAGTAAAAAGTTAAAATTCCCCCATGTAGGAAAGAAATTACCAGTTTTAAATTATATTATTTTATATTTGCATTAACATATATATATATATATATATATAATATCATATATAGTTAAATTTGAAACAAATGAAAATAATATATAGTATAATTGTATTTTATTTTATAACTTTACTAAAGGCAGAACAACAATATGTTCTAAAATGGATAGGAGACGAATTTGAAGTTAAACCTCTAAAATCAAGTACAATGAACTCCAAAACATTAATTTGCGAGTATTGCCAATTATTTACATATGCCTTTCATAATTATTTAGAGAAGGCACTACAGAAATATAAAGATTCTAGTCCTCCCAAAGGATTCCTTGATACAACAATTAATAACTTCCTTGAACGTCATGTAGCTTGTTCAAATACAGTATGGCAACCTCTTGCAGATATAACTCCTCAATTTACTATAGAACAATTTATTGAGATATGCAGAGATAGTATGGATGATATTGAAGAGTACTTAGAAAAAGTTGGAGTAAAGGAGTTATCTTTATCTGAGGAAATTGAGCAAATTTGCATTCCTAGTAAAGCTTGTAATAGCAAAGATGATCTATGGAAAATAAATGACTATCCAGAACATAGAGAATCTAAGAATTCACTTTTGAAAAAAAGATCTCTTGAATTCCTTGAGGAAAATAAGAAAAAACCTAATATTGAAACTACCCCTAGTGGATTACAATATAAAATTTTATATTCAAGTGGGAATAATAAGAAACCTTCTATTCACGACAAAGTTGCAGTTCACTATAGAGGAAAAACACTTGATGGTAAAGAATTCGATGCATCTGTAATTAGAAATAATAAACCGGCTGAATTTGAAGTATCACAACTAGTTCCAGGATGGACAGAGGCACTAACAATGATGAATGAGGGTGATGAATATCTAATATTTATACCTCCAGAATTAGCTTATGGTGAGAGAGGTGCAGGTCATTCTATAGAACCAAATGAAGTTATTATTTTTAAATTGAAATTAGTCAAAATTATAGATAATAAAGATAACAATGAAGTTAATGAAGAACTATAGCTTATTAATAAGATCTGAAATGAAAATAATTTAATATTGTGAAAAGATGAAAATACTTTGTAGTAGTTTAGATGATGTTAGAGACTTTATTTTTGATGTTTCAATATATTTCTTTGTTAAGATTAATTTTAGTTGTCAACCTCTTACATTTAGGTACTCCTCTTGCTATAGAAGACACGTACTGGGCATTCGGGTAGGAAGGAGAAAAGTAGAAATCCAATAGAAAAATTGAAAAAGAGCTATTTTTCAATAGATCAAATCGTTAGAAAGATGAACATTAAGCACACAAATGTATATATTATATGTATGACTTTTTCTGTATAAGTAGATTTTTTTTTTAAGAAAAGAATAGTTTGCAGGTACGAGATCTAGATAATTTAATTAACTAACTACCTAATATTGTATATACTAATATTTTTTATGTTTATAATATAATATAATGCATTATTTTATATATTATAGGTTATATATCTATTTTAATAGTTGAATAAAGTAAAATGATTTATTTTATAACTTGAAATTTGAAATATATAGCAAAATACTTCAATTTATTGTATTGAACAAATTAGAGGTACAATTAATTGATTAATTAATTAATCAAGTAATAGAATAGAATATTACTATAAAATAACCTTTTAGAAGGTAAATTTTAAATATAGTGTACTTTTTTGTTACTGTGTAACCTATATAAAAAAAAAAAAATTGGCTAGTAATAGTTGATCTTGATTTAAAATAGAATAGTTTATATATCTATAAATAAGAGCAAGTAAATGTTGAAATTTAGTATTTTAAGGGTTTTTTCAACCACAGCCTATCTTATATTGGACCTATTGCTACCTATAAATGTAAATAATTTGGGATAGTCCCCCGCTCCAGTGCAAATAAATAGACCCAATGATGCATTTGAATGACAAGATATACGTCTAAATACTAATGTTGACTTCTCCAGATCAGGGCTCCATAATACATGAAATTGCAATAATTGATCCATACTTTTTGGATTGCTGTGATTCCACAATATATTTATATACTGTTGAATACGTCCTATGTCGTAATTGATTATATTGTGAATTATATTCATAGTATATAATACTTACTATACATAGATTCCAGTTAAAATTGTAACTCCAATAATATACAATTTTTTTTATTGATTGTAATCATTTGGAGTGACAGGATATAGAGACATACAGAATAATAGTTATTAAAATTTCTAATAATTCTCCATCATTTCGACTCCTAGGCAGTTGCAAACATCCTTAATACATTAAAATTCTTCATTTGCTATGAGTCTTACTCCAGTTATATTATATAGACCACTGTAGTATATAAGGGTACTATTAAGCTTGTTGGGATAATAATGACAAGGTATGTGAAAGTTTGGATCAAATTAGCTGCTATACAAGAAATACTTGGGACTCTAATGGTTAGAATACTGCACTATCCTTCAAATGTAACTATTAGATGTATGTATAGCGCTGTATAATTCATCTAATTACGTGTGTGGGATCATTACGGTACCCTATAAATGAGTGACAGTATCTTGCAATATTTCGTTGTATAGAAATCTTTGTAATAAAACAATTAAGATTTTATTAATGAGTAATTTATAGACAGTATTGTTAAAATTTAATACTTCCACATAAGATATTCCAGTTAGATTTTATTAATAAGTGGTTATTATATTTATTAATCTAAATTGGTTCATAATATATATAAATACATTTATGTTTGTTAGCTCAAATAGTTGAATAAATAATACAAAGATATATTGTAATATTCTTCACTATGCCAAATAATACAGATGGTCTTAATGGAAGGTCTACTTGTTTATTATGGGATGATGAAAGGCAGGCTAAATTATCTCTCACCCCTTCAACATCCTCACCTGCATCTATACATGATTTTGGATCTCCTCATTTTAGTAAGTCTCAGATAGATCCAATTTTAACATCGTCATGTTATAGAAGATCAAAAAGGAAATTACAATCAGATGGGAATTCAATATTGAGTGATGAATTAAACTGTAAACTCAATACTAATGATAAGAATGATACAAATATCTGGTTACCAAAATTTAGATGTAAAAAAAATAACAAAAATATTAATAAAGATAATATTGAATATCAAAATTCAGATATAAATAAATCCACAAATAGTGCTGATGAAATTTATAAGAATGGTAATAATGAAGAAAATAAAGTTTTTGAGACTAAAGATAATATTTGCATAGAGCCAAATGAAGTATGCATTAATTTACAATCTTCATTACAAAATAATGATAATGATATAATATTACAACCACAGAACAGTATCAAAAATTTAACAGATATCATTCAAGTTTCCAGTAAACCATTAGTAACTAATAATAATATAAGTAAACAAATATATCAATTACATACAGTTAGCAAAGACTCAAAATCTGAAGAAAATTTAATTATAAATAACTCAAGTACAAATATTTTACTGAAGGGAAATATCAAACCAATAAGTGATTTAGATGTAACGAGATTTATGGATAATGATTATTTAGAGTTATTAAAGACAAATTTAATGCTTGAATTTACGAAGAGTAGAACTTGTTATTTGAAATTAGTACCAAGTGTTATAGAAATTTTTCGTATTGTAAGAGATGCTCCTAGTCGCTGTCCAATACCAGTAGTTCAAAGTATTGATGATTTAGGTAAAGAGCAGAATATCTCAAAATTTGAGAGTTATTTTACAAATTGTATCTCAAAGCAGAATAGTGGTTTTTTAGCTTTTTGTACTGAAAGGAGAGCTTTAAAAAGTGGAGGTGGGGGAAAGTATTATTTTTTTGATAAGAAATTACAGTTAAATGGTTGCCACAAGGTTGATGTTTTGAATCATTATAAACAAAAAAATATTTCAGGGCCAGTATTTATGAAAGTACTTCTATTCATGTTCGTTGTTGATCCACCATATCATCTTGATCCCCGTGCAAGGAGTAGTAACCCCCAAAGGTTAATGGATTTTTACTATCAGTTAAAATCAATGAATAGATTATGTGCCTTAAAGAGACTTTTAAAGGTTTGGTGCATGGAGATGTGCCCAGAAGAGTATCTTGATGCAGGATACCCTCCTGGAAGTTTATTATGGGTATCAACTCTTGATATAGAAAGTCATATTAAGAAATGGAGATATCGTGGCCGAAAGAGTCAACCAACAACTTCTATTCGTACAATAAATCAAAAAAATATGAGATTATTACCAAAAATAGCAAGTAATATTGAAAAGTTGAAGCAACAAACGAATTCACAACAAGATATTCATCAGGGAAAGAATTCCTGGTCAAATAAAGACGATAACCATAAAAATATTTCCACTGAAAAATTAGATCCTACCAATTCAGATACTGATATAAATGATTCACCTCCATGCACTCCAACAGTAAAGGTATATGGGTCAAATTATGAGGCAAAAGTAGATTTAAGTAATCAGCAAGATGGCACTTTGAACAATCGAAAAATTAGTATAACTAACCAATACAAAAAGAATGTGTTAAATAATGCTCACCAATGTACTAACTCAATACCACTAAATTCGGTAAATTGCCCACAAATAAGCCATTATGAAGAAATAAATACTTCTACAGAAAGGGAAATTCAAACACCTAATATTACATCATCTTATGACAATGTAATTTGGACTTTAATAAGGAATATACCTGTAAACTGTTTAAATAAGTTATATCAGTCTTGGATTAGTGGAGAAATACCAGGCTTATCTAAGTTGAAGTCACATTGTTCATTAAGATTTTCGAATATATTAAGTAATTCAGAATCACAAATATCTGAAAATATCCCATCTTCTAGTTATATAAATAATGGAGAACAAGATGCAACAGATATAATTGCACCAATATTATACTTGGATCATCGTTTGGTTTTTTCTTCTATACAGCATCACTTATTGGTTAATCCTAATGAGCTCCCAATTTGGATTAAATTATTAGAATCATATAGTAACAATCTACAAGAAAATTTAGAATTTGAACATAAATCTCTGGATGTAATGCTTAATTCATATTCATGTTCATTTTCAATGTCTTTTTCTTGTTCATCACCTATACGTAGTGGTAATAGTGAAAATAGCCAAGGCTCTATAGAGCGATCTCAATTGTCTGGTGATATAAATGAAACATCACCCATCTTCTCATTGGTCTCTACAAATCAGTATCAGTCCTTTGTAGAGATACCTGATATTGCTACTTCTCTTAGTGAACATATTCTTGATGATACCAGTGCTACCTTAAAATCTTGCAACGATATCAATGAACCAATAGATCTTTATTTTGCATATTAGCCTGCTATTTTAATATAAAGTAATGGCCTTGTATTATTTATTTTTAATTTCACTTATATTTACACCTATTTAAGTTCAAATATCTACAAATTGGCGCTTAATGCGTTGAAGAGTTAATTTTTTCTTTTAGCTAAGAAGTTTTTTATTAACTCATCAAGAAAAGTTATTGTCTAAATTTAGATTTTATCAAATTGAGTCATTTACATTATAATCTATTTAAAAACAATTTTATTGTAATTTGTAACTAACTAGAATTTTTGCCACACAGGACAGTTAAATAATGGTGTGGCATCAAGTCATGCACTGACAAATATATGCAAATAAGTAAAATTTAACTCCTTTTTTGGTATATTAAGTAAATATTCTGAGGAAATATTTGTATATAAATTAGATATGGTCCTGGGGATAGGAATTAGTTGCAATGATGATTCTCCAGGTTGGAGAAGGAAACGTCATAGACCAGAAGGCGAAGAGACAAGTTTAGACACTAAAAACAGTGAAAACATAGAAATATTAATACAAGATTCAAATAACTTATCTTCTATAGAATCTGTAGATGATACAGTATATCAATTTTTTGCTTCCGAAAGTAGAAGTAATATATATTTTGAGAAACCTGAAAATGTGAATAACTATAACGTTTTGGCAATACCTAATGACCACACTAATAATGAAATACAATATGAGAATATTATAAGTGAAGTAAAATCTTTATATCATGATGAAACTGGCATACCATGTAATAAGCTAGGGTCTTCAAATGATTCTTTAATATTATCAAGTAATAGGGAAAATGATGAAAATATAACTAAAACATCCTATGTATCAAGTATTAGCATAAGAAAAAATTTTATTGAATCTCAAAAATATTTTATTTTTGAAGGTTTTAGTTATTCTAGTTTAGAAGATAATGAACAATTAGTAGAGAGCACTAAGCACAGCTTAAACTCAAGTTATCTTCAGTATCACCAGTATAGAAGGTCAGTTGGTTTAGACAAGTTTACTCATGTTGACAGTAATGGAAAAAGATGTATTTTACAAGAAGTAGAAGCTGAAGCATTACAGCTTCCACCTATACCTGGGATCTATTTTGACAAAAGGCAAATAGGATACAGAGTTAGGTATCATAACACTTACGTTGGGTGGGTAGCTCTAAGTAGGCATAACTCTATTAAAGAAGCATATGAATATGCAAAACAGTTATGGACAAAGGCTAGGACAAAAGGGAATGAAGATCAACATAATTTTATTTCTCAAAGGAGAATAAGTAATAGAAACCAAAATAGAAGAAATTCATGTGAAAATGATGATCCTAATATTTTATATGATAATAAAATACCATATTTATGTGAAAATAATGTGTTGTTTAAAACAAGTACAAATGATGAATTAATAGGGGATAGTATTGAATATTCATTTAGTGGAAAAAAGTCTATTTATAATAAGAGTAAGCCTAGAAATAAAAATTTAGATCGAAACTTAGCTATTAAATATAATACTGAGGCTGAAGATCAATTAGAAACGCTTTATGAAGGATGGCAGTTTAGAGACAAACAGCTTAAAACAGTAAATTTAAGCAATTACAGTGCACTACTTGCCTTGAGTAAGTTTTACAAGTTTACTCAGGAGTATATGATGAGATGGCCATCTGTAGATGGACATTATACCATTAAATGGGCATCAACACAAGAATTAGGCTTAAGTATTTTTAATGGAGAGCCAGCCTATAACTTTAAGAAAAAAAAAGATGGCTATTTTAGTGAAGAAATATTAATAGGTACGAATTACAATAACTTTATAAATAATCTACAGAATCAAAATGAAGATGATTTAGATTATATATGGTGAGATTTATTTATTGTAATAATAATAATGGTCTCATAAAAAAAGATTACAATCATAAGATTACATAATATAGCTAATTAATAGTTATGTTTGTTGAATTTACTCATTGTAAAAATCCCTTTTCATTCGTTTTGACTTTCTAGTGCATTGAGTAAAGCTTTATCTTTACAAATTTCAAAACTTGTAGCTTTATTATTAATAAATGAAATATAAACCATCTTAAAATGTTCTGGAATAAATATTTGAAAATTCCTAGCCAATATACTCCTTTCATTAAAAGTTTTGTAGTCAGTTATATTATCAGGTAAAAAGCAATCAATTATTTTGACTAATATTGTTGAATTTAAATTATCAAGATTAAATAAATAAGACTTCAGATTCAAGTATTCTTCTATTGTTAAAGTTGACTTTGCCTTGTCAAATAATAAAGAGCCCTTTTTATCTGTCCGTCCTAAATTTTTATTTGGAGATGAAATGGGTATAAAGTTAAAGTGGACTTTTTGTTCATCTTTTGTATAATTTACTGATGAATCAATCTTACTTTTTTTCCAGGGTATATTTATTGTCCTAATATTGTTATGTATATTTTGATTAAGCTCCTTATTCTCAATAGTTAAGCGTTGTGTATTTCCAATATTATTCTGTGGGAGCTTTTGTAACAAATTTGTTACCTCATTTCTTAAGTTATTACCTACAATAGGTATACATAACTTATCACTAGTTGTATTTATATTACTTTTGATTGACTCATCTACTTCATTAGAGAGTAGATCTAATTTATTGTCATTTAAATTATTAGAATTTCCAATTAATTTATTATGTAAGTCTCTATTAAAAAAAGTAGAAATACTGTTTAAACTAGTTGTGTTAAGATATTCTAAACACTTGATATGCCCTCTTAACCACTTTGATAATTGGTTCCTAATATTTGTATGAGTAAATCTTTTATCAGCAAATATAACTGCTCCATAATCTAAACGGTGTCTAACTACTCTACCAACTGCTTGATTAACAGCTCTAATAGCCTGTTGATTATACCATCGACGACCATCCATCCTATATTCATCCATATACTGTTTCTTTAGACAAACTCTTGGATCTGCAATTGAAGGAAAAGGCATTCCTGCAATAATTACTCCTCTGCAAGTATCATCAGAAAAGTCTATTCCTTCAGATATCTTTCCACGGCATACTGCTATGAGTAATGAACCAAAATTAGTATATTTTTTTGTTATATTAGTAAAATTTGTCAATTTATCAAGTGAATTAGATTTTACATTATTTTTACTTTTTAATTCAATACAACTTTTGTATGATTCCAAAATACTATTTAATTCATATGAATTCCTTGGTTCAACAAAAACACTTTTTAAAGCCTTAATTCTATTCATAAGACCTTGAGTTGTCCATAAATTTATTGCTTGATCCATTAATGTATATGATGCAAAAAATAATAAGACTCCACCAGGGATCCGCTTAACACTATCCAAAACTGTTGATCCTAATGCTTCAAAATATGCTGGATTACTTCTTGATTCAAAAGATCCAATAAGTTGAGTTTTATTTTCAGGAGCTCCTTGCTCTATTGCAGCTACCCATAATTGTTCGTTTCCATTAATTACATGATCATTCTCTAAAAAAACTTCAAATGAAAAATTTGCACAACTAAATTGCTGTGCAAGTGTATCTAGAGGAGATAATGTACCAGATGTTACTATTAATGATCTAACTCCAGATGATACAAGTGATGTTAAAGCAGCAGCAGGACTAAAACACCAAAAACTTAAACATAAATTGTAATAATTTCCATCATATTCTGTATCAATATCTCTATTTATATCAATTGATTCTTCGGAATTTAGTCTATTTTGTTGAGATATTTCATAATGTACATAAACTTTAAACCATTGTGGATTAGAAATAGTACAAGTATTAAATGTAAGTCTCAAACATCTTTGAAATCTCTCTAAAGCTCCAATTCTTGAATTCAATTGTATAGGAGTTATATCAGATAAACTTGATAAATCACTTATATTACCACTTAAACCTTGGCCAAAATTTATCATACTTGTTAAGCATTCATCCATATCCTGAAATTTATCAATTGTAAAACCAGCAGATTTGAAAAGAGTATGAATATATGAACCAGGAAAAATTGTACCTTCAACATCACCTAATTTACTTCTTATCCTCTCATTACGATTATTAGGTAATTTACAAGGAATATCTCTTATTAATTTACTTAGTTCGTATACACTAGTTGCTAGATGTATAGCAATTTCAATATCAAATGAAATTGAAATATCATCTTCTTTTTTGTCAGATTCTCTCTCTTTTAATAATCCAGATCTTGCTGCTTCTAACATATTTTGAATTGCTTTTTGTGATAATGCTAAGTCTATATCTCTTAAATCATATGAATATGCTTCTTCAGCTACAGATTCTACATTATGTGCTTCATCTAAAATTATAATTGTGTTATTCAAATCTAGTTTCAAATTTTGTCTTGTTATACTATCTAATAGATAGTTATATGGAAGTAATATTACATTACATATATTTGCTATTTCCCTTGTTGCATAAAATGGACAAAAATACCCAGAATCTGTAGATGCAATACGTCTTAAATCTTCAATATCCTCTATATCACCTGCTATACCCGTCATATTTGCTTGTTTTAAATTATTGTGATACCTACATTTACCTTCCTTAGTTGTTTTTCGACAATTTTTTACCAGTGCACTACCTCTATATTTTGATATTTTTGGGTGAACACATAATTGATCACGGGATCCCAATATTGTAGCCTTAAATAATTTATTTCCAGGTTTTTTCATTATATTTCGTTGTTTTTTACTTATTGGAGAATCTTGCCTTAAAGAATTGTCAATATTTAAATCATTCAAATTCTTCCATAATGCTTCCACAATTTTGGAAGAACGAAGTTCTCGCATTACTTGGGATAATTGACTATGAGTTCTAGATGAATATATTATTCTAGGTAAAATAAATTCATTTTTTTGTTTTTTTAAATTTGAATTTCCATGTTCCTCATTTAAATTATAAGATTTATCAATTTCAAGTTTAGTGTCATGTTCTTCCTCATATAAATTAGATGTACCAGTTATCTTCAAATTTCCATCCACTTCACAGCTATTATTAAGCTTCCTAGTAGAATTATATTTTACTATACAATCCCTTTGAAATGCTAATGTCGATGCTAGAAGGCACATTGTCTTCCCAGTTCCTGTTGGACTTTCCAAAAGTGCATGTTTCCTATGTTTCAGTGAATGCAAAACCTTTTCCATATAAGTTATTTGGCAATCATATGCTTTATATGGAAAATTAACTGAGTAATCATCTATTGTATATACATTTAGAACTGGATCCATCAGATGTTACTTTCCCATTATTTGAAAGATTGAGGGGGAAGAAAAAAATAGCGGTAAAAATATTCCCTTTATTTTTATAAAATCAAGTCACTAGATCTTATTTATTTAGAAGTTGTCATTATGGATTATTACAACTTATTAGGTGTATCTCGTCATGCAACAGATGATGAAATTAGAAAAGCTTATAGGCGTTTAGCTTTAAAGTGGCATCCTGACAAAAATCCGGATAATCGTGCTGAAACAGAAGAAATGTTTAAAAGAATAGCTGAAGCTTATGAAGTATTATCAGATCCAGATAAAAGACGAAGATATGATACTTATGGAATAAATGGAGCCAACTCTTCTGATAATAATGTTGATTTTGATGAATTCCACAGACAATTTAGTATGGGTCATGCTAGTAGAATATTTGAAGAATTTTTTGGTACAGATAATATATTTGATATATTTTCAGGGAATGATATATCCAGTAGATTCATAAGTAGAAATATATCAAATTCATCTCCATTTGATAGATTGCAATCTGAGATGTTTGGTAGATTTGGACAATTTAGTAGAAGTTTTGGTTTTGATGGAGCTACTCATTCATTTAGTAGTACATCTTTTTCAAGTGGTATGAATATGACTGGAGGCTCATCAAGATCCATTTCTCAAACTACAAGTGTTATAAATGGTAAAGTAGTGACTCGCACTACTACAACAGAACGGTTAGCAGATGGAACTACACGTGAAAGTATTCAAGAAATTGAGGATGATGGAAGAGGTAATCGCATAGTTAGGGATTTATCAGGACCATCTAGTATTGAAAATCATTCAAGAATGCTTCAAGGATCAAATTATCATTTAACTCAAAATAGAAGTGATACTCCATCTAATTCACTTTATCGTACTAGATCTCAAAGAAAATCAAATCATTATTTTCATAAATTTTGACTAAATTTTGTACAAGGATATCTATTTTAGATAAAAAAAAAATATATCTAAAAATAAGGAAATATTAATTATCATTGAATTTGTTTAATAGTTATATGTGGATTAAATATGATTATGAGATTGATTAATTTGCAGTAATATTAAATATTAGATATCTACATTGAATTTTTTTTTATACCACTTTAAATGATAATATATTGTTTTTATTCTCATCTTTATTTCATTTTTTTAAAAAAAGGTACAAGAGTACTTTTTAAAGTAATATTTTTGTGTATCTGTACCAGTATTAATAAGACTTGAATATATCCTTATCTTTAGATAAATTTATCTCATAATAGGTCGTCTTTATTAGATTAAATATATTTCCAATGTTAAATTTTATAACATATATACTCTTATATTTAGTAATTAGTGAATTTAATTGGGTCAAATTATAAGATTATGTAATATTCAGTAATTTAAATATTGAAATAATTACGACATATTTGTGGAATTTATAAATAACTAATCTAGCTAATTTTCAAATATTAATAGAGCTTAAACATATTTTTGAAAAAAAATAATATTTGGGATAACAATAATAATGTTCTGTTATTCTTAAATATTACAATTTCTGAGTATTGTGATAATTCAATCCAATAAAATATACTAGTACTTTTTTTTATAAAAGTAAGGAATTTTAATAATTTAAAAATTATTTTTACATATATTGTTATTACTAAATTTCCTACAAAAAAAAAATCAATCAACTTCTACAGAAATAATTTATTTTAATTTTTATAATAACTTGTCTAGTCAATTTTAGTTTCAAAAAACTTTAGTTCCTGAAACAAAAGGCTATCTAATTAATATTCTAAAAATTATAATCTCATTATTACATTTTAGTATATATTTCGAAATATCTTAACTTAAAAAAAGATAAAATCAAATAAATACTTCTTATTTCCTTTTAAAAAAACAAATTATTAGATGGATTTCAGAAACAATGATAAGTCTAACTTAAATTTAACTAAAATTATTGATAATTAACTTATTTACCTGTTTATATCTTCTAAAAATTTATGATTGATTGGAATTTCTAAATAATTGATTTTCGTATTTCATTGATTTTAAGATTATAATATTACCAACTTAAATATAAAGACTTATTGACTTTTTAACTACAAATTCAATGGTTTAGTCTATGTAACTTTATTTAAATATAAATTTTACAAAATAAATAATATTACACAACACACTTTATAATGGAATTTTTTTAAAATGCAAATGTAATTAGAATTTTATATTAATCTTAAAGTATTTTTTAAAAAAAGTCAAAATTTTGTATTTTTATTTTGTTTATTTGAGTATATATCATAAATTCTAATTTATTTATGAAACCAATAAAAACCATAACTAAATAAAAAAAAATTATTTAATAAGACTTACTACAATATTCTGTATCTCGTTATATTATTTACATGCAAATAAAGATCTTAATTTTCTTTGCCGCAAACACAATAATGGACTTATTGCTACAAAAATCAAGATTACTAAATACTTAATACTGTATGATGACAAAAAATATCATATAATGAAATTTTCAAGTGAAATTTTAAATAAAAAATATTTGGGAAATTTTTCTAAAGAGTCTGATACTGCAAACTTTTCAATTAAACTATTACTATGTATGAATTTACTACAAGGATATAGTGAATATTTCTTTTTCTTATTACTGATTTTACGATATTCTAATCATAAAGAATATGGTCTATTGAATCTACCTATATTAGTTGGTGTTCAAGATATCATTAGTATAATCACTTATTTGTTTTGGGGTTTTCTATCTGATAGAATTGATCCAGTCTTTTTATTAATGTTATCATTTACCATTTGGGGTATACTTTCATTTATTAGTATATCAATAAATTTCCCTCTGATATTTTGTTTTAATATCATAATAAATTGTGCTTATAATGCACTCTTACCATTAGTATTTAATATTGTTGGATCTAATTATAATTTAAGTGCTACTTCAAAATTATTCAGTATGATAAATTGTTACTATAAATCTGGTAAATTTCTGGGAATAACAGTTTTTATTATTATATTTATTAATTTTAAAAAAGATATTCAATATTTATTAATATATTTTGCATTTGCAATTCCTGGTATATTCGTATCTTTAATGTCAGGATATTATATTTATAAAATTCGGAGACAAATATTAATTAATGAATTAAATGAAGAGGAAGACAATATAGAACTGTATGAGAATAAAAATAGATATATTAGAAAAATATATAAAAATAAGAAATTTTCAATTGAATGGCTTATAGTTGGTTTCATAATATTTTCAGGTGTATTACTTAAAATAATTTTAGTATTATTTAATTTATATGATTTTATTTCATTCAATATTATTGGAATTCAATATGGTTTTTTGGATAAGAATGATTATAAATATCAATATCATTTTATGGATAATTCTTTATACTATATGTTTAAATGTATTGTTTTTATATTTGGATCTGCAATTGGTCCAATAATTTTTGTTTATATCTCAGATCTTATATATAAATATATTTACAATATACATAGTGATTATAATGAAATATTTGATATTGAAGAAAATTATAAAGTGAAAGAGAATCAAATAAAGTTTGGAATAATGATTATAATTGGTTTCTGGTTTATAACAGCTTGCCTATTATTATGGATTATAGAAGTAAATTTTTCAATATTAAATAATATTGTATATGAAAAAAATATATCAATAAATATTAACTCTTATATATTCAAAGATATTATTTGGATAATTTGCTTTGGAGCAATAACGAGTTCTATTTCTGAAGTTATACTTAAGCCTACAATGCTAGTTTTAACAAATCGTCAATATTATGGAATAATTTCTGGAATATATTTCTATATATCTAACTTCTTATCTAATCCAAATATATATAATATATTTTTATTCCTGATTAATTACAAACATGAATTTTCGATTAAAATTTTTAAAAATATAGGAATGAATATGTTTCCAACAGTATTTCATATACCTATTATGAGTATATTCAATATCAGTACATTTAATGAAATAAAGAAGCTGGAATTTCCCCGAAATATCCTTGGTTTAAGGCTCGAATCAATGATAATAAATTTGTATACAATTGGATATTATACAATCATTATATTTATAATTTCTATAATAATGTTTAGTATTTTGGAATTATACAAGAGAATTGAATTAAAATCAGAAGATTTTTTTTTTTAAATAACAAGTATTAATATAAGTATTACTTATTATATTTAAATATTTGATATTCATAATTTATAGAAACCCATCTAACAATATGTATATATGCAAATATAGATTTATCTTCACTAGATTGTATAAATCTGATACATGCTTCTAATTTAAATGTTTCTAGTGGATCTAAAGGGATAATAATTAGATCTTCATCTTCAAATAATTCCACATATCCTAAAATTCCAATATGTTTTTTAGGTTTTATAAAGTTTTTAGAACTAAGATTTTTCAATTCTTTATAATTATATATTGTATAAGAATTGCTAAATCCCTTTTGGTTATATAATTTGTTCCATAGAACTTTTGCAATAGGAATAGCTAACCCTAATGTAATTTCTGGTTGACATTTAACATATGAATGTATATAAGCTAAAAGTTTTATTGCATTCCAATTTGTTATTACAAAGGGAAATATTTTTGTTTGAGAATTATTTGGATGGTCAATTTCTATAGATCCTATAATAGTAACAATCATAGAAGTTGATGATAAATCTGAATTATGATTTTTACAAAGACAATTCTCAGGTCCATCTTGAAGTACTTGCAAACAGTTAAGACAAAACCAACGAATTTCAATATACTCGATATGTAAGATTGTTCCACTAAAACAAAAGATTCCATCTGGATCTAAAGTATAGTTTTCTGATTCCTTATCAGATAAAATTTCCCAAAAGTTATATAAATGATCTTTATATTCATTAATATATATATTACTTTGAAAACAGTATGATCGATTTATGACAGAAAGATAATATGAATGATTATTTGAAAATATAATTTTTGAAGCTATTGGAGATCCATCTGGTCCAAGTATATATGGATTGGGATAATTATAATATTTCAAAAAGCTTGATTCATATTCAAGTGCTGAATTTTCTTTATTTTCATAGAGTTTGTGGATAAATATTTCTGAATATGTATCAATATACATATAGGTAGAAGAAAATTTATATTGGTCAAAATAGAGAAAATTATGTGTGTTACTTTTCTTATCATACTTATTTGAGTTCATTAATTGTAACTTATTATTTCTAATTGAAGAAAGAAATATAATATTGCCATAATTTAGTGAATTTAAAGAACTTTTATAAGATAATATTTGAGATGTATATGAACTTAAATTTGGTGTTAAATGGTCAACACTGAAATCTTGATCTGAAGTTATGATATGATTCTCCATAGTAGGATAAATTGTTTCTAATATGACATTTTGTAAAATTCCACTCACTAAAGTATGTGGAGTACTTTGTTTAGTTATAGTTACATATATTCGATTGATAGATACTATTTGACCTGGAAAAATTGCATTTATTAAGGAGTTTTTAGCTATATCCTTCGATATCCAGATATCATTCCAACCTGAATTCCATATTGGATATAATTCTAAATATTTATCATCTTTGTACTTTAAAGATTCACTTCCTGTAGTAACACGCAATACTATCCAGTTACCATATATATTCAATGGATTATATCCTTTGAAGTGTATTATATCTAAAATTTTAACTTTTTCTAGTGATATTAATGGTATGATGTCACAGATATTATTTAAATTGTTGCAAATACTAATTATTTCAAACCTTGCGATATTTGTATGATTGTATATTATAGGTATACTTTTTTTAAATAAGTACCAGTCAACAATATTGTTTACCCAATTTTTAATATCAAAAGCTGTTATATGGGTCAATTTAGTAAATTTTTCGGGCCAAGACTCACTCAATAAATCTAGTTTTAATGTGAATTTGTTGTCTGTAGACCACAAAAGAGAATTTATTGAGTCATAACCATTTTTTACTTCTATATAATTTGACGAATTGCTGCTAAAATCACTATATGGAAATGTAAGTTGTGTAATGTAGTAACCTGTACCATTGCTACGATGTGTATTTGATATAGTAAAATGTGACAAAAGTTTATCTTCAAATTCTGGATCTAATAATATAGTATTATTTAAATGATAATCACTAGTTGTTAAAAGTATAAATGATTGTGATTCAATACAAAGGTACCAATGAATAGGAATCTCCAATAGTACAATACTCAATTCAATTAATTCAAAAGTATCTTGATCAGTAAAATAAGATAAATTTAGTATTGATCTAAATAATGGAACACAATAAAAAATATATTTTGTATTATTCTGTTCACGAATCGTCTTTTTAGATTTGATGAATAAAAGTGTTGCAGATATACTATGGCTAGAAATATCATTCTTTGGAGAAATAAATATCATATTAGATGGTTCTACTATCAGAAACATTTTCTTCTGCTGAAATATTATCATTAACTTTTCTATATATATAATTCTTGGTTTGTAAACTTCTTCAATAGTTTTGCCCCTCCAAATATTAGCTAAAAATTGTCCATGCAATAAAAATAATACTGGAAAAATTTCTTTATTAAAACCATTTTGTGGAGTACAAATATAATGTAAATTACTTAAGATATTATCCTCTTCAAAATCTAAAAATAATTCCCCAATCAAACTTCCTACAGATAATAAAATTACTGATAGATAATGATCTTCCATTTCATTACATACTATACTAAAAGTATCAGTAAACTGATTTGTATAAGAATTATATCTATCATGAGGTAATATTATCTTGTCATTATCTAATAAGTATTCAAAATATTCAATTGATATCACTTCATTATTTAAAGCATTCAAAACACTTAAATCAATATCAGATCTAGCCAAGCAGTCTATTACAATATACCACTCTTCAATAGTTGCTAATCTCCAAGTACTTAGCATTCGATCATTGCAATCTGTGTAAATTACATTGTTACTGTAATGATCCTTATCTTGTAATAGTAAAAGTTGGCCAGGATGGGTTATTTGGTCATTCTTACATATATTACTGTTCTTATATTTCCTAAAGTTGGTATTATTCCTATTGTGATAGTGACAGTACATAATATCTGAAAAATCTAGTTTATTTTTAATAGCATCTAAAATACTTACTGGTAATATATCAAACTCATCATGATTTGATAGGAATATATTAAAAATGTCTACATAAAGATTATAATGAAAATAGCAAAAATTACGGATATCCCATGGATGAAGTTTCTGTAATATATCTACTGAAGAATCAGAATATTCCAAATATTCATGACTAAGTAACTGCATATTCAATGTATTAGAAAGTGAATATGATTCATATTCAAATTCGATTAAATTAGAATGTTTGTATAATCCCCAATCGGAAAAATATTCTACAGCAATTCCAACAAGTAATCGTGAAGAAAAATTCTTGCAAGATTCTAAGATGAGACTTTTTCTATTTTTAATAAATAAACAACGGAAATTCCTAACCCATAATATAGAACCTTTAGTTATTGAAAAATTTATAGATGTTTCATATCTGCAAGCATTATGTAAATAAAGTCTAACAGAATTTCGTAATGATGATATCTCATAAACTCCAAATCCAATGTTTTTCTTAATCTGTAATAGTATTGGGAATATTTGCAAAGACCTAATATGATCTGGTATTAATTCTTGCCTATATACTAGTGTATCGCTATGCGCTATATAGCATTGGACTAATGATTCTTTATCTTCTTCAAAAACTACAATTTTTCCAAAATATAAATTACTTAAAGAAATTATATAATGCCAATCAAAAATATATCTATACACTAAGAGATTATTACCAGGAAAATATATTGAAATAATAGATTTCGTCTCTATATTATATAATTTGATAGAGTATGAGGCCATTGTATTACTCCATCTTGATGGTTTTATGTTAAAATCAAATATATTATATTTGTTATCTTGGTTTTTAGTTTGATAAACTAAACACTGATCAATAGTTTTAATACTGGTCTTTTGTTTATTAACACTCCTTATAATAGGAGATATGTGTATGATTATACCAATTAAAGAATAATTGTCTAATGAACTTTTAAAAGACAACTTTTTATCCGATAGCCATATTATAGTATTAGCATTTAAACACAAAATTCTATCTCTAATTACATTTATATCATTATGGGTACTTTTTAAAGGAAAATTTATACAAGAAAAATACATTGATGACAGTAATTTTCTTTTAGGGGATATAGTTTCTTTAGCTGATATTTCCATAATTTTCCAGTCACGAATAGCAATTAGGCATGACAAATTAAATACTCTTGTTACCTTACATTGGAGAAATAAGCTTGAAGTAAAGAAACCAGATATTTCACAGTTTATAATACTAGATTGAGAATTATTGTATTTAATAGCTAAGTCTTCATTACTTTGTATAAACCAAATTCTACCATCTTCACAAAATAAAATCCTACCAATGATCCAATCTTTAGAAATACGTTTCCCAGATTTAAACAAAAAATAATTTGGAGATATCAGTTTATTCTGAATTTCATTGCTATTCAAAAAATATATATTAATATTATCTGGAAATTGATAACTTTCTAAAATACTATGATCGCACTTGCATATTAATCCACTAAGGTTGTCTCCCATACAGTATAAAGCTTTACAGAAGGTGCATTAATATTCCTGTTAACATTTGCCACTTGAAAATACCTTTTGATGTATAATACCAGAAATTACAGCCGCTTATAGCAAATATTAGGTGAAATACTAGTATCAAAAATGTAGCGTCTATAATCAATATTTAAACATACACACTAAGACTTCACTTAAGTTTCATGAATAAATTTAGTTAAGTTAAATGATATTTTCTCCGATATAATAACCTGCACTGAACTTCCAAACATACATACAGTTGTTCTATAATATACTATAATATATTATAATTGACAAATTATATCTCTCAACTACCGTAAATAAAGAGGAGTAATTGAAATAAGAATCTTATTATATCTCTTCCTCATTTTTAAAAATTAACTAATTCTCAGTGCACTAGATTCAGAGATAAAAATTGGAAGGTCACTCAAAGTACAACCTTTAAAAGTATAATTTAAAAAAAACATAATCAGTATCTATTAATACAAATATAGTCTTCACGAGCTCATAAACTATCAAAAACTTGCAATATTTGAAATAGTTAACAGACTTATGGATATATATCCCTAGCGTCCCATACCTATATAATGAATCTATTTAATAGTTAATAAGTTTCAAAGCAACAATAGCAACAAAAACCATTGCTACTACATGCCAAAACTCAATACCTTGGGCACCTTGTGTACTATTATTTACTACATTTCTCTCAGCCTTTTCTAACTTTTCTCTGAGAATTGCAGCTTCTCCCTTCAGTTCATTACTTTGCTTTTCTAAAGCAAGACAATATTGTACAAGTTCATCATATTTATTCTTTAGTTCAATATCACCTGAATGAACACCTTGACTAGTTATTATAGATGACGATGCTGATTGTGACCCAGGATGTAATGAACCTTTAGATAAATCTATACTCCCAGGATTGGTATCCGCTGGAGTTTCTTGTTTAAATATTACAGACAATCTATGTTCAAATATCTGCTCCTTATTAACCTCTTGCCAAAAGTCTTTAGGAAGCTGTTCTACACTATTATCACATAATGTTGTCTGTATTAAAAATCTATGTGATTGAGATGCTTGTTCAACAGATTGCAATGGTTGTAAAATTATCTGAACTTCTCTCGTTTGACTTGGTGAAATTATACCACTACTAGGTCGAACTAAATATCCTCTCGGAGCTGTTGTCTTGATCTTAAATGCTACTGTTGAAGATGTTATATTTTCAAGCATTAGTGGGCATGTTACAGAGCTATAAAGTACTAATGGGAACTCTAGAACTTTTTCTGGATGCACTCGTACCAGTTTTGCTCCTTCTGCAACTGTTGTCATTAAGATGCCCCTTATATTCTTTTATTTTATACAAAAAAAAAAAAATAAATAATATTTTCTGTTATTACTACTCACACCCAATATATTTTGGAGGGGGGAACCCACTATTATTTAAAAAAATTACGTAAGATACCCAGACGTACACGCTGTCGATTGCTGTTCTTTCTACATAGAATGATTGTGCGCCAGTAGACGTAATTATTTTTAGTCTTAGTAACCTATAATTTGAATAAGTACAAGTAATTTTATTTCAATGCAATAGTTTATCTTATATTTAATTATATAGTTTAAATATCTAATGAGAATGTACTTTATGAGACTCTTTAGTTTTGTGTTGAAGTCTCTAGTACAAGATACCATATCTTTAAGATATGAAGAAGTGACTTTAAATATATAATTATTTTATATATAATCAAATATTGAGTATCTTTTCATTATAAAATAAGTATTCTACTTTATAAATATGTCTCCTCACCTTCCAAGATATGATTTGTAATATTGACTTAAGTATGACTTGCCACCATTATAAGTCTGGGTTAGGGATTTACTTATAGTTAGTCACAGGATGTATTGACAATGGCAAGGTAGTTAATTAATTAAGATCTTGCTGTTAACATTATGTGTATCTCTACTTTATTGTGTTATATTATAGAACTTTGAATTTTCTTTTTAAGAAGATGTCAATTTTGTACAAAGTAGCTATCTGAATCTTTATTGTAAGTATTTAAATAAGAAATATGAAGTATATATTGTCAATTTAATTCAAGTCAAATAGTTGGAAATAATATACTTTTAGAAATCAAAATATTTATTATTTTTAACTATTTGACTTCTTTGAACTTACCTTGAATAATCATAAATAAAATTGATATCTAACACAGAACTTTTGTTCAATAACATATCACTTTATTACTAAAGATGTTAGACAATAGGATATAATATTAAGGAAGAAATACAAGATACAGGAATTATATTGATTAGAAACTGTAGTGGATTATTTGTAAGTTACTATAATTTAACAAATAAGGGTAATATGATTGAATATCTGTTGTAATAAATATAAACTAATCAATAGCCTCTTATTTAATAGTTTTGTAGAGTTTATATAATGTTACTTAATTACTATTCCACCTCAAAATGAATGCTAATAAATTTTGAAGGGAATTGATCCTATGATAGCTCTATTATATTAATGAAATAGTTCATATAAGGGAATTATGTGAATAAATGTCACATAAACAACATATATAGATAATTACCAGTTATATTATTACTAAATCATTCATTTAAATTCAGATTAATAATTCCATTATAATACTTATTAGATGCATTGATAAATTGCGCTTAGATCAATATACAATTTATATATCGCAAGAAGAAAGTTTTATTTTTAACTTTAATTCAATGGATCATAACAATAATATAAATACTGAATATAATTCTGAATTAAAGTTTTTTGACTCCAGAGCATGTGATATCATAGTTGCAAGTAACAGACAAAAAGGAAATCCTCTGATTCAATATATTAAGAATACAATTTATGAATTTAGTTCGTTAGTTCCAGACTTCTTGGTAGGTAAATATGATGCTGTAATTTTCATAAGTATCAAGTACCATAAACTTCACAATACATATCTAAAAAGACGAATTATGTCACTAGAAAAAAACTATAAAGTTCGTGTTGTTTTGTGTATGGTTGATGTTTCCTCATCTGCTGGTTTGGATACTACCATTCTTGACATAACGAATATATGCTTTAACACTAATATGACACTATTATTGGTATGGACACCTCAAGAAGCAGCTGCCGTTCTAGAAGCAATGAAGTCATTTGAAAACACACCTCCAGATAGTATAAGAGGAATTCTTTCCTCAGATATCAACGAAAGATCCATTGAAGCATTATCTTCTCTTCCTAGAATAAACAGGAGTGATGCGTGTAAACTACTAAAAAGCTTTAGCTCAATTTCAAATATAATAAATGCACGTGAATGTGAACTTGTTAATTTATCTGGGATCGGTTTAATTAAAGCAAAAGTTCTTAGTGATGTATTTTCATCGCCTTTTGTTCCAGAATAACATGAAATATTTTAATTGGAAGTGGTCAAATATGACATAAAATTAATAGAGAACTCCTATAAAGTCGAACTTTACAAAGAAGTAACCTTAACCTGACATAATACTTGAACCTAGAAGTGATTTAATAGAGGAATCTGAAGTTCCACTACTACTTACTTGGCTATACCTGATTATACTTTATGTTTTCATCTATATAAGTCAAGTATTGGAAAATACAGGTTGGATTTTCTCTTCTTCCTCAATATTCTTTATCACTTCTATATTTTCAGTTCCACATGATTTGTTTTGTTGTATATCAAGTTTATTTTCTTCAGGTGGATCTGGTTTAGACTCAGATAGATAAGTTGTGGTTCTTTGTATTATTGTATCTGTTTGCTGAGATTTGTCCCCATATATATCTGTTTGTAATAAAGCTGTTTCCCCACTTTGTGAGTAGTTTTGCATATTCATAAGCTGTGATAGCCAATTTATGGCATCATTCATAGGGAAATTTACATTTGTATTTGGTGAACTCATTACAGAGGTACTTTGATGTTGTATAGGAGGAGATATACCATAGTATCTATAGAATAAATCCATGTTAGCTTGATTGATTGAATTCTGATTATTAATTGTTTGCTGTTGTTGAGAAAGATGTGTTTTCTGAGTATTGTTAGTACTTTGAGTTTGAATAGGATAATTAGTCAGGAATGGACTCGGGAACATTGGTGGAACTCCAGGTGGTTCACTAGATGTATGTACACTATTCTGTACTAATGAATTTTGTTGATACAATATATTTTGCAATAATGCCCATTGTTGTATTGCAGCTGCCTGATTTGCTACTGAATAATTTCCATATAAATTCATAAGCATAGGGTTATATAACCAATCATAGATGCCAGGAGTTATACTAGTTGGTGAATTTACAATTTGTCCTGTAATAGTTGCTGCACCATATGACCCAGCCGATGATAATGTATCTGAATCAACTAAAATACTAGGAGTTGAATCAGTGGGGTTATTTTTATATTTTCCATTAAAAGTATCATTAGGATATGGGGATACATTATTTACAAGTGTTCTGCGACGAGTAGATTCACTTGAAAGAGCTGCAGCTGCTTTCCTTTCAGCAGCCCTAGCTCTTTTAGAGCTAGATCCTACAGTACCATTTGGTAAATGACGTCCTTCCGAAGTAACTTGAGATCTAAAACGTTTTGCAACTTCCAAAATCTCACTTATTACCTCTTCAGAAGCACTAGCTGGCACTTTAAAATATTCAAATTCTCTATCTTTTCCAGTATAATATACAACTCTCCATCCTTGAGGTTTTTGGCTCCAGTAAACGCCTGGAACACCACTCTTGCGCACAGCTCCCCTAACATGTGTTTGCTGATTCTGGCTACTATTATTTTGACTAGCCTGATTTTTAATATTCAAAGAATTATTCGTTGAGTTTGATGCAGTAGCAGCTGCTGCAATAGCTGCTAGTGCATTCAGTCCAGGATTACTCTCTAGCCTTTGTTTTGGTTTTTCAGAATTCGATGCAGCATCACGCTGTGAAAGAAACTGAAGGACTAATTCATCTTCAACAGATCTGCAAGATCCATTCCCATCCCCAGTTACACTTATTAAATCATTAAATTGTCTATTGTATTGACTTCCTTTAATAATGCCTCCAGAAGTTAGTGAGGCTAAGAAATTCATTGCATGAGAATATGCTTTCCCTTTCCCCCAACGCTTACAGCTAAATTTCCTTACACCCCATCTACCATTCTTTGATTGCCATTCAAGAATCCAATCACGACTCTTTGCATCAATCCACAACTTATAAGGTAATGATGTATCATGTATGTGACGTTGCTGAGACAAATTGTCATCTTTGATTAAGTTTTCTGTAGAAAGTTCTAACTCGGTTAAAGTATCGGAATTAGTTGATTCTATACTTTCTGTATTTTCTCTAGAGTCTTCACTTTGTTTACAATCAACGTCTTGTACTTGGAGTGTGTTCTCTTGTATATATTCTTCACTTTTAACACTATCCTTCACTTCATCTATAGAATTGTCTTTACAATTAGTATCTAGATTTGATGAAATGTCAAGTCGATATAAATTGATGTCTTCTACAGCCCCAGTATACTTATCAACTATTGTACAATTGTCTCCCATATTTATAGCTCTATACAAAAAAGGTGCAAAACACAATAATATCTTAAACAGCACAATTCTTCCTTAACTGCTTCAGTAATATTTGTTCAAAAATCCACAAATATATAGGTAACACAGAAATAAATATAACTTGTAGTTATATTAAAATAAATGATTTAAAGTTGCACAATATTTGTACACAACACAGCTAACTTTCCTGTGCAATGGTCCATCGGGACTTGTCTGCGTGTCTGGCAATCCGCACAATGAAATATACACTCACATTCTGCCACTTACATTAGTCGACTACTTGCTACAACTATTGACTAGTCGGATCTTTACATCTATCCCTCTCTCTATCCCTCCATTATCTCTAAAGCACTATTCAGAGTATAAATAACAACAGTCTACCAAGTATCAGATACCCAGTATCTGGTACGTGCAATATGTGTCTAAAGGCGCCAAATAAGTTTCTGTTACAATTAAGATCTGCAAAGGACACCAGTGAAAGGTCAACGGAATATTAACAGTTAAGATACTTCTTATTTTAAAAATACCCCCGTAATATTGTCCCTAATTTTATTCCCATAATATGTAGAGCTTTGTATTTATTAGGAAGTGATATAATGCCAAACTAATGTAGAAGACAGTAGTACATTTAGTGTAATGATCACTTTCATTTTAATAACTTCAGTATTCTTTCCATTAATCTATATTATATTGTATTGATGTTACGTTGCATTGTGCTATTGTCTTATGTATATGTAGATCTGAGGAATTTAATGTATAACTTATATCTTTTCTTTACTAACCCTTACAGGAAGGGTAAGGACCGCACGGGTATATAATAAAGTAATATTTCCACCTTTTTTCTTTTAAAGAAAATAATTATATAATAGTAATATTGTACTACTTATGAGTTACTTAGTATTTAAATATATTTGAGATATTGAATATTTTTTTTAGTTTATAATATATTTGGATATTATACAACATATACCTCTATTGGTGCATGGGCTTACGTACTAGATCATCTCTCAAAATATCTGGGAGCTCTAGTAAATTTCGTCCAAATTCTGGGACACGAGAATTTGTTAATCTATCCGAGTATGACTCTTCATTAGAAAAGCTAGAGCTTAAAGATAAAGGTGAAGATACTGAACATATATGTGAAAGTAGAAATGAACTAACAAACTCAAGTGATACGAATATTGAGGATAATAAAACTAATCTTGATATAAATAATAATAGTTTTCCCATAGTAAATCAGTGGGTATTGGCATATTTTGATGAATCAGCAAAATATAAGTTAGCACGCATTATTGGATGGAAACTAATTGGGGAAAGTGCAACTCATCTTCTTCATCTTGTAGAAAATAAAGATAAATCTAGTGGATATCCAAAAGTAAACAGTAAAAATCTATCAACTAATTTAGTAAAGCTTAATTCATCTATAGAGAAAAACAGAAGTTCATTAAATCTTGTAGATTATGAATTTTATGTTCATTTTCGTGGATTAAATCGTCGTCTTGATCGTTGGGTAACTGGTAGAAATATTAAGGTTGATTTTGAACTAGAAGAGCTTGATGATTTTAATTTACGTGAAAAATTAATGAGAATTAATTCAACATTATCTCCAACTCATCAGAATTTAAAATGTGTTACCAAATCTCGTAAAAGGACTATTGATCAATTGCAAATATCTGATGGAGAAGATCCAGAGGAGCATGAGGGAATGGATCACGCAGCATTACAGGTACATGAAGAGACAACACGATTAAAAACTATTAGTAAAATTCGGATTGGGAAATACATTTTAGATACATGGTACTTTTCACCATTTCCTGATGAATACCAGAATTTAGAAATACTTCATTTTTGTGAATTTTGTCTAGAGTTCTTTAGACATGAGGGTGAATTAATTCGCCATATTAAGGGTTGTATCCTTAGACATCCACCAGGTAATGAAATTTATAGAAAAGAAAATATCTCTATATTTGAAATTGATGGAGCACTAGCTAAACGTTATGCTGAAAATCTTTGTTATCTTGCAAAGCTCTTCTTAGATCATAAAACACTTCAATATGATGTGGAACCCTTTCTTTTCTACATTGTTACTGAGGTTGATGAAGAAGGTTGTCACCTTGTAGGGTACTTTTCCAAAGAAAAGATATCACTAATGCATTATAATTTAGCATGTATACTCACTCTACCATGTTATCAAAGAAAAGGTTATGGAAAATTACTGGTAGATTTATCATACAGATTATCAATAAGTGAAGGAAAGTGGGGTCATCCCGAAAGACCTCTATCTGATTTAGGCAGAGCTATATATAAAAGTTGGTGGAATACTAAAATACCAGAAGTCTTACTAGAAGGCATGAAATCTAAAGAATTATTAAATAAACAGGCAAGTGGTAGTGTAAAACATTGGATCACTATAGAAAATATAATTAGGAGAACTGGAATTAGACGCGAAGATGTATTGAAAACTCTCGAGGACAACGGAATACTTAGAACTTTCTACAAACAACAACTTTTATATTGTGAATTTAAATTCTTAGAGAATATTATTAAGCACACAGGAAGGCCAGGGTATCCACTGTATGATGACTACTTTAGCTGGGTACCATACAATAGATCATCTCCTTCTTCCGTAGAGGCATTGCCTATAGATAGTTAAAATAAATATTTAGAATTTCATGAAAGTTAAACAATCAGATGGAAAACTAAGAAAATATCTAGATTTGAACACCTAGATTAAATCAATATATACTATTGATATTGACTATATACTTATATAGTTGCCTTACTAGATGATATATTTTGCATTACATTATAGTTGTATATATAGTCAATGTCACTTATTGTCTGTGTTAAATCATATGGTTGATCATAGTTCCAACTGGTATTAGAATCATTATTGTATACCGTTTCTACCGGTGGTTTCTGATTTTCTAAGGATACCGAATCAAATTGTGACTGACTGTATGGCAGTTGATCTAGATGGTATGTATTGCCATCTGGTAAATTTATATCTACTAAATTTTTATTGTTGCCCGTTGTAGATAGATCATCATTAGTATGTGAGAATAGTCCATTTATGCTATGGCTATAACTTGTGTTAGCTTTGCTATTATAATCTAGTATGTTACTTGCTTCTTCCATGACATTGTTGTTACATTCATCATTGGATTCAAAATTAAATTTGTAAGTTGGTGACCTATTCCCCTCAAAATTTGCAGAACTATTATCTTCAATGTTTATGTTTGAGTATCTCTTATCAGATATCTCGAGGTTGTCAATTCGTGTCATAGAGCCTAGTATAATTTGTTGACGATCTGATAAGTGATTTAATGTTACCTTTAAAGCACTATAATTAAATTCAATCTGATGAATAATATCGCTCGACAGTCTATTTAAATTTTCTACCATTTTGTTGCCGAGTAATTCCACTGAATCCTCAGCTAATCCAATAATGTTTGACAATAAATTGTTTATATCATCAACACTTTCCTTAAATAGTGAACTTTTTTGTTCAATCTTTTTAAATATCTTCATATAAGTAGATGTCATCTGATCTGCACTAAATTTGTCGAATGAGCTCTTAGATATTAGTTTATTCTGAAGATTCCTAATTACTTCATCTTTTTTATATAGCTCATTCTGCAGTAATTCCACTTCTCTATTCGAATTATTATCTATGTCATTATCTATTGATAATTTAGTGTTCAACACTTTTTGGTTTACAACTTCAGATTTAATAGATTCTTCACAATCAGTATTCAAATTGGCACTTTTCAATCGAATATTTTCTTCAAGTAAACGCTTGTTGAAATCACCTAATTCTGACAAAGCAGATTTCAGACGATTGAGTTTTTCAAATTCACGTTTTTTATTTTCAACTGTACGATCCATTAAATTCATCAACATTTCTACCTTGGGATGTGGTCCTAAACTATTGTTAGGAGCTGTAGGAGGACGAGTGACACTTACACAAGCTGAAGGAGGTCTTAGTTTATCAGTATCTAAATTACTTTTATTAATAAAAGGGGAAACATTATTAGGAAGTAATTGAGACGAGGTTAATTTCAAAGATAACCCTTGAAAAGAACTCGGTAAGTCCTGGGATATATCATGTTTTAAAGACATCTCATTTATATCTACAAGTTCACTCTTAGTATATATCTGAGATTTACAATCTTGTATATTTTCCAATATTATTTTGCGATTTAAATGAATAGAATTGTCTACTGATGAGAATATAGGTGCAGTTGGAGGACGAGTAGATGATTTTCCTCTTTCTGGTATGATTTCATGATCCCCTTTGCTAAAATTAGGAAGTTCCAAATTTCCAGTATCTCTAATATCAGTTTCAGTATGATCTATAGGAGTTGGGACTATATTTGTAGAAATAGTCGGTAGTTTTGGAGGCAATCTAGATGCAGTATGGTTATTTTTTAAACTTATAGACTTGCTTAATTCTATATTACCACTATTCAAACCAAATTCCTTGAGATTATTTGTAGCTATGTAATTACCATGTATATGGCATGTTGAACGATTTTCTTCTAAGTTCACAACGCCTTCCGAAAATAAATAATTAGATTTATCATTCAATGGTATATTCGAGTTTTTTCCCTCACAAAATCTATTGTGAGTAGTGACAAAGAACCCATTACTCTGCTCCTTATTTATCCTGCTTAAATTAGCTGTATTTGTTTCATAATTCCTAATTTGTTGAATTTCATTGCTAGAACTACCATTTAATGGAAGTTCATATTTATTATATCCACTTACTGAAGACCAATCAAAATTTACATTTGCTTCATCTTCACTTCTATTTCCATGTAGATATTTCTCAGATTTCAAAGTAGAAAAAACAGTATTTATCTCTGTATTCTGGAATGGTTTACTATTACTTTTATCCATATTTAATTTTGTAGGTGGTAAAGATACTGTCGAGAAATCAGAACTAATACTCCGATTATTACCTCCCATTTCAATCTCCATATGGGAATAAGTATAATTAGGCTGTTCAGAGTTGTTAAAAAGTTGGTTAGATTGTAGTTTTCCTAATATATAAGTTTTTTGATCATACTGTTCTGGAAGCTTATTGGGAGGATTTTCTACCATACCTTCCGACTTATATGCAAATTCTTCATCCAATTTAGCAGCTCCATTTATATTACCATGAACTACATTACTTGCTTTAATAGTGACATCGGAGACTCTATTAACATCACAAGCTATACTTTCTTTGATAGGACGAGCTATCCTAGTACTTGACTGCAAAAGAGGTGGTGGAGGTATTGAAACATGCATATTTAAAGATGCTACTGTGCAATAATTAGTTCATAGAAATTTAACTGTTTCTTATTTAAAAGAGAAATTGCCTATCTACAAATTTAAAATACCAAAAATAGCCCGCTGAAAAAAATATATATGGCGCTCTTGACTACTTCCAATGTAAATACAGTAATTATTGGATTTAATGTTCCACTTTTTCTAAACAATATATTAAGGATGTTGGCAGCATAAAAATATAAATCAAATCGAGTTGTATATAGTATTTGTAATGCAAGAAGGTGCTGGATTTTTCATATAGCTGCGTTATATGCAAAGTTCACATTACATTGAAACTATAATACTTAATTTAAAATTTGGTAACTAAGGATAAAATAAATAAAATGAGGAGAAAAAGGGGAAAAAAAATGGAGAAAAAAAGGAAAAGCGGCGCTCGATGTGGGGAAGACAATCAAAACATGTAACTCTACTTCTTACCTTATGACTTTATAATCTCTTATTTTAGCTCAATTGTGAAAATCTGAAGGATATTATCTCTTAACTAATTACTTTTTTTTTTATAATTACTTACTCAGGCATCCCTTCAATAATATATCTAGTTGGCATTTTATTAAATTTGAGGTCTCATTGGAAGTATCAATATTACTACAAAGGAAAATATTGACAATCTATTCTACTTTTTAAATAGACTAGTTTATAACTAATTATTGATTAACTTGACTCTCGAAAGTTGACTAATTTATTTAGTAGATAGTCATTACCAGAGCTGCTTCGTAGTTGACGTAGCACTCATTGGATATACAGAAATGGAAACTACTAGTCATTCATATTCTGGTGATATAAAAGGTGGACTATTTCATGGTCGTGGAACCTTAGTTTATTCAAAAAATGAAAAATATGAAGGTGACTTTGTGTTGGGGAAACGAGAAGGATATGGACGTTTTACCTATTCAGATGGTGCAGTTTATGAAGGTGAATGGATTGACGATAGAATCCATGGGCAGGGGAAAGCTCACTTCTCTAGTGGAAATATATATGAAGGACAGTGGGAAAATGGGAAGATTAGTGGATATGGTAAATTAATATATAATAATGGTGATATTTATGAAGGGGAATGGCTAGATGGTCGCATGCATGGACGAGGTGTTTACAAATATTCTGATGGTGATATATATTCAGGAGAATGGCGTGATGATAAAAGACATGGAAAGGGAACTGTAACATATGTTAGTAGTAGTGGAGATAAAGTTATTGAGAAGTATGAAGGCGATTGGGTTAATGGTAAGATGCATGGACATGGGAAATATGTATTTGTTGATTCAGCAATATACGAAGGTGACTGGTATGAGGGATCTATGCACGGCAAAGGAACTTATATTTTCCCAAATGGTAATGTCTATGAAGGAGAATGGGTCAGTGATCTAAAATATGGATATGGTGTATTGACATATCAAAATGGAGAAAAGTATGAAGGATATTGGAAGGATGGTAAAGTAAATGGCAAAGGAACTCTTACGTATAGTCGTGGTGACAAGTATGTTGGAGATTGGCTAGATGCTAAGAAACATGGAGAAGGTGAGCTATTTTATTCAAATAATGATAGATTTAAGGGTAGTTGGGTGGCAGACCACGCCTGCGGCTTTGGCATATATACTTATGCAAATGGAAATAGATACGAAGGGTACTGGGAAAATGATCGCCGACATGGCAAAGGTATCTTTTTCTGTGCAGAGGATAACAATGTATATGAAGGAGAGTGGTTTAATGGTCGTAAGGAGGGTAATGGGATTCTAAAGTTTGCAATGGGTCATGTAATTGAGGGAATTTGGAAGGATGGAGTCCTGTCCCAAATAAGCAATTTCCAATTTGCACCGGATTCGCCCTGGGCAAACCCGAACTTTTAGAAGGAGCAATTTAGTAGTGTAGAAATTTATTATGGTGTAGTTTAAGAGAATTTCGAGTAGCCTAATACATCTAAGATATATAGTTCCAATGAATTACTAGCTACTGAGACCTTTTAGCCCTAGCTATACGACGTCTATGAGATGTTGCACTATTTGAATTGGAAGTATGACCAATAAAGGGATTATTGGAGTTAGATGTTAGTATAGGGTTCGGGCCTAGAGTACCTGAGGATATATTCTGGGTAGCAGAGCCAAATATATTAGCTGCAGGGGGGTTTTGGATCGGTGATGTACCAAATGGAGATGAAGCTCCATTTTGACCAAAAAGGTATGTATTACTCGTCCCAATGTTTGTGCTACTAAAGGAGTTATTTGAAAATGGACCAAATAGTCCGGAGGTCTTATTATCAGTAGATGTTAGAGAATTACCATTATTACCTGAATTGTTTGCAATTAATGAAGTTGCAGAACCAGAAGTAGGCTGAGCGCCGAACAAACCTCCGCTAGCTGACAATGGAGCAACAGTACTTGATTGTGAAGTTGTAGATGTCGAGCCAAAAATTGATCCACTGGGATTAGTTCCCACAGAGGGTACAGGATTCAGTGTAGTAGAAGAAAATGGGATAAAGGATGATGGTGATGTAGTTCCAAAGATAGACCCTGTAGAATTTAGTTCAGGTTTTTTTGTAAAAGTATCTCCAAAAACTAAATTTTTAGCACTACCTGAGGAGTTTGACGTAACATTACTATCTTTAAATTCACTTACTGACTTAAAAGGTGAAGGTTGAGTAGATGAAAATAAAGTTACTGAGTTGTCTTTCTGAGGACTAACTGCATCACTAAGCAAATTTCCAGATTTCTCAGGAGATTTTGTGAGTTGACTAAATAATGAATCACTAGTATTAGTAATACCCTGAGTTGTAACACCAAAGAGAGATACAGGTTTGCTGAGTATAGAATTATCTAGATCTTTTGATTGCGAGGAATTTGGTATTAGTTGACCTAATTCATTAGAATTAGATCCCTTAGTACTTGAATTATTCAAAGTATTGGAAAAAGAAAATAAGTTATTGTTATTTAATAAATTAGAAGCACTAGAATCCTTAGAAGATACTGTGCATAAATTGTTTTTAAAAATATTTGTCTGGGTTTCCGTTAAAATATTTTTGCTATTACTTTGCAAATCAATTGTCTTAGGAACTTCAGGTAAGTTTGCAAAGTTACCACTATTTCCATTATTAACTGAGAATATACTTGCTGAACTTGAAGGTTGGTGTATAAAATTTGCATTAAGTTGTTTTGTTTCTCCACTTTGTAAGGATGATTCAGTTCCACCAATACAAAATATTGAGCTATTTGATGGCTTTGTAATAGATTCTAAACCTGAAGAGTTGTTTTCAAATACTCTATGTAAAGTATTCACTTCTTCTGATTGTCCTGTATTCTCTATATTATTGACTTGTAATGATTTACTTGAATTATCTTTAAATAATGAAGGTAGAGGTAATTTAGATTCATCATTAATATCTTTATTTTTCATATTGTCACTAGAATCTGAATCTGGTGCAAAGACACTATCTTCTTCAATAGCAACCATATTTGGTTTATCAGCATTAGCTAACCACCATGGAACAATGTCTTTATTAACTTCTTTTATAGCCTCCTCATTATCTTCTTTATTGACTTTAGATATTTCACTAACTTCTCTATTAATTTCCTTATCATTTTCTTTAGTAGTTTCTTTACCAATATCTTTATTAATACCCTTATTAATTTCACTATTGGTATCCTTATTAATCTCTTTATTAATATCCTTACTAGCCTCTTCACTAATCTCACAAGATTTAGAATCAATTACATTCGCATTCTTAGCTGGATATTTATCAGTATCAAGTCCAAACTTTTTATCATTATCCTTCACATTCAACTCATTAAAATCGGTCCTATATTCTTTACTTGAGTTGTCTAATTCACTTAAAGTCTTGTCATGCTCTTTATTATTTATAAATTTACCAAAGATATTCTTAATTTGAGATAAATTTTCTGAGTCTCCAAGTTTACTTGAAGTGATCAAGTCTGAATCTGCACTGTCACTTTTTGTTTCTATAGTAGCATTTATAGGATGTTTGTTTTTTATTACTGACTTCTCCGATATTGTAGAATTTTCTAATAACTCCGCATTTATCTTATCATAGTTAGAATTAGTTATTTTGCTATCATTAACTTCGCCAGTTTTGTTATCAGCATAGCTTTTATCTGGAATAATTGGTGTAAAATCACGAAGTATACCAACTGGTCTCCTTACCCTACAAAATACCTGTTTCATTTCAGCTGCAGTAAGTATACGCGAACAAGTACCTGATTTATTAAGTATTTGAGTATTTCTATATCTAAGTGGAGTACGTAGGCGTTGGTTAATACTACCAGTTGCTAGTGCAGACGGTGGGAGTATAGAACTCCTAGATATAATATCAGGATGGGAATACTTAACTTCATTTATATAGCTTACCGGAGTTGAGATATCACTTTGCAAAGAACGTTCTGGATTCTTAGATTCAAGAAAGAAAGCATCATCACTTTCAACTAAAGATAGAGGTATCCCATAAGTTGTTGAACGGCCCTTTAAAGTATTTTGTTTAGTACCTAATTGGCCACTTGAATAAGCTGTTGAAGGGGTAAGAACATGTAGGGGTTTTTTAATAGGAGGCTGAATATTAATTTTGGAAGTAATTTTGTCATTATCTCCGTATTCATTATCACTAATCGCATCATAAAATTCCTCACTTTCATCATTCAAAGTTGCACTTTTCATGTCTGTATTCGACATACACTCTAAAGTCCGCTTCCTGCAAGTAGATATACCATAAGAAGGTTCCTTTCCAAACTTACTATATGAATTCCCACTATTTATAGTTCCATTATAATATTCTGAAATATAATATTTGGAGTTTGAATGTTTGCTAGGTATATTCAAGGTTTTTTCGTTTAAAAAGTTACTATGATCTAAATGAGAATATTTGAAATTTGGAGTATTACCCTTAACTACTGAATATGTATCAGAATTAATCCTATTACTTGCTATTATAGGCTTTTCTAATAAAGAATTCTGATATCTTCTTTCCTCTCTTATAAAAGGAGTCACTTTAGTTGTATTAAATGGAGTGTTAGATCTACACATATTTGTTTGAGTTGGAGATTGCAAAACTTTATAATATGCAGAATCCATTCCAACATTGTGTCGTGTTGTATATTCATCATTTGGCTTTAAAGTATTACCTGAGCTCACTAATTTATTACCAAGTTTTGAGTCAATATAATTTCTGATATTGCTAATATTGGTAGAGTATGATGAAAAATTCACATTACGCATATTTAACTCTTTTAAATATTAAATTAGCCAGTTTCAAAGCATCCAATTAATTCTTTAAGTTTAATTATGTAGCTATAATGAGGATTTAATTACGACTTTTAATACTCTTCCAGCCTATAAACTTGTAAAATAGGTTATGGGGAAGCTTCATTTATGGCGCTCAAAGATATTTATAGACGTTACCAATGGAAATAAAACAAATTATTCTTTTCAAATTTGTAGTTTTCTAGATCTTTTCTATGATTTACTATAGAATTAGCTATATTGGGGTTGGAAATTAGTAAACTTTTTTTTACTATATACTAGTACCATTTTATATTATAGATTAGGCTAAATATACCAGGTTTAACTATAATTGTATAGTATTAACTAATAGGAGATAGAAGGACTATTAAAAGATTTAATACTATAATGTATCACATAATCTATATATTAATGATGCTCTAATCAAATTCTATAGAGTAGAGATATTATCTACTTTTCATTTTCTCATTTATAATCATTCCCGGACATTCTAAAGGCGCAATTAAATTTGGAGTAGTGTTGCACTAGCATACCATAATACTCCTTTTAAGTATACTAAAGATGGATGAAATTCGCCGTCAGATAGAGAGCCTAATGGGCGAAATTGAGTCCCCTATTGAGAAAAAAAGTGTACATGATGAGAGTGTATGTAAGTTATACCTATGTGGATTATGTCCTCACGAGCTTTTTGAAAATACAAAACTTTATATGGGTGCTTGTCCAAAAATTCATTCAGAGAAACTCCGTGAGCGCTATTTAGAGGAAAGAAAAAGTCCTAATTTTATCCCAACCAACTATGAACAGGAAAGTTATCTAATTCTGCAAGGTATGGTTGATGAATGTAACAAGAAGATAACAAGGAATAGAGTACGTGCTCAATTATCAGGTAGCTCAAAATTGGAAGATGAAAATATCAAGAGTGTTGATAGGGAAATTACACTAATTATGAAGGAAATTGAAGATCTTGGTGCAAGTGGAGATATTGATGGATCTCTTAAAAAGATGGAAGATTTAACTAGGTTGAATCAGCAAAAATTAAAGATTATAGCTACTAGAGAAGAAGTAGCAAATGGGATGTATCAGCAGAAACTACATCCATGCGAAGTCTGTGCTGCATTCTTATCTGAGACTGATAATGATCAACGACTAAATGACCATTTTAGTGGTAAAATACATCTTGGTTATCTAGCTATTAGAAAACAAGCTAAGGATTTGCGGGAGTGGATAAAATTGAATGCAGCGACAAATTACGATGATGAGACCGAATATAGATTTAGAAAAGAAAATAAGGCTTCACATAGATATAAACATTCTTACTACAATAGAGGAATACCATTTAAAAACAAAAAGTATAGAAATACATTAAGAGAATACGATCCCATTAGAAGGAGTGATAAAGAAATTCATCAGATTAGACGTGGAAATATAGCTAAAAGAAAATTACAAGTTAATGAACCAATTATAGTAAATGAATTTAATGAAAGGTATTCTTTAAGTAATATTAATAACATACGATGGTCAACTCAAGATAATTCAATAAAAGTGAATACTGAAATAAAGAAACCAAGTAGTCGTAGAACAATATCCCATAGTGATGGGGAAATAACTCCTGATAGTGAAAGCTATCATTCATTATCAAGAAGCCCTTCTCCGTGTTTTAATCCTATATAATATCAATAATAAGCTTGATTGCTGGCATCACAATATCATTATACCACATCAAGTCATCATTCAAGTAGTTTGCATCCATATTACTGCTATTATCAATTATAGTACCTTTGTAAACTAATTTATGAACTGGAGTGCTGGTATTCATTAAGTGTTTTTTTATATATTTTCTTTGTTTTCTACTGTATTGTAATGTTTTTAATTGAAGCTTTTTAATACATTGCTTTACCACCTCATGTGTATCTTCAAGTGTTTCTAGAATATCTATAGCCGGTTTAAATTCTTTATATGCAATACTTTGCAATATACCAGATGATTCATTTTCAATTAATCTCTCCTTAAGTAAAATTACTTCATTAAAAATACCATCCTTATAAATACATATACATATTAAACATTTATTAATGATACAATCATATAAACTAACTTACTTGGACCATATTATGTACTCTTAAGTTAATACAGTGCTCAATTTGTAAATTCTCTATACATATTAAAATACTTGGATAGTATCTTAGTTTAAATTCATACTGTGATATATTTTCATTAAAAGTCTGTCCCGTTTCATAAAATATCTAGTATTATAAAATAAGAAAATATTTGTAATATAAAATTTAATTGTTCATTGAAAAAACAAATTATTGTTACCTCAAGACTTCTCAAAACTCTTCTTCTATCATTACAATGTAATTGTTTTGCCCTATTAGGGTCTAAAATTTGTAACCTTGTAAAAAGTTCATCATTACTTAAGTGCTCAAGATTAGTAATTATTTTAGGAGACTGGCCTGTTGGATCCATCAAAGATTTCCAAATAAGCCCTTTAATATACATATGGCTACCCCCAACAACTATTGGAATTGAATTTCTAGCATGTATTTCATCAATCTAAAAAGATTATTAATTTAAGATATATAATAGATAAAATCTGACTTTATCCAAAATCATTTATTTACTTACAGTCTTCGTAGCAATACTTATGTATCTTGAAACAGTACATTCATCAGTATCTTCTAATATATCCAATAAATGATGTGGAACCCTATCTTTAATATCTTTAGATACCTTTCCTGTCCCAATATCAAATCCCTTGTATAATTGCATACTATCACAGTTTACAATCTCTGATTTTATATTCTTAATTACATTTAAAAAAAAAAATCTCACTTTATAATATCATAATATCAGCATACCTTTTTATTTAATTCCTCCCATATATCAATTGAGAGACGCGTTTTACCTGAAGCTGTAAAGAATTATTTCTTATTTAATCTTTAGTGCTATTAATTAATGAAAATATACCTGTCACTCCAAATATATAAACTACTGGGTAATACATCAATAATAATGTAATATTATACTATATAATTATTTATTCTAATTTAGCTAATATATCATAAAAACTAGAGCCTTCTGAGGCTCTTATATATTCTGTTTGTGTTAAACTCTCTTTATCGTTGACAGGGTTAAAATCACTAGCGCCATTGCTACTAAAGTTTTGAAAGAAACGTTTGTTTAACCTTGGTTTCTTTACTTTAGAAGTTTGAGTTTCATCTAATTGTATTAATTTTACATCAAATTTATTTGACTTCTGGGTTTTATATTTATCTTCTTGTTTCTTTATAGATAAAACCCTTTTTAAAGTTGTCCCTTTAACACTTTTATTAGATTTATATTTATTATTCAAATACTTCTTAGAAGATATTAATTCATTACTTTCAGACTTATATATATTTGATCTATTTGTATTCTTTAAATTTACAAATAACATATTCTTTTTATTACAATTCTTACATAAAATGGAAATCTTCTTAACACACTTGCAATTAAATTTTACATTATCATCTTCATAATTTATGTCTCTTATAATCTTTTTTTTTAATTTTCTATTCAATTTATTATTGATAGGATTTATCTTAAAATTACTATTAATTCCAGGAATAAATACTGAATAACATCGTCTGCAAACTTTCTTTAGAAAAAAATTTTTATATAATTTAGTATCCTTAATTTCTTCAATACGATCTAATAAGAGACAAACAAATCTGCTAGTTAATGATGAACTAATATTGCAGTATAGTTTTATTAGATTTACCAAATAGGCAATATGTATATTGTTAATTTTGTCTGTATTATCCGAAATTACCTCCTCTTTATCTCTTTTTTTAATTGCTTCAATATGTTTTACATACTTATTATTATTAAGCTTTTCAGCTAATTTTTGTATTTTAGGTAATAGATAATCCATATATGTAAAATGTTACTAATTAGTTACTTTAATAATAATATTAGGCGCCATATTAATCTTTATTATTACCCCAACTTAATTAAGTCTACCATAAAAAAAAGTACTTTGAGCTAACAAAATTTTATTTTTTTTATTATTTCTAAGTAATATTACATTTGTACATGTTCTAATTATTTATTATATTCGAATTGGACTAATTATTTAACTTTCTCGGGAATATTTTTTATGAATTAACTTAATAATAAAAACTATTATTCACCGCCTAAAGAGTAACTGACAAATTGTGCTATTACATGACTTAATTAATAATAGAGATTACCGGTATTGTAAATACTTTAATATGAATATATCTTAGAATTGTGATCTGATTTGTGATGAATAGTCAATTTCAAAAAGATTCTAATTATTTTGGTATAAAACACTTACTCAGTAGATACAATCCATCTCAATTAAACTTGAAATATTACAATTCTACTTTATCATATGAGGAGATCACAGTAATTGTTGTAAAACGTCTATACTACTCTGAAATTTCAAAGTTTGTATATTTAACTATTTTTTTACTTAATATCTTTGTCTTCTTTAGAGGATTTATTGGTAACAAATGTGGTGATTTTATTAGTACTGTAATAGAAGTATTTATTACATCCTTTCTTCTATTTGAAGTTATAATAAAGATTTTTTTAATGGGTAATAGATACTTCATATTTAAGCACAATTTTTTTGATTTCTGTATAATGTTGACATGTGTAACACTCTTATTGTTTAATGGGGATATTTCACGTGTATTTATGTATAATTATATTAAGAAATTAAACAAAAAGCAAATAGTAAGTCGAATATGATAATTAGATAGTGAAATATATTCATATAATAGTAATATTTGACTCATAGACTACAGATGTTATTGAACAAATTTTGACAAGTGCTAGATTCTTTATTCAAGTCATCAGAACATACACTATTGCTAAGTATCATGGTAGAACTGAGGTAAGATAATATTTCCTTGTTTATTTATTTTATTTGTATTTACATTATAGGATTGTAGTCTACTAGTGGAATTATAGATTTTGAAAACCTAAAAAATAATGAAGATATTGGGCATATAGAGATTTTTCAATCTAAAGTTTAAAATACTATATCATTAAGATTTTTTTTTCTTTTGAAATTCCAGATGAATAAAATCCAAATATTTGACTTTAAGAACAATTTATTTTTTTTAAGAAGATACCAACAATATATTGTAAAGCTATTTAACCTTTAAAAAGTATTGATATATTAACTAATTTTAGTTGGTTACATTATCTTATTATACAATGAAGGAAGGAGATCAATTTACAGAATAAAGTAATGTCAAATTAAAATAATGAATTATTTTTTATTGCAATGATTAGTAAATTATACTTATGTTGATATGAATAGATGTTAATATTTCCATTACTTTTTATATACTAAATTCTATATTCTAATATAAATAGAATAGACAGTAACTTATTTTGAACCTTTTTTTCTTTTTCATATTTAGATTCTAATTATGAATATTAGAAATAATAATAGTATTATGTAGTTATTAATATAAATATCCCTTTAAAATATCTTATTTTAAAAGATTATAAATTTATTTTTCTATCTACAATATTGCAAAGTTTCCAATTCCAGAAATATCTTCGAATAGGATCAGATATTTCAAGTGCCTCCAGACAATCTTGGACTTTGCAAATATTACCACGGGCATATGATAAACATGCAATGAAATAAGAGGCTTGATGACAAGTAACTTTATATTTCTCATAAATATGATTGACAGCCTCTTCAAAGAATGAAGGAATTGTCTTGAGATTCATATATGCTGTCTTTGATTCGAATTCTTGACCTACTTGTGGATTATTGAATATAACTCTTATGTAATTCCATAATGCTTCATTATGAGGTACCCTTTCAAGCCAATAAATAATAAATTCCAATTCTTCTGATATAATTTCTTCTAAATCTAACTTTCCAGTTTCATCACTAAGTAACAACCTGAAAATAAAGTGTCTGTAACACCACACACTATTATTCCTGCAGTCATCTCTAATCAATGAAGAAGTAAAATTTATCTCAGTCGTATATATATCTAAATTATCTTTAAAAAATTGTTTTATTAACCATACCCTATGTGCCCACGCTGATATATTTTTTGCATCTTGTTGAATTGAGCAAGATACATATACTAGATCTTCATTATCACTTCCAATTAACTTCAAAATATACCTTCTATACCACCATAACTGATAACACTTTGGATTATCATATGTAATTGCATGAACATAACTCATCTCATTTTTCAGGAGACTAGAATTATCTACAAGTTCTTTACTTAGTTCTTTGACCATTGTTTCTATACATTTCTTTCTTACATACCAAGCAGTGTAATGTTGTGAGTTGAAATCAATAATATATTTGGTCAAATTAAAAACTCTTTTTGAAAATTCTTTTTTTTCAAGTGCAATTTTTAATAAAGTTAACATTTTGTGATCTTCATCTTTTATTGAAAATAAGCATACTTCATTTTTGTTAGGATTTATAATATACTTATTGTCTATAATACTTTCGTAATCTGAAAAATCCATAATATTGTATCTAAGTTTAAAATAAAAGAAAATTCTTCAATTTTGTATTCAGATAATATCTATTTAATCTAAATATTGCGTCACTAATGTGGCAGTACTGAACAATATATTCGCGCAAAAAGTCTCCTGATGAGATGCGAATCGTACAACAAACATCACTTAAAATGATAAAACAACTAAAGGGTAATTTATTAATGGGAAATCCGACTGCAATATTCCTTATATTTGTCTTCTTATCCTTTGTAATATTATGTCCATTTATTTGCTATATTGAAACCGCAAAAAAAAAGGTAAGCTCTTAAATATAACTCAATCTACTCCAATATTATAAACGACCTACCTTTAACATCGAATTACTTTGGTTTTTAGCTAAAAAAAAGAAAACAAAAGAAGAGATCTAAAAAGGTTACTAAAAAAAATGATAGTCCTTGTAATAATACAATTCAAACTACTTCTGATAAACAAACTACTTCTGATAAACAATCTAAGTCTATGAAAGATTTGGATACTCCTAATACTATATACTTCAATAATGAGTTAAATAATGAAAAGAAAGTTACTAATCAACAATCAATTACTCCGGACACATATACTACTATAAGTAGCAAACCTAATAGTTTAGAAGATGATGATGGACAATGGCATACTGTTGGGAAACAGAAGAAAAAGACGGATTTGTTACAAGAAATACCTCCAAACAATGAAAGTACTAACAGGCCTACTAATAATAGGAGGCCTAATGCAAAGAAGGTGAAACCTATAAATAGAGTTCCAGGAATGACCGACTAGTGTATATAAGGGAAATATAGGACAATTTAAATTTCTAAATATTATTTTCTCTAATTCCACTATACTTCAACTAAGTCACTTATTATAAATAAAAATATAGAATTTGTTGTAACCATATTCCACTTCAAGTTCTTTTTATTTGAACAAAAAGTCAAAGTAATTTTATTGATTAATTTTTCTATGCTATTAAAAATAGCCTATTAGTAATACAAATTTAAAAATATTTAATAATAATAATAATAATAATAATAATAATAATAATATGAATAAAAGCATAAATAAGATATCAAATTGAACAATTTTATAATAGTTATTCTATATAGAGCTATAGCAATATATATATAGTCCAGTTAAATTTTGATTTACTAAGCTAGAAGTATTTATCATCCAAGTCAAGTGATTCCGTATAATCCTCATGTTCAGGCTCAGAGTCTAAATCATATCCTTTACTTTGGAGTTGATTTATAATTTTTTCTTTAAATTCTTTATATGAAGGATCTAGTTCATCGACTTCTAAAGGCAATTCATGATTAGAGTAACTATCATTAAAATTAAAATCTACTTGTAATGGATTATCACCAGTGTTCAATTCCTTAAAAATATCTGCCTCATTAAAAATTTGTGTTGCCAAATCTGTATCTTGTGCATCATTAAAAAGAGATTTACCCTCATTTATATTTCCATTTGTAAGAGCATTTAAGATATTCAGACCTGCCATAAATATCGTACTTGATCCACCTACAGTATTATTCTGGAAAATGGTTTTACGAATATTATGAAAATCACGAATTATATTGCCTATATAAATTCCCATTTGAATAGCTTTGTTTACCTTTTCAGTAAATTTGGATATGTATCTTTGTTCTCCATAGTCTGTTTCTCCACCAAGATCAGTATCATAACTTATATCCTCAATATTATCACTTTTCTTAGGATTATATAAATCTGGTAGATCATCAAATTTATACAAATCATCAAATTGAAAGCTATCTACATCAATAGTACTTGTTTCTGATGAAATGTATACATCTTTACTTCCCCGACTTGTTAATTCACTTATCTTAGATTTGAAATCCAACTTAATAGTTTTTACTGGAATTCCATTACTTAATTTTTTATTATTATTGTGTATAGTTGTTAATTTCCTTAATTTATCTAAACTCCCCTTAACTTGTTTTTTATTGGTTTTTTTCTGTCTACTTTTAGTACGTCTCTTCCATTTCCAGCGTCTGAAACAATTTGAGTTAGCAAGATTCTTTTCCAAATCCTCTATATATTTTTGGCTATTTACTATTTCTACAATAATCTCAGATAATCTATTTTTCATGTTAGTTGTTTCATTTCGAACAGTGAAGAATCTATAATGCTCAATGTTAACTTGGTTTAGTACTTTTTGGCTTTGTTTAAGTAGTAAAGAAATCTTATTTTCTAAGTTTTTCAAATCACGTAAATTTGTTGTATTTAATTTTTTAAAATTGGATATGATCATTGTTCCATTTCCCAACGTTTCATTTAGTTTTTTTGATTTATCTAGTTTTTGACCACTTTCTCCAATAATACATCGAAGTCGATTTTTTGCCTCTAAAAGTGCATTATAGTACTTTTTAATATTATTGCAACTTATTATAGTTCCATTTAAATTCTTTTCAGTATAATCAGTTACTTCCAGTGCATATAGTGACTCATTGTTTAGTGAAGCATTGTAACTTAACAACAAACTGTCAAGTTCAGCAACCTTTTCACGTTGTAAAATTACTTTTGGAAATTTAAATATCTTTTGGAACCAGTTAGGTTTTCCATAATAATGAATTATTGTGCTTTTCAAAGATTTTAATTTTAAGAATTCAAATGATACAGTTTCCAAATCTTTATAAATCCTATTTATCTGTTTTCTGTACTCATTCGGGTACCTGATTTCAAGAGTATATAGTTCTTCATTTAGTGAATTTAGCATATTATCAACTGGCTTAACTAATACATTTAATAAAGTAATATATTCAGTGTGGCCCTGCTGATTAGTATCACTTTTATTTACTTTGAGAAGTCTTCTATTTTCATTAACAGGGTTTAAAACACTTGACAAACAATTCTCAACAAAATTCGTTATATTGAGAATGCCATCAATTATACTTTGCAAGTATTGAGTCATTATTTTTCTTACCTCTATAGTTCTTTTTAATGGTAGTTCTAACCATTGATTAGTAATCCAACATTCTGCACGTTTATTTACCTCATTGTACTTCAAACATTCCTCAACAATTGCAAATAATTTCACCATTTCAGCTCTCTGCAAAGTTAAATCTGTATAGATTTTTTTTAAAATTGGTGACTTACTCAGTAATTCTTCTTTAGCACTTCTGGTATAATACAGTAAGTAACGACAGTTCCTATTATATAATTGATTATCAGGTGACAAATTGTTGAGCTTATTGTTTACTTCAGTTGATAATTCAGTTACTCTTTTCAACAAATCCTCAACGTAATTCTGAATTGACAAAAAAGATGGAAAATCACCACTATATCTTGTTGAATAACTATTCTTTGAACTCGTATTGTTTTGTATTTCTATACAGCTGCTTTCTCTATATAAGGAATTCAGAACTGTATTAATTTGTTCTACATAACTAGATATATTATTCATATTATTTAGAGTGCTATTTATAGGCTTAGAAGCCAATTGGGTTTGATATTGAAGTGATTGAAATAGTATAGTTTCAGCAAAGCTATTTATTTGTAAAGCAATAGGATTTATGATATGTTTAATGCTGATCTCAAGTAGATAAATCCAGTTCTCCAAAAATTGGAGTCGAAAATGAAGACCAGGTTCAACTATTGACAAAAAGTCACTTTTCCGTAAATTGTATAGCTGAGATATTTCAAGTGACTTCAAAATCCAAGTACCCACTTGTACAGGGGCTACGTTTGGTTTTCTTAGAATGTTCTCTGCATCTAAATTGAAGTTTGACTTGTCACTACTTCTAATATTAGTTGAATTAAAATATCCAAAATTTGAATATGAATACAATAGATCCCAGCGAGATCTCTCACATATATGCTTATATACTTCTTTTAAAGTATTTGATAATGACTGAAGTCTCTGTAACCATATTAAACGAGATTTTTGTGTTATTACAAAATTCTGATTACTTTGACATATTATCTCCTCAAGAATACAGGTTCTATTAAATATAGAAATTGCACTTTCTAAAGAAACTATTATATGAGGCCATACAAATAATGACTTTAAAGAGCTGAAACGATCATAATTTTGTTTTTGTCGATTAATTACTCGTTTAATAAAAGGTACAAGGGTCCCTATATAATTTTTATATGATTCTATTGTATTAGATTCATTGTTCTTAGTATGTTGTAAATTAATTTGCTTGTAGACCATTTTTAATGGTTTCGCACATTCTACCAGTGGGTCATGAATTTCCCTTCTCCACATATTGTTGAATGAGTTCGCATATGTTCTAATGATATTATATTCATTCTGAATGGTCCAATTCCATTCAATTTGAGAAGTTTGATCTCCAGTATAAGTTAAATTATTCAAATTTGCTAGTATATAATTTTTAATTCTTTCAATAATATCCCTATTCTTTATTGAAAATATTAAATTCCAATTTGTGGCTGTATACCTTAGTACATGTGAGCAATTTGCAGAGACAGATAAAGAATAGCTCAAGTTATTGCCAAGCTTTTTAAAACTTTTTTTATTCTTATTCATAAGAATTCCGCTAATTGCCACTCTAACAGTTAATAGTAGCTGCTGTATTTGCAGCCATAAAGAATATGAACGATTATTTGTAATGCTTGACTCTATAATCGTTGCATTATATTTAGCAATAAACAAGGATAATATCTCTTTTCTATTTGCAACATGCTTTTGTATTTCAATCCCAATCGATTCAAAAGTATTTTCTGCTAGTGACAAGACATCATCTGCATTCTCGAAGTAGTTTATGCAATTTAAAAATAGTTCTACTTTCTTTCTATACTGCTTCGCGAGATTTTCAATTTGAGTGATACTTGCCATTACTTTTCTTAGTTTATTCTCTGACCACTTCTTAAATGTAGTATTATTCTTTTTAGAAGGGGTATCCATTCCATCTCTACAGTGATTTTGGAAACTTGTCAAAAGCTTTGACAGTGGAACTTTTTTTTCAATAGAGTTAAGTATTGAAGATTCCTTTGAAAACCTTTTTAAATAATGAGAATTTATACCTACTGACGATGTTCCCGTAAGTATACTCAACATATATAGAGCATTTAAACTATCTACAAAATCTTTTGTAATATTTGAGCTATAAGAACTACAGTACTTCGTATGGGATATATATTCTGTTAGGCCTTTATAGACTTCAGTAAATTGTTGTATTTGACTAAATACCGGTGATTTATAAGGTATCAATAAAACTAAATATTCTTTATTGTGACTATTAGTTAAATATCCATAATGTTTTCCAGCTAATATTACACTATTAAAGTGATGCAGCGTTTCGTTTAACTTATTTCTATGCTTTGAAAATGCGTCTAAAGAAGTTTTAAATATTTGTGACCAGTCATTTTGTAGGGATAGATTGCTTTCATGCCTTAAAATGGGTATATTTATTTCAAGGTTTCCTATAGATAATAAGCTTTGTTGAATTAAAGCTTGCAATAACCATAATCTATTGCATTGTACTTCAAAATTTAGTTCTTGTATAGCAGTTTCAGAGGTTTGATTATTAATTATATCAAAGGGGTAATATGATGAATAATTTTGGCTAATTATAGGTGAAAAATGGGATCCAGAGTAGTCATTTGTCCAATTCAAAGATTTTGGTGATATATTATCATGGTTTCTGGATTTATGTACAGGTAAGCTACTGGTTATATTTTGTATTTTAAGTAGTATATTACCTATATTAAAGATAACTGAAATATAAACCACATAGTATAGTAATAATGAAATGTATACCATCAGATTACTTCCATAACAAGAATTGATTGCACTTACAAAAAGTACAGTAGCTGGGAATATTTAGAGTAATATTTCAAAAAATATAGAAAGCATTGCAATAGTGCGCTATAATACCCAGAGAGCTAGCAGTAAAGATGAGTTAATAAATTTACTTATATAGAATATTGTCAAATACAAATACAGAATTCCATATGTAATTATTCACAATATCTTTATTATATAGGCTATTGTAATGAAATATCCTCCGATATTCCTTTACTTGTAGTCAATAGTGGCAACCTAACCAACACTAGATGATCTAAGGTGTTCATATTTCTCCTATTAAGGCTACTAAGGAATAAGTCCATTCACGAAATTTCTAGTATAATATTTGAAAAATTACAAATCCAATAGAATCCAATTAAATTATTCTTTAATCCTGATAAGAAATAAGTTAAATAAAGACGACAGTGGCAGGATTTGAACCTGCGCGTGGAAACCACATCAGATTTCAAGTCTGACGCCTTAGACCACTCGGCCACACTGTCTAATGGCGTCCGCTTCTGTCGTATTATTTATTATATTAGAACTCAGGTAAATAATACAGAATTCATCACTTAGTTTCAGCACCAGCTTAAATCCTGAACGAAAAATCATATATATTTCTCTACAAAGGATTACAAAGCAGTGCATTGCATTGTTAGGAGCAGATAAATATATTACTTCTTTCAAAATCCATAAGTACATTATTGTCTCACAAATGTCCTGCAAATACAAGGCATTTTAATTAGTAGATTCTGAAGTATATTAATAGCTCTTTTTAGAGCCGCTATATTTTCACAGATTAATAGCATTATCAGTGATTATTTTAATTTACTGGAACTTATTTAAAAGTAAAAGTTTTTTTACAAGTTTTTTTTATATTCCCGAATAAACCTAAAAACTTTAATTCTTAGATCCATCATCTTATTATCAATGATACTCTACAACTAAATCTAAATGAATACGCAATATTACCCTTATATCTTTAAAGGTAAACACTATGAACAATAAATTTTATTGCTAATAAGGGCTTGGTACATTTATTGTTGCATCTTAAGTGTTATCTTAAATAAGTTATTTTTATTGTTTAGGTTATCTCTACAAATTCTTTAACTTGTCATACTTCTTATCCCACAAAATAAAGTTTTTCATTACTCGAGTTTATAAAGTGCACTTTATTGCTTAAACAAAATATAATATAGCGAGTCAAGAAGAATTGGCTAATTACAAAGCCAAAATACAATATTATTACAGATCCTAATTTTCTGCATGTCCCTAATAGTCATTTCTCTTAATAATGTGTAGTGATCTCTTTTTGATTGAAATATTTGCTTTGATTACATATTGAATTATGTCATACTAGCGTTTAATATTCCACTGAAATTTTTTCATTAGTTAATTATTTAAAAAAAAAAACTATAATTTAAAATAGTTATACTATATTAAAGTTTGTCTTTTTAAAGTAAATCGAAGATATTCCACTTGATTTTCACTATAGAAGAACTTTTATATTGCTTGCATCAAAAATTCTAAAGGTTTTATCTACCTTCAAAATGAAATTCGCTGATTAGCACATTTAATTATTGACAATTGATGGTATAAAAGTAATATTTCTGCTGAAAGTAAATATGAAAATTATTATACTGTGTATTACTGTTAGAATAAGTTTTAAAAAGTAAGATATTTGATTAACATTGATATAGTATTAAAAGAATCAGAAATTATATTATTAAAACTACTTTTAAATTAAGTAAATCTTGAATGAGCTTTATTTCAACCCGAATCCTTGAGAATGTTCAAGAGATATAAGTAGTAGCTTCCTCAACTTCTCTTTATTGTTATAATCAGGTAATAGTAAGTAATTAAAACAAGTGTGAGCTGTTGGTAACATATTAGAATCAGGACCGAATCTCCCAATTATAAAATTTATATCACCAAGACCTTTCATTGGAATCCTATCTGAACCTGTAACAAAAAATAGTAGCTTTTTTTGGGTGTCAACATCAAACTCTCTAACTATTTCCCAGAAATACTTCACAGTTTCACTATCTTTTGTATAACCATCCTGATATCTAGTTGCATTAATAAGTGAATCTAAATCAAATTCGGAACTCCCACAAATAACTTGGACTAGTTCCTGTGGAGAAAAAAGTTCTAATGCTCTTCCTCCACATATACTCTGGAAACCATTATAAAATGCAGTAAATTGACGTTTAATAGATTTGTTAAAAAACCAATCAATGTAGCAATCTATATATATCTGAACATTCTCAATAGTAACAGGCTCATCTGCATTATATGATTCTGGAGAAAGAGCTATTACTTGAAATTCCCCAAAGTTGTTTATGGTTGTAGAAAATGTTAGACATAAATCATCGAATCTCTCACTATCAGTAATTGAAAGTAGGGAAATTAGAGACCTAGCATAGTCTGGCTGTATTTCATAAAGATCCCTAATTCCTGTTTTGAACCCCAATAATTTCTTGTATACAGCAAGTGGAAAGTGAACATCAAGAATAATACCGTTATATATTGCTAATGCGAGAATTACTCCTATAAGTTCAAATTCCCCGTCTGATTCCAGTGATGCCATATTAAACCAAAAAAGCCTTGTATCTTCATAATAAATGAACATTCCAAAATCTACTTTGAATATCTCTTGGACTAAAAGTTGAAAAAATTCCTTTTGTACACCTCCCTCATCAACACCTTCTTCACCAATAAAAGTCACTTTAAGCTGCTTTTTCAAATTATTCTGTAACGACAGTTGTTCCATAGAATCTCTTATTATTGAGTCTCTGCGTATTCTCAATAAAAGAAATGGTTCTATTAGTGTTGAAGGAGTAAATAGTGATTCAACAGATCCTAAAGCATGTGTTATTGAACTTTGGAATTCTAGACGTTGCTGGAGTAAAGAATCCTGTTGTAATGCCTGAGCTTTAACCCATGGTTGCAAAATATATGGATTAGAAAACAATTCAAAGTCTGTATTATTTGATGATGGGTTTAAAAGCCATTGGCGTAGTTCATGTTGTAGTAATGCCTTAGCAGAATTAATAGCTTCATTATAAAAACTAGAGATATCAAGATTATTTATATTCAATAAATCTGAGTTAGAATATAGCATCATTCTAGTATTATTTGCTCTATATATAATACGGAGAAGTGAAAAAGACAGTTTGACATCATTTTGAAATTTTGGTTTTAGTCTCGCTATAATACCGATAATCTGACTTTGTTGATAATGTCCCATAATATCTAATTCTTCGCTATCCATATTATCATAAAATTCATATAGTCTTACACTCAGCATTTGTTGGATTGTTGAAACACAATTTTCTAAAAATACAAGTGGTACCTCTATAAACCATTGATAAATAATATCTGAAATGGTTTCAGGCATTCTATATATGAGTTGCATAATACAACGTAGTGCTGCAAAATCTCCAAATCCATGCTCAAAAATTGCCCCATTAAATAAAATAAGCAGAAATCTTAATTGATACCATCCAACAAAGATATTATTTAAATTTATATCTACATTTTCTACAATATCATCTTCATTTATTCCATATCTATCTTTACAAAGGCAAATAATCTTATATTGGATAGCAGTTAATAATCTTGGACATTCATCATAGAAATTATTGTAGTATATTGGTGTATGGAGACAAACACCATCCATATGAAGCTTCTCCATCCATTCTGAAAACATACCAAGATGAATAAAATCAACTCTATGTGAACTTGAATCCTCATTACTTGTGAAAAAAATCTTATTTAATATATAAAAATTTGAATACATATTTACTAGTGAACTTATCTCAATATTGTAATCTTCCAGGATCCCTGCATATAATTCCAAGGAGTAATTACAACTCTTTAATTTCAATAAACAACTTTTAATCCTCTTATACTCAATATAATTATCCATAACTTCACTATGCACCTTCCTTAATCTAAATAACTCACAAATATCTGAAGTATCATCATGAATCAAAGCTTTTTCATCCTCTGTAAATTTTGCAATAGTTAGAGAGTTGTATAATCTCAGAGCATTAGCTGTCGCATCAGTATTACTTTTACATATGATCAAGTATTCATGTAAACACCTTTCAAGGAGTTTTTTGAGAGTAGTGGAATCTTCGTCTAAAGAGTTCATTTGTAAAAGAAACCTATATTTATGCTTGCAGCCTTGCTAAAAACTACGCGCCAGTATAGGATGTCCCTAATATTTAGTGAATCTCTAGATCTCTGAAGTAGTAACAAATTCTATCCTAAACAGTTAAGCTTAAAACTAATCCTATCCTTAATATTACCAAAATTTTAGTGATAATTACTTCAAAAATAGCTACATTTGTTTAAATATTAAATAATAAAGTATGATTTAAAATTAACGATTAGAAAAATTTGTTGCAGGTCTATGTTCTGGTCTAAAATTTGGATTCATATTAGGTAATGAAGTATGAACACCATTTGGAGAGTAGGTTGTTTGAAGGTTTCTCTGATTATTGTGTATATTTGAGAAATCAGCACTAGCTGAATTCCCTGTTTGAATAGGTAGTTCGGCTTGCTTTGATCTTCCAGCTGAATGTTGCTGTTGAATTTGATGTTGCATCATCTGATAAATTTGATTTTGTTCTTGAATCCACTTAGAGTGAATACGTACACCTTCTTCTACATTTGGTCTAATATCATCAATAGATAATAAAATTCCTGAAAGTGGTTCTGAACTTGGAAATTTACCCCATTTCTTAATATCAAAGACAAACCATTCACATTTATTATCTTCACTCCTTTGTATCTTGGTAAACCAAAGAAATAATTCTGGATTGTAGAGCCAACCACGATTGCACAATTCTACTGCAGCAAATCCCTGTAAAAGGTCTTGTGGCATATTATAAAATATGTAAAAAAGGGTTTCCAGAGCAAATTTCTGTACGTATGAAGATTTTAAACCTATCATTTGTGGTGTATAAGTAGGAGAGTAAGAAAATGCTCTTATTATTTCACTATTGTTATTCTCTATATTATTATTGTTATTCCACGGAGAATCAAAGTTAATATACAGACATTCCGATGAATTCAAATTTAGACCTAAAGTTGTCAAGTCTGTGCCTAGTGCTAAAATGTTTAAATCAGAATCTGTCATACGAATGACATTCAGAATACCCAATAAACCATAGTTAGTACGGTTATATGCAGAAGCAGCAGAAGTTGTTTCATATAATACGTCTTCCAGTGTAAGTGGTTTCTCGGAGCCTCCATCAACTATATTCTGTATATTAGATTCACTTTTATTCCTAAGAGTATTCAATACATCTTCCGTTTCATTGACAGAGAAGTTCTTATGATCTGCCACTTGTATGTCCATCTACGCTTATAAATGATTCCAATCTAATAGAATCCACATATATAGACAATAGTAAGGTATATTGAGTGAACTAAATGCTTATAGGGAAAAAACAAATATTAATGTTTAAGCTAATGGTAATCTAGAACCGAGAATATACCGCTTAATATTAGCATCAGAAAAGTACAAACAACAAACTAAGGATGAGCGCCATAGGTTACTCTCAACTCTGGAAAGTGTTAATTTATAAAATATTTGACTTTTTAATGAATCGCTTTTGTTGGGAAAATAGGACTAATTTTGAAAGAGGTAGCAAAATTTCTATTGTCTGGTACAAGAAAATTTTACCTAATTTTGTATATAGTGTTATATTACTGATATTATGGTATTTCTGCACTTGGTTTGTCGGTGCACATCTACTTCAGCTAGAAAAAAGTACTGGACTCTATGGAAAGAGTCTATTTATCAGTGAAATAAATTCAACAGCCTCTCTATATGACATTCTAACATCTAATACATCCAAAGCTAAAGTTTTTATTTTCTACTCATCTTATTGTCCATACTGTCACTTATCATCATTCACTCTCAAGAAAGTAGCTGAATCACTCCACCATACAGGTTTAAAATTTTATTCCTTTGAATGTGAAATTAATTATGTTGAGTGCTCACTTTGGTCAGTAAAAGAATATCCTACTTTAAGATTGATTCCACCTGAACATAAAAAAGTTGATTTAAAAGCCGTCCTTTCTTATGAAGAATATCCTTCTATTGGTTGTACCAGGAAGCATGAAAAAAATCTGAAATTTCCGGAAAAATTCCAACCAGGTAATGTAGATATACCTCAAATTATGCAAGGAACTAATACAGCAGTTGCAATGCCTATTTTAAACTCTGAGAAGTTTATGATTTGTAGTCTGGTTCGTGCATTCAATTTACAAGATATATATAAACCTTTATCATCTATTATGTTAACAACATTGCCACCAGCAACTTTAACTACTATTAGTAGTACTGAGCCTTTGGGTAGATGGGGTGAAGAAAGTCTAAAAGTAGATCCTTCCCTTTTAATTCGTGATGCAATTACTTCGAAACTCTATATCCTATCTAAATGGGTATTTATTGAGAGTAAGTTTAGTAATATTGATCAACCTCTTGATAGAAAGAGAATTTTAGCATTATACCGTTTTGTTCAAACTAGTATGATACTTCTACCAAGCCGTCAAGCAAGGAAAAGTCTAACAAAAATTTTAGAATTTATAGATATGAATACTGGTATTAGTTCAGATATCTTCAACATTACTACATATAATAATAAGAAGGAATTAGAGTCAACTAAAGATGTAAATGGGTTAACTTTTAGAAAGTGGAACTCATTTATTGAATTAATTAGTATTGGTGGGATTGGTCCTTTTGTTTCTAATATTGAACCTACGTACTATTTATGTAAAAGATCGGTGTTTTGTGGGGTCTGGATATTATTTCATATTTGGACAGTTGCAGTACTACATGGAGTTAAAACTCAGATTAATACAAAAAATCACTATTTAGGACCTGCTATAACACCTCAACAGGTTCTTAATAGTATAAAAGAGACTGTTGATCATTTTTTTATTTGCAAGAATTGTAGAGATCACTTTATATCTATGCTCGAACATAATGAATGTAATAGATTAACACTGGTACCTCCTGAAAATATTGATAATTATCCGATAAAAGTTGAAGATGCTACTGGACTTGTGTTCTGGTTATTTAGGGTACATAATACTGTAACAACACGTGTAGCCATTGAAAGTACTTATAGATCTATTGAACAAAAACAACTTGAAGCTGTTTCATATATAGGTGTTGAAGTTAGTTTTCCACCAAGAAGTCTATGTCCTGCTTGCTATAAGCCTAACACAGTACCATTTGTAATAACAAACAGTATATTGGGAAATATAAATGATTTAAGTACTTCAGATTATGACAATAATGTTTATGATCAGAAGAATGTTGTGAAATTTTTGGAAGAATACTATTGGGACAATAGATGGATTCTACCCATGGAAATTGTAGATAATATATTAACTCAAAGTAATAGTGCCTTTAATATCGATATTATTTATGAGCCATTAAATATAAGTTCTGAAGAAGTAAGCTCTAAAGTGCATAGCAGTATTGGCTCAGTATTTGATATTTCCCCAATCCTATATCCTATAATTACTTTATTTATATTTGGGATTACATTATTCTACATTATTGAGATTGGTCAAGTAGTAGAAAATCACAGTACTTCCTTTAAGAACTAGTAATAATAAACAGTTTATATTTAATTTGTACTATTTATCATAAATTTAATAAGATTAGGGTAGTGAATTAGATACTTGTAAATTATATCCATGTCTAGGTGTTGACTATAGTAAATTTATTGAAGTAGGACTTAACATTCAGAATACATATAATTCTAGGAACAGATACCTTAAGGTCTTGAGGACGAGGCGCTCTCGAGTTCGCTACAACTATTTCCTCGTTTCAATTTGCTACAATATACTCCTATTCGATCAATTCTAAACTATATTATGGTTGACCTATAAAGTATTTTTTATGCATCTATAAAAATGGTAGTTCACAAGGTTCAGAACAGTAACTTTGAGGATACAATAGAAACTAGGGAACAGGGGAAGACCATTGAAAACTTAAAACCACTTGTTAAGCAACCTATTGAAAGATGTCCTGATGAAATCCGAGTACAACAAACTCGTTCAATCAGAGACTTAGTAGAAATAGCATCAGAAAAGTTTCGTAAAGATGGACTTAAGAGTATACGAGTAAGAGCAAGTGGAAGAGCAATTCCAAATGCAATAGCTGTCTGTGAAATTGTTAAAAGAAGGATTCCAAACTTACATCAACAGACAGATATATCCTTGCAAAGTATTCCACATGAATTGATTCAGAAAACTGGTGACTCCCTAGATGACGTTACAACCAAGATTATCAATAGATCTGTGGCATGCATTGAAATAACACTAAGCACCTTTGCACTTGATAAAGAAAATCCTGGGTATCAACAACCTATTGACCAATCGTTTGTTAAAGAAGCTGTTTTAGATGCAGTTCAAAGTAATAACTTAAACAAGAAGGTTTCATCAAGGTATGCAAGACGCCGATATAGTAAGAATATTGTAGATAGGATAGAGCAGAGCATTGTTTGAATATTATTACTGTATATTAATACCTACCATATCAAATTACATTGTTTCTAACAAGGAATCCATAAATAGGAATTTAATATTTATGTGGAAATACACAAGATTTAGAAAATGTAAGATTTAGAACACAGTGATTTATTTAGAGACTAGGGATCTCCTCAAAAGTGACATTAAAGTTATAACTTCTCTGTATAATTCACCTCCAAATTAACATATAGGTATAGTGATATGAGGAGTTAGAACTTCCATATTTGAACAGTCAACAAAACCTCCAGGTAGTGGAAGAGCAGGTTGTCTCTTTGTAACTGGAGAAGGTAGGCCTGCTAAATGAGCTTCATGTCTAGAGTTATCATTTTCCTGGACTCTCTTTAAGAAGTCCTCATTACAACGACTCTTCCTAATATGTTCAATGCGTACATTTATTCTCTTTGCAATTTTGCGATTTCCAACTACTTTATTGATAATAACACCAACTGCACGAGGAGTCACATTGTAAATAATCCCAGTCCTTCCATGGTAAAAATGATATGGCATGCCTTTGTGAATAGATGAATCAACAACGATGTCTACATAGTCACCAACACGTACTGAGCTTAAATATCTAGAGAGTAAAGGAACACCCTTTTGGCGAAACCCCTTAGAGAATTTTGAACGAGTTCTTGCACGATAGCCGAAAGAATGAGGCATAACTTGTTGCTTCTCAATTCACAAAATAATTTTAGGTAGTATTATACTTTAAAGTCTTATTTAGTAAAAGCCCACCTAATAGAGACGCTGAGACACCCAAAATAGTAGAAAATAGTATAAAGGCGCACAAGATTATACAGTTAGCAATTCCGCTACTTTGTTCCATAAGCGGTGTCAAATAAGCCATTTTTACCGCCCTATATGTCTAATTGAAAGTATGCTACAGGAGATGTATATTACTGTCTAGGTCTAATATATTACTTATATTTAAATCTAAATACTCAATTATTATTATCACTTAATATTGCGATAACTCGGGGAGTTGAGCGCTAATTCGAGATCTATTTCTTTTTGTATACATTACTAAGTATTAATACTACATGCAATTACTTTAGATTTAACCTGGTTTCATAACTAAAAAATATTAAATAGTAACGAATAATATGGGTGATAGCGTCTTTGTTCATGAAGGTTACAATTTTGAGATGAGGAGAAAGGCCTCATTCTCAAAGCTAACTGGTGCTGTTCCTAGAGGAATGATTGGTATGTATCAAGATGATTTTGATCCGTCTGCTGATTCAAGAAGAGAAAAGTTATGGCGTTTGATGGAGATCTATTTACCAACTGATAGTGAATCTATCCAAAAATCAATTGTTAATCATGTTGAGTATACATTAGCATGTACAAGATTTAATTTTGATGATAATGCTGCTTATAGAGCGACAGCATTCAGCATTAGAGATAGGCTCATTGAAAATTTAAATGATACCAATGAATATTTTACTGAAACAGACTGCAAACGATGTTATTACCTCAGCTTAGAATTTTTACTGGGACGGGCAATGCAGAATGCATTAGTAAACTTAGATATTGAGGATAACTATAAAAAGTCATTATTTGGTTTGGGATATAATTTGGAGAATTTATATGAAAACGAACATGATGCTGCATTGGGAAATGGTGGGTTAGGTCGCTTAGCAGCCTGTTTTCTTGATTCTCTTGCAACAAAGAATTTCGCTGGGTGGGGTTATGGAATTCGTTATACATATGGAATATTTGAACAAAAAATTGTACAAGGTCGCCAATTTGAATATCCTGATTATTGGTTAGTACAATCAAATCCATGGGAGATAGAGAGACAAGATGTGACATATGGGGTGAGATTTTATGGAAAAGTTCGTGAATTTGAAGAACATGGGAAGAAAAAGTATCGATGGGTAGATGGTGAAGTGATTCAAGCAGTCGCATATGATAATCCAATACCAGGGTTCGATACATATAATTGCATAAATCTGCGTCTTTGGAAAGCAACACCCTCAAAAGAGTTTGATTTTTCAGCTTTTAATGAAGGTAAATATGTCGATGCAGTATGCGGACGTCAAAGAGCAGATTATATTACAGCTGTGTTATACCCAAATGATAATACGGACCAGGGTAAAGAGCTACGACTAAAACAACAATACTTTTTTGTATGTGCGACTATGCAAGATATATTACGCAGATTCAAGAAGACTGGATCAGTTAACTGGAAAGACCTACCAAAAAAGGTATCTTGTCAATTAAATGATACTCATCCAACAATAGCAATTGCAGAAATGATGCGCATACTGATAGATGTTGAGGATTTAGAATGGGATTTTGCATGGGATATTACATGCCAATGCTTTAATTATACAAACCATACAGTTTTACCTGAAGCTTTAGAAAAGTGGAGTGCTGCGTTAATAAATCGTCTATTACCTAGACATTTGATGATTATTAATGAAATAAATCATAGATTTTTGAATGATGTACGTAATGTTATGGGCGATGGTCCATGGATATCAAAGATGTCCATTTATGAGGAAGGTTGGGATAAGAAAATCCGTATGGCAAATTTAGCTGTAATAGGAAGTGCTAAAGTTAATGGAGTTGCTGTTCTGCATACTGAGATTGTTAAAAAAGACCTTTTCTCTGATTTCGTAGAATATTATTCTAGAAAAGGTATTTCAGACAAATTTGTCAATATTACCAATGGGGTAACACCTAGAAGATGGATTAATTGTGCAAATCCTGAATTATCGCACTTAATATCAAGTTGGCTTGGATCTGATAGCTGGTTAACAAATTTCGATATGATACAGAGTTTACAAAACAATATTGATGATGAAGGGTTACAGAAAGAGTGGGCTGAAGTAAAGTTACATAACAAACAGAGACTTGCAAGATGGGTTGAGGTTAATACTGGATATAAAGTAGATACGAATATGCTATTTGATATACAAGTTAAAAGGATTCATGAATACAAACGGCAATTACTTAATGTATTTTATATTATTCATAGATACTTAACGCTAAAGAGACTTTCTACTAATGAAAGGAAAAAAGTAGTTCCCAGGTGCTGCTTTTTTGGTGGAAAAGCTGCACCTGGATATGCAGTCGCAAAATCAGCAATTAAAATGATAAATAACCTTTCAGTTGTGATCAACAATGATCCTGATACCAAGGAATACCTAATGTGTATATTTTTACCGAATTATAATGTGAGTAATGCTCAGATTATTATTCCAGCCTCTGATATTTCTCAACATATATCAACTGCCGGAACAGAAGCCTCTGGTACAAGTAATATGAAGTTTGTCATGAATGGAGGTTTAATACTAGGGACTTTGGATGGCGCAAATGTGGAAATTAAAGAAGAATGTGGAGATGATACTATGTTTATATTTGGTGCACTAGAGCATCAAGTATCTGAAATCAGAGCACAGGCAGCAAATGGTAACTACCACATTGATGAAAGATTACAAGAAGTTTTTAACTTCATACGAACTGGGGGGATAATGCTTGGAGATGGGAAAGCTCAAGGTGAATTTTGCGATATAATTGACAGAATATCCTCTAATGGCAATGGATATGTTGGAGATCACTATTTATTGTGCTATGATTTCCCGTTATATTGTAAGGCACAAGAGAAAGTTGATGAGGCCTACAAGAACAAAAAAGAATGGATAAAGACCTGTATAAAAGCTACATCATCTATGGGGAAATTCTCTACTGACAGGACAATTGAGGAGTATGCAACTTTAATATGGGGGCTAGAGCCATGTGAAAGGCCAGCTCCAGAATCATGTCATAGGCTATCTATCTGTTCTCAGTCATCAGATCGAACTACTACTAAAAAATAATTTCATTTTAAGAACCAGTTTTACTATTGAATTTTATTATGTTCATACCTAGTAGATAAACTTTTGATTGAATAGAATACTAAATTCTTTTTGATTATTGAAACTTTTGATTGTCAACAGATTTATTTATAGATCTAATTATGAGCCTCTGACGCGCCTTTTTTACGACCACTCTATCCGCCTCTTTTTTTCACATGTAGTATGATAGTATTTCCTAGTATTTGACAGAAACTTCGAATGGGGAGACCTTTATATAAAAACACTTATAAAAAGATAGCTAGTTTAAAATCTAACCGGAGGATTTGTTATGATATAATTTCTACCCTCTACTTTGCAACTATATGGTTGTGGATGTTTCTTGATTGTGGGCCGAATTATATCAGTTTCTTCTACTACCTTACAAATTGGGGATGGACTTTAGTGCTAATATTTTTTATCAGTGCAACTGCAATTGACCTCTTAAGATTTAAAGAACAGCATGTGCCTCTTCTTTTGATAAATATATGTTTACTTGTACGTGAATTAGGGATTTCACTAGAAAGTGTAATAGTTCCATTCTTCTGGATGATTGTTTATCCAAAAGAACCATGGAGATCTATATTATGGGAGATTCAAATGCATGGTGTAGGTCTAGTATATCTGTGTTTCGACTATATAATAAGAATATCAATATTTTCTTCATTATCAAAAAGAAGTCTTTTCATTGTATCAATTCTATATATTCTAGTGAACTGCTATGTTGTCGTTAAATTGGGAGTAACAATATACCCTGGAATTACATATAATACTTGGGAATCGTGGATTGTCGTGAGTATAGCTATAATTCTCGTTTTAGTAGCTCATCAAGTAGCTTCACTAATTACTATATGCATGCTCATCAAGAATAGTATTTTCAAGTCACACGAAGAAGCTCCCTTAGTAGTAAAGTGTACTCGATTGTTTCAGAAGGCAAATGAACTTCGCAAGAAAGAAATCTTGAGGCGAAGATTTGGTTCAATTCTTATATATAGTAAAGATACCCCAAATAAAAGAGATTCTAGAGAAGACTACTATAAATAGTTGAACAGTTCTATATAATTACATTAGACCAATTTATTTTCTAAAGCGAAGGGATAATCAGATTTCAACAATACCCTCTGAAAACAAACTTATTAATGCTTGTTTATAGCGGTTTTCTATATGAGCGGTTTTTGTTATTGGAACAGAGACGCTTATGAGTAAATTATAGAATAGTCGAGACAGACAATTCACTAATACATTTTGAGTATTAAGAAAGCATAGAGGCAAGTGCAGAAAATGAGTGGTTTGAATCTGAATGAGGACGCTATTGAAGTTGCTCGTCAGAAGTTGCGTGAGAGATTTGGTGCTGCTACCCAAGTAGGAGGCAAAGGTACTGCTAGGAGGAAAAAGCGTGCTCAGAAGCCGGCAGGTGGCATGGATTTGAAGAAATTCCAAACAATAACTAACCGTTTTAGATGCCAGACATTTCCGGCTATTGGTGACATAACTATGATGAGAAGTGATGGTACTTGCCTGCACTTCGTAAATCCGAAGTTGCAAGCATCTGTTGCATCAAATACATACATTATTAGTGGAAATGGACAAGAAAAGAAAATTGGAGACTTACCAAGACAAGTAAATCAGATGGATTTAAGTGCATTCCTAAATGATCCGAAATTCCGAAGATTATTACAAGATTCACAATCTGGCAATGCACCGAATTTACAATCTAACGAAGAGGATGATATTCCTGATGTTGTAGAGAATTTCGAAGAAATTGAATAGAATAGCTTGAGGCAATCATTATCCTCTAATATGATATTAAGAATAGTGTCATAATTACTAGTTCTTAGCTTAGAATGTGTTGATATGTAGTAATCACTAGTATATTATTATTATCTATTTGACCTATATCCTAATTCAATTATTAGTAATTGTATGAATTGCTATATATATCTTGCAATAATAGTAACTTCCTTAAAATAGGGTAGTAGTTTGGGTGTATATACCATTTATTTATTTCCTTTACTCCCTATACTTCTTGATAAAAGTTTTATTTGCTCATTTACAGATATAGCAGTTCCAGCTATTAAAGACTCAATTTGTTTAATGCTAACCACTTTTTTACCCTGAAAATAAGTAGTTTGATGGTCTAGATAAATAAATAAATAAATAAATAAATAAATAATACCTTACCTTTCTAACTTTCTTATTACCACTTTTCAAGTATGAATTTTTTGAAAAAGCTGGTTTGTTATGTCTTTTAGTACATTTCGATGCTGAAACTTTCTTTTTTATTTGTCCTTGAGTCATTTCGAGATTGTTTAAAGCTAAAAAAGTGAGTAGCGGTAAGTCAAGGTTATTTTAGCTAAGGGTAGGCAAAGTCGGTACAGTCTGGTATTAATGTATGATTGCAAGTGCAGTGATATTGATGAATTAGAATTACTGAGTTCTCTTAAGTTTAGAGTTTATAATAATGCTCATAAATTTAAAGAGAGTAATTATTGGAAATATGTTTCAAGAAATATTGATACTATGAAGGAAAATCTATGGAATCAATTACCACAAGGTGATATAAATCATCCATCATCTATATATAGATATGTATTATGTGCAATTGGTATTGGTAGCTTTGAAGGTATGTATTCTAGTAGCTCACCATCAATATATCAATTATCAGCAATTATTGCTCTTCATAATCACTTCCAATTTGAAAGTATCTATATTTGTGATCCAGCATTTACATTTCTTGATTGTGACTTAATTTTTGAAATATTTGCAAATGAAAAAGTTCATGTTGAAGTATTTAGTGGATCAGATATTAGTATTCCACTGAATAAAATATCACAATTTTCTATTAGCTACAAATTACCTGGAAATTTTCCAACGCGAGTTTTCCTCTTTATGCCACATTGTGATAGGTGTGTATTTGGAATGGTTTTCTACTACTTTCTTTATGGAGATGGTTTAAATGGAAACATTAGTATGGATCAAATAATGTTATGGGGTAATAATCTCTTCTCATTTTTAGTAGATACGCAAAGAAATTCAAACACAAACTGTGAGTTTTGTAATGTCCTCAAATTAGTCCTTGATAAAATAGATATAATTAATTATAGCAATATTCCTGATCATTTTGAAAACTTTAATTATGCTTTCCATGACTTAGGTATATTTGGATTTCTTAATTTTAAGGATAATTTGTTTAAGTGATAGTGTATTTATGTTTTTTATTTGTAACGGAATCAAGAACCCATTCTAAATAATCCTTATTACCATCTGTGATAACTGTAGCTATAATTTCTGGTACATCATAAGAATGCAGCTCCTTTATTCTTTCTGTAAGTGTTAAAATTAAGTCTTTAGAAGTTTTTATAATTATTATCACTTCATCACTCTTTAAAACTTCTCCTTTCCATCTGTATACACTTTTCACTGGTTGAATTATTGATGCACAAGCACACAACTCCTCTGCAACCAACTTTAAGGATATTGACTCAGCCTCTTCATTCGATTTAGCTGATACTAAAACAATTACAACTCGATTTACTTCTATAGATGACTCCTGCATAATTATAATATTACTACAAATCTCTATGAAAATAAAAAATTGCTACTAATTTCAGTGCTTGTACAGGATTTAAATTCCAATAATTGGCGCAGCTAGACAAACTTTATTTAGTTCCCCATATCCCTTTTAACTATTGTAACTAATTACATTAATATTTCCTACTCAAAAAGGGGAGTATTAGCAGTCAAATGTCTCGTCATCGTATGTTATTTTATTTGTGTTAATTATATCTGTATTATACCTTTTTTACTTTTCTTTCTAGATCCTGACTTGGTTATGTGCAGAAAGCAACCTGGGATACACATTGGTCGCTTATGTGAAAAATGTGATGGCAGATGTCCTATTTGTGATTCACTTGTTAACCCTTCTACAATTGTTAGAATATGTGATGAATGCAACTACGGCTCACTACAGGTAAGCTAGATCGAGATGTGCGAAGATCAATCTAAAATCCACTTCCTCTTTGAATATTTTATTTAGGGGAGATGTATAATATGTGGATCTATTGGGATGTCAGATGCCTATTATTGCAAAGAATGTACAATGTGCGAAAAAGATAGAGATGGTTGTCCTAAGATTGTAAATTTAGGGACTACAAAGACAGACTTAATTTATCAACAAAGAAAAAGTGTTAACAAATAGATAATATTACTTTGATAATGAAAAGAAAATTAGTTACTTAGTATATAATAATCTCTATATCCTAATTGAATTACTTAGAAATTGGGGAAAATGTCTTGTCTCTTTACTGAATTTCACCTTTACAATATAATCCTGTTTTTAGTTGTAACTTTGAGAAGTATCCAATGAGGGTACCGACAGTCTTGATGGTAGCTGAAAAGCCCTCTATTGCTGAAACAGTTGCAAAGGTACTGTCAAATGGTAATTTAAATACAAGACAATGTAAGACTCCTGTGCATGAATATACGGCCTATTTTCAGCATAAAAGAGCACTTTTTAAAGTTACTTCAGTTTCTGGGCATGTATTTGAAACAGATTTCCCTTCAAAATACAGTAATTGGGAATCAATTGATCCAGTTGATCTCTTTGATCTCCCTACTGTAAAAAATGAATCATCTTCTAAGATGATAGCACATCTCTTAAGGGAAGCGAAGAACTGTGATTTCTTAGTTCTTTGGCTAGATTGTGATAGGGAAGGAGAAAACATATGTTTTGAAGTAATTAGTGTTGTTAAAGATGTTATGGCTAAAGGAAGAAATGAATCTCTTTGGATATTTAGAGCTAGATTTTCATCTGTTGCACCCAAAGATGTGATTGAAGCTATGAACAACCTTAAATCACCAAATAAAGATGAAGCTGATGCTGTGGATGCACGTCAAGAATTAGATTTAAAAATTGGTGTTGCATTTTCGAGGTTTCAGACAACTTATTTAAAGACGAAATATGGAGACTTTAATAATTCAATTCTATCTTATGGACCATGTCAAACTCCAACATTGTTCTTTGTTGTTCAAAGAAGGGACGAAATTTTAGGTTTTGCTTCTGAGAAGTTCTATTACCTAACTGTAACAATTGAGTATAAAGATATAATTCTTTCTCCAACTTGGGAGAGGAAGAAGATATTTGATTTACAGAGTATACAATGCCTTTATAACACTGTCAATTCTACCTATCCTATAATTGCTAAGGTTATTGATATAAAGAAGAAAGCTGATAGAATTAGCAGACCACTACCACTAAACACTGTTCAAATGCTCAAACTAGCCTCAAATATACTTGGTATTAGTCCTTTTCAAGCAATGAGTATTGCAGAAAAGTTGTATTTGTCGGGGTTCATAACCTATCCTAGAACAGAAACAACAAAATATCCAAAATCATTTGATACGAAAGAAGCTGCTTCGGTAAGTAATTTTTTTATAACATTAAATTTTTATTGTGAAATATTATTGTTGTGGATTACTTTTTAGATTCATAAGGATCATCCATTATGGGGTCAATATACATGTGATATCCTAGCTGGAAATTACACTAATCCACGTCAAGATGGCATAGATGTAGGTGATCACCCACCTATAGTACCAATATGCAGTGTTACATCTAATGACTTAGCAGGTGATAGTTGGCGTTTATATGAATTGATAACTCGCCATTTTTTAGCAACTATATCTCCTGATATTAAATTTATAAATGAATTTGTCATATTTGATATAAATGGTGAGAAATTTATTCTTCAAGGAAGGAGAATTAATGAATATGGATTTTCTATAATAGATAAGAACAAGAATATAGATTCGATATCTATCCCAGAATTAGATTTAGGTATGAAGTTGAATTTAAAGTCTATTGAGATATGTAATGGTGAAACTAAACCTCCTCCACTACTTAGTGAAGGTAATTTACTTTCACTTATGGAAAAGAATGGTATTGGAACAGATGCATCAATGCCTGTACATATTCAAAAATTAATTGAAAGAAAGTATGTAAATATTATTGATGGAAGAAAATTAGAGCCTACAAGGCTTGGAAATGCGCTAATTCATGGTTATATGAATATAGATATAGAACTAGTTTATCCAATGATAAGAAGTGAAATGGAAAGATACATCAGTCTAATTTCACAAGGAAAGGCTAATGCAAGAAATGTACTTAAACATACTCTTGCAATCTTTAAACTAAAGTTTTTATTTTTTGTAAAGAATATTGCTTCTTTTGAATCATTGTTTCAACTCAGTTTCACTAATTTGTCAAGTAGTGGTACACGTCTAAGTAGATGTGGACAGTGTAAACGATACATGACTTATATTTCTAATACTAATCCCCCAAAATTATATTGCTCTTTTTGTGAGATAAATTTAAAATTACCAAGCGGTGGTAGCTTAAAACTTTACAAAGAGCTCAAATGTCCTCTAGATGACTACGAACTCCTAGTATTTAATAGCTTAAGAACCAAGAAGAATATGATACTGTGCCCAAGATGTTATAATGATCCACCCTTTGACAGTGCTATTCAAAACACTCTTTGTAAAGAGTGTCCCCATCCAACTTGTCCATACTCCTATAATTCATCTTTTATAATGTACTGCCCAATAGAAAAGTGTAAAGATGGAGTATTGACCTTGGATTTGAGTTCAGCACCTAATTGGAGAATCGACTGCTCCAACTGCAATCTTGTACTAAAATTTAGAGAGAAGCATTGTCATAAAGTTTCAACAACCAACGATTATTGTAATAACTGTGGAACTAGAATATTATTAGTAAATTTGAATAGTCCTAAAGAGTCAATAATAGGTTGTCCAATTTGCCTTGAAAGAATAAATGAACTTATTGAAGCTGAAGAAAACTCAGTATCTAGGATAACAATACGCCCTAAATTTAGGGGAAGTAAAAAAAAGACGTAAGGACAAGTTAAGAAAGTAAAATATTTGGTTCTTGATTTATAATATATAAATTGAGCGAAATATAACATTTATAAAGTAAAGTGATCTCCTAATTCTCTCTTAAACTCGATTGGGACTTTTTGACAAAATCTGGTAAATTACAGTATTCTGCAACAGACTTCTTCCCACTCTTGTGATACAAATTTATTGTATTAATAAGAACATCACTACTAATTCCATCTCTTATAGATTCAAAAACTCTATTTACTGTATTTATATCATTTGGAGTATTTTTATCCGTTCTAATTCTCTCTACTACCCATCCACCTTGTACTGCAATTAATGGTTCACCCCAAGCAATTGCACCATTGTGAGTCTTTGTAGGTTTGTAATAGACAACATTTGGATCATAGAAACATTCAAGTATTTGACCAGATGTTCTATAAACTCTAAATTCATCTATTAGATATTGATACAAAGGACCCACTGGAGCACAAAAGCAATTAACACTAGCTCTAACACCACGTATTCCAACTAATAATTCCAAAAATATAGGGGAGTCATATTCATCTGATTCAGAGTAAAACATAGCAGCAAAATCAGCAGTATTCAAGTGTGGTGGTTTCCACTTTAGTAGTTGTGGGCAGGTTCCAGGAATATAAGGTAGGTGAAGAGGGGTGAATATAATTCCATCTGATAAATGAGGTAGACGTTGTGAGAAGTTTAAAATAGCAGGCACATCGGTAACTTCAAAAAAATCCTTAATATATATTTCAAATGGGTCACTTTTAATTTGTTTCATTTCACCAAAAAATTTTTTTATTATTCTGTCATATAATATTTTTGGTTTGATCACCTTTAAATAAGCATTTTTTAACCTTTCCAAAAGTGGTAGTAATTTTATAGTCTCATCTCTTTCAATTGAAATACAATCATATACCAAATATCTTAAAATTGTGAATTTCTGGTTGTCAATAGAAAATGTATCCTTAACTAATTCTCCATCCAATAAGGTATTCTGTTGAAAATATGTCAGATGTTGCTCATTATTTGGATTTAAATTAACCATTTCTTTATTTAAAGAAGAAAAGTTAAGATCTTTTGTATTATCATCTTCCGTTACAGAAGTCTCATTATTAGTTATAAAGTGCTCTTGGACACTTACTATTGTAAACCAATAGGTACTTGGCAAAGTCATATTAACAACATTTACTTGTTGATTACGATCAATTAAGAAAACCCGTCGACTAGCTGCATAAAGTAATAGGCGAATACCGTCAGTTTTTTCGCAGGCAACATATGTATTTCTACCAATACAAGATTCAAGCTTTTGTTGGTTCAGTGAAACTGGTTGGGAACCTGGGAAAGTATCTTGTCTCCAACCACAATAGTTTCGAACCTTTTTTAATATTTCATTTTTTTGGATACCTGTAATATACGATAATTTTAATTAGTTATAAATATTCAGCTGTTTTTTGTAACTTACCTTCATCTAATACGAAACCTGGAATAGATATGTTTAAGGTTTCATCCATTAATGTAGGGCTATTTATAAGTAATGAATAATCTCAAGAAATTGCCTAAAAAATTCAGCCTTTGCATTTGAAAGTAAAAGTCCGCCAGTGTAGTAGGGAATATTTTGTATTATTGGAGGCTCACTTCAACATGTTCTATATGCTTTCAAAGAATCAAATAATATGTTATGATTAAATATTTCTGTTGTTCCAATATATATCTCTTTTCCTATAAGAAATTGTAATTTTCTTAGACATGTAACTTCCCCAAGAGTAACACCACCAACAAAAATTACAAGACATGATTGTGGTTTAAAATTAACTTCATTACATCTAACTTCCACACAAGGCCCCCATATATTATCTAAAATCTCTTTAATACTGTCTCCCATTACACTTACTGATTTATCAGACTCATTACATAATAGCTCAACAAGCCTTACACTTGCTGGTGCATAACCACTATATACACAGCTAATATCGTTTTCTGACTCCTTCTCATTCATAAGTAATCGGAGATTCTTTTTCAATATAGACCATGAATAAAATTTATTTGCCTCATATTTTAAAAGTCCTAGAGTAGCCAAAAAGTTAAGTCGACTCAGCTCTTGGAAACCGAAAACTCGAACAATTTGCTTTTTAATTCTTTCAAATTGCATCTTATTTTTGAAACCACCTTCAACTAAACATGCTAAACATAAAATTCTATATACCTCATTTATTTCAATTCCTTTTTGATCTATCAATGATTCTAAAGGACCTTCTACTTGGGACCCAACTGAAAGAGCTTCACCAAGGCGATTACTGATATCCCTTACAACACCAGGAACTGAAGAATTAATGAGTGAATTAGCCATTATTGAGTCTTCAAGTTCAAGACGTTTTACTGATAGATAGTTTTTAGTATAGTAATCATTGAGGAATGTTGCAACATTTACATGATTTGCTAGAGTCCCTTGCTCACTCTGTTTTCCTTTTAGTTTGCGCACAAATTCCCCTATTTCTGCAATATCTCTTAGACCATCCTTTTCTTGATAAAGAGATTGTAATTCATATGCTTTTTTGTGTAAATATATTCCAACTTCCTTTAAGCGCAGATCTTTGAGAGAAGGAAAGAGAGTATCCCCAGCTAAAGCTAATTTCCATGAATTCGATCTAATATTTTCATGAGCTACCTTATTTGTAGGGATTTCTACATAAGTTTTTTGAACACCAAATGTGAAGTCTAAAAGTGCATGATAGGCAAAAGGAGTTGCCATAAGAGTATACATGTCACATCTTCTATCTAATATGATTACTTGATCAAAACTTAATGGGCATTCATCCAGCTTATTGTTATATCCACTTTCATAGCTAGTAACAGGTACTACTGATTTAGTACTAAATGAATATTTTATTGGGATAGCAGTCTCAAGAACATTTTTTTTTGGTAAGACTGCTTTTTGTTGTGTAGAGTCAACATTCGAAACATCAAATAAGTTAGACCAAGTAAATGGTTTGTAATCATTTCTAATTGTTGTTTTTGTTTCATTAGCTTCATAAAAATAATTTAAAAGAGAAGCAGCAGCAGATCCTATGGCATATATACGAGCTGTTAGAGAATTTGTATAATTAAGCAACCAATATAAACTGTTTGCAGCTAATTGAAGTGACGTCTCTTCTTTGTAAAGGTGATAATCAACAAAAATATTTCTATACTCCATAGACAGTGTATTCTCATCTATTGGTACCCAGTATACGTGTATGGAATAGCATTCTGGTATAATATGATATGGTGTAATAAGTTTATGGAGCATTTGAAGAGCTGAAATTGTATAAGATGGAATAAAACCTATAATATTTCTAATTGAAATGGTTAAATTTAAATGAATACGTTGAATGGAATTTTGAAATGTTATAAGATAGTTAGATAAAATCTTTACATATTCAAAAGATGGGTGACATATATATACGCAAATTATTGTTTGTGTTTTAGAATCATTATTTTGAGGTTCAAAAGGTATATCACAAATAATTGAACATATTAGATCCGTAAAGTTCAATCCATTACTCAGTGTATGTATATTTTTAAATCCAAGATCATTTAAATCTGCAGTATCTATGGTAAAACTCAGGAGTGATGAAATAGATGGCTCCACAAATATATGACAAGGTAGGCTATCCCCATTGCATGATTCATACACACTCTTTAGAAAATATAGCAAAGTTTTTCTACCATGGAGTCTAATTAAATCCATAAGTATATCAATATCACAAAAAAAGTATAAACGGAAATATTTCAATATATTTAGACTTCAATTTGTAATATACAGCGGTTAAAGTTTTACTTTAAGGAGTATTTCCCTGAATTGCAATAGTTTCTATTATGTGTTATGATATTGCAAAATAAATAAAATATTGGAATATCACTGGATCAAAAATTTAGTAGAATAGGACTTGGAAGAAATGACCTTATGATCTAGAAATATATCTATTTTTAGGAAAATTAGAGTCAGAAGATAGTTTTAATATTTAAGGTAACTTAACCAAATAGTCTACTAGAAGACAACTTTATATTTGTGAATACTATGCTTTCAAATTAAATATTGCACTACAGAAATATTACTTTGATACTTCATTAATACTTCTTGCTTGCTACCAATTTACTTCAAAGGAATAATTAGATCTTCTAAATTTACTTTATTATAAACACGAAAAATCAATATTTCATTGCATATGTCTACTATTTATACTTTCAAAGTTATCTTGTAGTATATTAATTACTATAAATAGTATATATATATCCAAAAAAAATTATTTAATAATTCTGCATTGTTGAGTGAAATTAGTTATTCTATTGATATACTTCCGATTAAAAAAAAAAAACTGCTACAAACTGATGCATATAGTGTATTTTTTTTTTTTTATTAGATATATTACTAGAGGTTATAATTAAAAATATCTAATTTATTCAGAATCAATTAAAGAAATATGAAAGTATATATTAGGATTATTTATATAATGGAATTAATACAGAATTCAAATAAGTAATTTTCTTTGACCAATATCTTCAATAAAAATCACCTACTAGTCGTCTTTCTTTAAACAATAGCTAATCTGTACATTCATATTATATACAAATAGTCAGTATTAAAAAAAAAAAAAAAAGAATTCCATTCTTTAAAAGAAGACAATTAAATCCTCTGAAATAAAACTCAGTGATAAACATAGTCTAATTACTATATATGTAGTAGATTACTTAAGATAAAGAATAGTTTGAAGGTACTTTTTGAAAGTAGAAAATTTGCTGTGAATGTAAAAAAAAAGTAGTATTAAAATATTTAAGTAAAGTTAATAGACAGTATATGTCTTTATGTACTAAAATGAGTACTGGTATTTAACTTCGATATTTCAGATTAAAGTTAGAATATATCGAAATAAAAAGTCACGCTTTACAATATTAAGGTTTTAATATTTCGTAGATACAACCGCCTTTAGAGCTGTGATTTAGATATTCAAATCAATGAATATCTTATCTACTGAGCTGCCTGAAAAGTGGTGCAACTTTAAGAATAAAATATGCAAATACTCTCCACCATCATATTTCATATCTTATCCACTTTATGCTGCTCAACTTCGTGTGGCATGCCGGCCTTATATGAATAAAGGAAAAAAGTTTAAAAAGGACTCTTATAATTCAGAAATTAATGATATACTTTCAAATGAAAAATTGGCACCTTCCCTCAACCCAGCTAATGTAATTTCTAGCTATAAGTTATTGAAGGCAATATATAATCATGAAGGATTCTGGGGTTTATACAGGGGCTATATTCCCTCACTTATTTATGTATTTCTAAGGGATTGGATTAAAAAGCACATGGTATACTTAGAGGAATGTTCAAATAGTAGTAAAATATCTGAAATAATTGGGACATGTTCTATATATTATTTTCCAAAATATATTGCTGAAATACTGGCATATCCTTGCCTCACTATAGCCTCACAACAAACTATATTTGATGAGCCAAGCCTTAAAGTATTTGGAGATAGCTTAAATAAGATGGAAGATTACCAAGTTACACCTGGTAATATTACTAATTATCTACCTACACCTACTAAAAGCATTCTTTCACTGATATACCTTTCTACTAAATCAGAACATGGTTTACTTTCACTATGGAATGGAATTTCAATGCATCTTGCTTCAAAATTTATTGAAGATACAGTCAATTTGTTATCCATGAAATTGCTTTCAAAGGTTAAATGTAATCTTTTTGATGAGAAAGGTTACGAAGTAACAGGAAATGAAACAAATAAATTAGAAAAGTCAAATAATGAAACCAGTAATGCACTTCAAAGTTTAAAATTTGTGATATACCACTTTTCAGCTTCCTTAGTTTCACCTATTACATTCATATCAACAATTCAGAGATGTCAAACTGATACTCATTGTGGACTATGTAGAACTGATATAGATGTAAAACAAATCCTTGGAAATATAAACTGGAAATCATATTTTAGTAACTTAGCAATGTATTCACTGATATTTATAGCTATGCTTGGTGAAAATCAGTTTCACAATTTACTAGCTATACCAGATATTACAGAGCAAAATAAGTATTTAAGTAAGCACCTTTAAATTGCAAATATTAACAAATATTGCTCTTAACATAAATAGTCTTAATTAGTTTATAGCATAACTTCTTAATTTAAGCACTCATTTTATTTAAGAATGTTTCAAATGCACCTAAATATAAGTATCCACCTAGTGAATTCAAAGTAATTCTATAGCTCATTCCATTAAAAAAACCTTTAATTCCATGTACTTTCCATATACTTTTTATTATAGATATTACTTGATGGCACCTAGTTATTGGATATTTAGACGTCAATATTCTAGTTTTCAAAGCATCCATTGGCATTGTCAGTGCTGCTGCTATCCCACCTGATAGAGCTCCTCCCATTGTATTCAAACTATAGAATTCCCGATGTAGGCTGTAAGTTTTAATATATTCCCATAAACTTAATTCAATTGCTATAAATGGTATATCCCTGATGTATAGTGCAAACATTCCATATTGTATCATATAACTTTTAGACTTAGGATGCCATATGCTAAGCAGATCTTTAGGTATACCTAAAAATATTTGTTTAAATTTATATAAATGACGAAGAGAGTATGTATCAGATACAACTTGAGCATTTTGTTTAATTGTTTCAAAGGGATATCTAATAATTGATGAACATATTTCACTTATAACTGATGCAAGGATAATATCTCGAGTTCTTCTTTCCTTACTACCTATCAATCGGTTTATATATTCATATATCCCAAAAAACGTTGCAGAAGCTGAAAATGAACCAATTACTGCTGCCATAAACCCACAGTAAAGTGTTCTAATTCCACTCAATCTATATAAAGGGGGGTAATAATTTGAAGTAAAATAAGATTGTCTTCTTGTTTTAAGAGTATCTAGTGGATAAAATACCATATCGACAAATATCCCTGCTAATCCACCAGATATACAGTGCTTAGCTATATCATCTTTTTTATCATTTCTAATTTCACTAATAGCCTCTTGCATATCAACAAAAAAATCAATACCTTACAAATGTGTCACAGTAATACAGCGCGGTTGCAAAAGAACTGAGACTACATTATTTGAACAAGTAGATTAAACATTGAAATATTTAACTTCGAAGATTACGCATTGCATTTAATATTAATGGTACAGGCAATAAGATTATATTTATGATCATCAATAGTTGATTAATTTTTCCCCATGAGAGCGTATCAACATATTTAGATGTAGTAATGTTCATTATTTGGAAAAAGACAAAACAAACAAAAGCTTGTGTACCAGCAAGTCTAGCAAAATTTCTAAATCCAAATGTATCTCCAATAAAACAATTAAGTGCCCCAAATATGAAAGATCTTAAAGCTGCAAATGTACCAAAATATATATAAAGAAAGAAAAATGGGAGCTGTGAGAGGAAAAGTAGTATTATATGGACAAAACATCCCAATAGTGTTAGAACACCAATCATAAAACTAACACCATATCTAGTTGCTACTACTCCCCAAAAAATACTAAATATACTTCCCATACTCATTATACTATTATAGATATTCATCATTCTAGGTAAAGTTTCAATCAGTGAAACATCTGACTGATTGCTACTTAGTACTAAAGAAACTATATACTCACTCTTAGAGACTAATATTGAACTTCTCCAAAAATTAAAAACAAATAATACTAAGAAAACAAAATATTCACAACTGAAAATCTGCTCATATAGATCAACATTGTATATTTCTCTAAATTTTGTTTTCTTAATTTTTGGTTGTAATCCCAAAGTTGGCAAACTTTTATTACAACTCATATAATTGATGTTTTTTGAGCAATTAGCTAAAGAACATACTACACTATAGCCACCCATTATAGCTGATGAATTTTGCAGGTAGCAGTCAATAGGAATGTCGAAAGCTGTCTTAGATCTTATGGAGTTCATTTTCAGCCTAGGTGTTAAGTCAACAGATTTAGATTTTCCAGCCTCAAAATCTTTAATAGCTAAGTTACAGCATCCTTTTTTGAGATGAGCTTTATTATATATTATTTGAAGAATGTTCTTACTACCAATTAGCTTATTTTCAACTGTGTCACTTTCTTCCTCGTTTATCAGAAATTTTATTTTGTCAAATGTCACAGTTGGTAGGGTTAAAAGTAAGATGATAAAAGAAAGAATACCAGCTGCTATATATATATAGATAAACAATCTAGTTATAGTGTATTCATCAACTATAGAAGAGAGTTTTATTTGGATATGACCAATAAATAATGGTAATAAGATAGCTGCATCGATCAATCCCCCAATTATAGAAATTACGAGTGACTGCATACTGAACAAAGAAGATATTGAAACAATGCTATATGAGATACAAACACGCCCAATTCCTAGAAAAAACCAACTTGTACTGAGGAGATGTGGTCCTAGTGGATGTACCGATAGAGAACTTGCTAACAACATCCAAATTAGCAAGCCAGCACAAATTACTATCGAGCCTAGAACTCCAAGTGTTCTGGGACCTACAATATCTGCAATAGTACCAGCTATTGGACTAATTATTAGTGGTGTACTAAGTCCTACTTTCCACGCTGAATTGTGGTACAGGTTTTGAATATTGCATCCCAAAGGGTTACAACTACTCAAGTTCTGCAGTGTACTAAATACAATCACATCAAAATTTTCTGGATCTTCACAATTAGTTGAGTACTGGGTTGATGAAGGGTCACATCTACAGAAATTGGTTAGAATACACGCCTTCCGGAGTAGTGGTAGTATAGCGGTATATGATGCAACAATTCCACATACACCAATTGAAATAAACAAATATAAGCACAATAGAATCCACCTATTACATATAATTCTATCCCTAGATTTCATTATTGAAGTATGTAGTGTTTTACTACGATACTTGCAAGACAGTGTATATAAAAAGGCGGTGGTGTCAATGTGAAAGGATATTTCGTGAGATTTTATGGACATTTATACCGCAAATAAAAAAAAATATCGGGATTAGAAAAAAGTTATTTCGAGAAATCTCCTAAATATATTACTTAAAATTATGAAACCTGAATATTATACAACATAATTATATTATTAAAATATTACTATAAGTGTAGTATAAACCAGTAGTTTTATTTTTACAAAAAGACACTTACAAGATGTAAGACTATTACATATAAACCTTTTAAATCCGTCTTGTAAGTAAGAGGTCAATAAAAAGGAAAAGAGAAAGATAAAAAGAAAGTTAGAAGTATATATTGTACACGGGGCGGTAGATTTAGTACTACCTACGTAAAGGGTGCATGAAAGTCGGACAAGACGTATACCACAAACATGCAGGCATAGAGAAGATTATGATAATCAAGGCGTGACATTACTCAATTATAGCTTTACTGTAGTTATTTATAGTTATTTTTGTGAATATTTGAAGTGATAGATTGAAGTGAGAAGTAGTTGCAGAAATGAAAAATTTATACTTTTTACTTTTTCTGGTATACGTATTAGGATTTACAGCTTCAGTACTATCACTTGAAGTATGCGGTTTGAGTTTTGATAATCTAACTCAGTGTAATTCAAGTCAGTTTGCATTTATAGAAGGTGGGTTGCAAGTTGGACAAGCTGTCAAAATTTCGGCAGTATTATCTCCTAGTGCTACATTTGAAGTTTCCAATTCTGGGTTCCAATCTATTGCTTATGTACATTTTGGCAGTAATTCCTTTTCATTAGAAAGTGGTATCAGCCCAATTCGTACATATGCCTCATACCCTAATGGGGCTGTGAGTGTTGGTTCAGTAATTTCTTTCTATTTAGTTGCTCTAGAGAATAGCATTGCTATTTATTTTGAGGACTCAAAACTTGCAGAAATTCCCCTATTGATAGCTGGACCATATATGGTGGCTAATCCTATAAATCAACCAATACCAACATTTGAGCTAGTTAACCACAAAGCTACAAAAAGTTCATTTTGTGTTATTAAAAGTGACTCAGAAAGTTGCTCACAGAGCAGTATGGTTAGTTTTAAGGAAGGTGCTAGCGACAACCTAACAATAACTACTAACCTCCCATCAACTGTCCCTGAGGACTTTTTCTCCTTCAGTATATCCGGATACTCAAGTGTGTACGATATACCAGAATTCCAGCTAGCTACAACATCAAATAAATTCTACGTTGCAGTCAATGGAGTTATGAAAACAACTGGTAATCTCCCATCTTCTGTAAAATTAGGAAATGAATTAATAACTCATATGAAGAAGGTAACCGGGACTGACACTTATCACATAATGCTGAACTCTGTAGTAATAAGTGAACTTACCTTAACTAAGAAAATCTACTTTATCTTCCAAGGAGTTTCTCAAGGGACAATGTCTGTTACTACTAAATAAGTTTCATATTGCTAATTTCTGATGTCAAATTTGTACTTCAGCAAGTAGGTACAAGTTTCATCTATGCAAAGATGTAGAAGATAACTATGTAATGCTATGAATCATTATCACAGTGAAAATTGTGAATATTTTTTTTACTAGGGAGTTAGTTCGAGAAATTTGTACAGAACTTAATAAGTACAATCAGCATATTTATTTTTCAGAGTACTTTTGCTGATTGCTAAGACTAGCGCGAGAGGAGATTTAGAATGTATAGTATAATTTCCGAACTAATTTTTTTATGTAAATCTATATATTTTTTATAATGTGTAATTATAAAATAAACACTTATTACTATTAAAAGATGTGCAATAGAAGATAAAGATATATCAAATGTGATGTGAGCTAATATGAAATAAAAGTAGCTCTTCATCGCTTGTTAGGACTTTGAATTTACAAGTTTTGTCATATATTTAACCAGAACCTTCAAATTCTATTCTTTACTAAAATTCCCAGTAATACTAACACACCAAGTCCTAATATGTAAGGTAGATTTCAGGGAATTCTAAGGATTAAATTTTCATATATTAAATATACATACCTATAAGAAGTTTCATCGAAATCAGTAAGTAGTTCGGGTATAGGATACATATATAGAGCATTTCAAAAAAGTAATATTAGAAGCTTACTGAGTATTATAAACAATAAATATTGAATATATTAGGACTTGTTATCTTAAATTATAAAGTAGTTTCACTTCGTTAAATATTAAGCTTTATATCTGTTTCAACTGGTCTAAATTATTAGTTTGTGTAAAGTTAATGCTGATAGCATTTGTTATTAATAGTTCACATCATATTGAAGGTTATAATGTACTGGAATTTTAAACGATTACTGATTGTATCTTCGTACAGATAATTAATATAAGTGGGAATATAGAAGTGAAATATGTGGATATTTGATCACATCTCTAATAATTTATTAGAAACTGAGCACAAAATCTTAATAATTACAATATTTAATATTTTATTACGTGAACAGCTAAACCATGTTTATTTGCAACTATTAGTACTAGTTTAAACAACTGAAATGACAAAATTAGCCAAATTTTACTCAGCTTAGTATTTATAAAAATTCAAACTCCCTATTATTCTTAAATCTACTAGTAAAAAGGTATATAGTTACCAATAGATGGATTTACTAAATATTCATTTAACAGTGGTTCACGTTACAAATTAGCTACTTCTATAAATTACTATTATTTATGGAGTAACTTCAAAGGAATATTCTCACAAAAGATTATGAATAATGTTTTTAGTTTATTTTACTGGTTATCTGCCATTTTTTCTATCCAACATTAAAGAAATATACTAGTATCTTAAGTATATCAAAAGAATATTTACAGTTGATATAGTTATAAAAATCCAAGTAATTTAATTACTTTTTTTTATCACTCAATATATTGAGAATAGTATGAAAAATAAGGGAATAAAATCTACAAGAGTATAGTTCAATCAAATATAGTAAACTATTTTGTTTAATTTCAAGATTTTCTGTAAGATTTGAATTTAAGGTTTAAATATCAGATTTTTTGAAATTTAGATAATCAATTTCTAGTATTTTGCAATATTAGAACTGATGTGAAATTGACAATTGTTTACTTGATATTTATTAAATTAGATATTAAAAAATAAAAAGGTGTTACTTTACAGATAAATTGTTTTATTATACAAGCTATATTTTGAAATATGATAGTAAATATACTCATAATGAAATACTCAAAAGAATCAGTACAATATCAATGAGGTTTATATATACTTCAGGGATATTAAAAGAAAAGAATTACACTTAAAAAAATAAAAATATACCAATATTAAGATTCCATTTCTAAATTAAGGAAAATATTAATATCGGTAATTAACAAGCAAAGGTGAGTTGAATATATTATCACAAACTGATTTTTTTCTTTGAATGAAAAGTAAATAACTTTTTCAAAACTTTAGTCTGGATATGATTTTAAAAAAATCAGAAATATTAAGCTTTGTATATCACTATATAAAAATTAAGCTAGTCAAGTATAATCTTGACGTTAGCTTTGGATGACTAAAGTATTATTTTTCTCTTCTCACAGAGCTTGATGTGTGTAAATTCTTTAGATATCGATTTACCTGTATATAACCAAAAACATTGTTGCACAAATGAGACAAACTTCTCACAGTACAAGCTATTACTACACAAACGGTACTATGAATTCACATTTATAAAAGATTGCCATGTTAAATATTTTTGGGCTATATAAATTCACTAATAATACAATTTATAAGAAAAATAAGTGACTTTGAACTTTTAAAGTAAACAAAGTATATATTCAGAAGTATAAAGTTATGTAATTAATTATAACTTAGGGGATAACTAATACTTTCGTATGCATCTATAAATTGCCAATCTTATTGCAGTGCTCAATTTTTAGCAAAAGTCTCCTATATAAATAAACTAGGTGATTATATATAGAAGAATATTTTTATTCTTGAAAATTTGGGTTTATTATAGCTTAAAATAACTTAGAGTGGTGTCTTAGTTCGAATCAATTTATATACTAAATTTGCTAATTATTTCGAAAAAATTTAAGCTATTAAAAAGGAACAGAATCTAAACTATAACAAAATGAAAATATTGTTATAAAATTGCAGTTCTAATTTGAAAAAAAAGCTAAATTATTGAATAAGTGCTGTTATTTGTCAATATAGTACTACTAAACCCAGAAAGTTTAAACTTTATGAATTGGATCCACAATGCATCCTTTACATTAACACTTCCTCTATACAATGTAACAATGGTCACACTCAAGATTCAGTTAAGTTCGCACTACAGATGATCATATTTCTATTTGTTATTTCCTTTCTATTTGAAAAGCTAAAGATATGCAGGATAAAAAGTATAGTTAAGTATTCTCTTACAAATATATATTTGTATATAGTACCCTCTAAATATATTAAATAAATATTTTGAGTTAATAAATAAACAAAAAGTAAAGAGGCTGTTATATCAATATTTAATTCTATTTAGGCTTATGTTAGATGGTTTCTATACAATGAATATTTGGTTGTTATAGGGAGGTCATATGATAATATGGAAAGTATAATATACATAATAGTTAGCTCAAAACAATGAGTATATCTTTAGAGTTAGAATTATGTTAATAGATAGCCATAGTTTATTTATGGAGTTTCATTTTAGCAGAGTATTAGTAGCCTGATCACGCTTATTTTGCAGGCAGTCTAAGTTATTAAAATGGCCGCCGCCTGCTTTAATACAGGCCAAGGATCACTTTCTTTTTTGCTTTTTCTCTTTTTATTTATTTATCTTTTAATAAATAAGAAACATAGTAATGAATGGATGCAAGAACCCTTTCCTACAGGGCTTGTAAGCAAATATGTATTTGAGATCACTCTACATTCTGTGTAGCATCCTTAAAAATTATGGTTTAGAAGAAGCCTCAACAGTATTATATAATGAACTACTAAAGAAATCTGCATTACCAATAAACATAAATTATGATTGCAGTGAAACTGTAGCTATAGAAGAGGAGCTCTATTTAAGATGTCCGAAGGTTGTCTTAAAAATTCTTGATGAATTCTTTTCTCTAATTGCTTGTACTTCAAACCATAATGGCTTTGTAACTTTAGAGAGTATTATTAGTATAAAAGATAAGTTTTCCAATTTATTTAGGAAGTTTTGTAGGAAATTGAATGGGTACTTAAGTGTAAATAATGCTGAGGTATTTGATCTTCCAACTTCAAACTTTCATCAGCAAAAAATTGGAATTAACAATTTGACATCCCATGAAGATTTTCATTTGTTTTTTGAGAATTTTGGGAAATCTTTTTATCCCTTACTTTCAGTATATGGGCATCAACATATTGAAGATACGGAATTTGGTACATGTGGAGAGTCTGCTAGTATCTATATTGTCAAAATAGACAAAACAGGCAATAGTATTATCACAGCTGGTGACGATGGTATAATTAGATTATGGAATACTAATACTGGAAATTTAATATTGTCTATCAGAAGGCATATGGGAGATATCACTGACTTAGATATTAACTCAAATAATACTTTAATAGTATCATGCTGTGGGAAAGGATATGTTTGGCTTACATTTGTTTGTGGAAATAACTGGATACCCTTAGCTATAATTGAAAACCCTGATCGTATGACATTTTCAAAATTTGCTTGTTCAAGAAATCAAACAAATGATAATTTGTCGTTCTGCAACTCAGAACTACTTCTAACTGCGGGAGATAATGCAATTGTATCGATCTATAAAGTAATTGATTTAATAAAGCATGGTTTGCAACACTGGAGATACTATAAATCTCAATCTAATTGGACAAAACAAGTAATCTCGAAGCTAATTTCTAATATGAGAATGGAAGATTGTCTAGTAAGTAGTTCTACACCCTTGCAAAATTCATCAATATTTTATAAGGCTTCCCCTCTATACAAAATAGATCTCCATCCTTTGATACCAAGAGCCTTTGATATTTGTCTCAGCCCTATGGATCATTATGCACATTTTGAACAACATGAATGGTGTAACTCTATATATTTTTCAGTAGGAGCATATTTATTACCGAATTATACACACAAGAATATATCTATTAAGGTCACAAATTCGGAATCAATTACATTAACTTATGAGATTAAAGGTATAAACAATTCAAATGGATATGCCTTAGTATTTTGCATATCCTTATCATATGAAGAGAGTAATCAAACATCAATTTATATGGTCCAAGATATGCCCCAAATTCATTGTGACCACCCTGATGTTTCATTTGCAAATAATTCGAACGACTTAATTACAGCTTCTGATGATGGAGTAGTGATTATGTGGATTCTTTCTTCATACAATATTCTTAAATCATTAAATCTAAAAACCTATATATCTGAGCGAATAGAAAATAATGCCTATTCTAGACGCAAAAATAGTGGATTAGCTAATTTAAATGTCAATAGAAATGCAACTCCTGACTGTTCATTGTCAGAGGATGATTCTGACTATACTAATTTGCTCAATAATACCGACTACTCTAATAGTGAGGTAAATAGGCGTAACCCATTCCGTAACTCACGTAATACTATGAAACAGGCTATACAAAACTTTGAAAATGAGAAAACTAGTGAGCAAAATGTTGCTCAATTAATTGATAGCATTGAATGGGTTTGTAATGACTCTATGGTTTGTATTGCCCACGTGGCTGTGTCTAAGAGTTCCTTAGAACGTCAACGCAATTTGAATTCGGTATACTGTGTTGAGTGTTGTGTTTCTTTTTTCTCAAGAGTACTAAATGGACGTAGAATAGCTGATGTTGTACTTCCAGCTACTCATTCGCGTTTTGCATGTCTCAAAGCTCATCCTAAATTACCTCATATTATTTTGGCAATAACATACAATGGAAGTATATTTATAATATCTCAAAGAAAAATATGCAATGCTATGAACTATGCCAAAATTTTTATTTCAAAAAATACTAAGAATCGCAACAGAGCTACAAGTAAAACTTCATATGAAGAAAAAAGTAGCTACTCAGAGCCTTTTACATCATCTCCAAATATAATTTACCACTACTTAAATATTAAAAATCCATATTTAAACGCTTGCTGGTTTCCTAGTGGAATTGGATTTGTTGCTTCACAAAAATATGGTTGTTATACAATTTTTCACTTAGGAAATAACTACCAGACCAGTACTAAAAGTATCTTTCAATCTTACAAATATTCATTATACGAACAATTTTTTTTAAGCGACTTTTCCGAGGTACACAAACATGATACATGGGGTTTTATTGATCCGAATCTTAGAAAACCAATTTATTTACTACAACGGTCAGTTATAGTTGATGCAAAAAAGAGGATGTATCCTGAACTAATTCAACCTCCTATACCTCAAGCTTCTCCTTTAGGAAGTTTTTTTACAAAGGAAGGTCTTAAATATCCAGATGTAATAAGCAGAATTTCAGATAGATTACCTATGATTATAAACTTACCATTAGTAGGAGCAAACTTAGATTCTATGGTTAGTGAGTCCAATACCTATGTAGAGAGATGTAAATATAGAATTTCATACAAAAAGAAAGAGAAGCAAAATATTGTAAATCAGTCAGGAAATATATGGTCGGCACTTCCTCAGCCAAACAGAAGCCAAAGTCTTAATCTTAATCAACACAGCAATGTTTTACCTATCTTGTCACCTAGTAACAATTCAATAGCAGCTGAAACTTTTAGTATAAGTTATGAAAGTGAAGGAAATGAAAGTAGTAGAACGTCTCAATATACTAATGATGAAGATTTTGCACCAAATAGTGGTGGCACAACTAGAGAATTATCTCAATATTCACAAAGGCGTCGTATAAGGAATGTGACCAGATCAAACAATAGGGCAACATCTACATCACCTTCTTTATCAAGTGATGAATATGGATCGGGAGATATAACGTCGCAAGATTCCTTATTTGACGAAATAAGGCAAAGAACAAGGACAAGAACACGATATAGAATAACAAGAAGTAGAAGATATATTGAAGAACCAACTGGAAGTGATAAGGCTTTGGGATTAGACCTTAAACTTGATCAAGACAATTCTAATACTTTCCACTGCTACTATTACAAGCTTGAACTTATTAACTCATACTGGATTCCTTATGAGAGTACTAAACTTAATCATTCTGCTGATGTCATTTGTATTTTATGTACAAGATCTACATCTTGTATTTTAGGGTTTGATTTAACAGACAAATACAGTAAAGACTTTACAGCTAATATACCAGCCCCTATACTGCATGGTGTAAATGGATCCATTGATATAGGTTCAATATTAGGTCCATTTGATTACTCTTTTGCTGAGAGCAGTATTTATCCAAAAGATATTAAGCTTGTTGATACTTCAAGTAATCAATTAAGCAATAATAAAGTGCAGAAACCCTTTTACATTCATTCCAGATGTTTACTTACCTTACCTAACTTACATTGGGAATTCGCTAATAAAGAGTACATTTATACAAATATGTTTGATATTATATATAAGCTGTACAAGCCAGATACTGAGCCAAATTCAGTACCTCGTTTAGCAACGAACTCTCTCCAATTTAAAAATAATATCTTGTTAACTAATTGTGATTTTTGTCATACTTATGGAGCATCCATAAAATGTAATAACAAACGTTGTAGCAGACGATATCATTATATCTGCACCAGTATGATTTATCACTCTTTTCCCTCTTTATCATCTGTTTTTCAATCACCAAGAGAATCAAGTCACTATTGGGCTGATATTTGTCTATATAATTCATTTTATTGTCCAAAGTGCATTATATCAAAAGCAGATGAAGAGCAGAAGGGGTACTCAAAAAGGGACTGTTTTGCAAACAATGATGACTTGTCAATTTGCAGAAGAGCATGGTTACTAAATAGTTGCAAATGGTCGTGCTATGTACCACAAATTAATGATGTAATATACTATTTCCCTATAGGACATTCAACTTTATTTTCGGATGACAGCTTCTATAAACAATTTATTACAAATAAAGTGAGTAGCTGTATTGAAGATAACAAGAGAAGTAGATTAATTCTTGATAAAAATACATATTTGAAGTGCAAAGTTATTAATATATCATATGCATTCTATAACGTTGTTGATCCTGAAATTCAAGTAATATTAACACTTGCCTTAATTAGGCAAAATTCTTCAGATACAGAGTTGGCAGAAGATTGTAGCTGGCAAATAAGGTACTTACCTGTACAGGGACCTGATTATTTAATCCTGGAACAATGCGTAAATAAAAGCTTGGATATATTCAGAACAACCAATATGGTTGGGTCATCCTGCTGGCTATATGTGGATGGTTCTTGGCATGAAGCTATTGTTAAGCAAATTGAAAAGAATTTTATATGGGAAATGGTCAAAATATCATGGTTATCTACTGATCCAATGAATAATACTGAAGGAAATGATGAATGGGTTAATCCATGGGAACTATACTTTAAGGATCCACTACTAAGTATAGAAAATAAAGATGACCGAAGAAAGGAACTACTAAAGATTTTTACATGGATAGCCTCTCAAGGATCTCACTGCTCATCATTTTCACTTGTTGATTTATTTATGAAACCAGTACCAATCTATTCTATGAAGCGACAAGATAAGGCATCTTTAGGCTATTCTAGTGATAAATGGGTCCTTTATTACTGGAGAGAAATACCCCTACCTCTTTGTATTGAAGATATAATAGAAAGGATTAAAGCTAGTTATTACAGATCTGATCTTAGTCTAATATTTGATGTAAGACTTTTAAGAGTAAACTGTGAACACTTTAACCAAGATAATAATGTTTTAACTAGAGCAATAAAATATATTGAACTAGAACTACTTCGTCTCATTCTAGCAAAGAGATTACCTCGTTATATTTTACAGACTCAAATTGACAAAATTATGGGTGAAATTGTAAATTCTACAAGGCCTGCATTTTCGTTTAGTCAAAGTGCTTGTAATACTTCCAATGAAAGCTCATATCAAAAATCAAAGATCTATGCACAATCGACTTCTGAAATTGGGCTCTTTTCAAATAAAATAGAAGAGGGTAAACATAGTGAAACAAATACTTGTAAATACGTCATAAAGAGAAGACAGCAGAAAAGAAGCCCTGAATACTTTTCAGAAGAAAGTGAAAGCTCTTGCAAATCAAATTCTAATTATTCCGACTCATCTCAATCATCAAGGATAGTAACCCGTCTTAGTTCAAAAAAAAGAGCTTTTAAGAAAAGATTAAAGCGGTAATTATGACACTGCAATAGTTATATTCGCAGCCTTAAATTAATACTTATATATTATAAACTTCATGTGTATATTACTAGTGTACTATAAAGTAAAAGTAATTCTTTTTTTTTTTTTTTTTTAAAGTGAACTCAGTGCCTGTTTTCATCAATTGTGAACTCTGTTTCATACTCAACATCTAGATCATCATCTTCTTCCCACTTTTCCTCATTAACATCTTGATTAGTAGTTTCAGAACCATCTGCTGAATGTATGGTCTCAAGTTGTTTGCCAGAAAGGATACAGTAAAGTTTTTCCCCATAAAAGAAAACTCCAATTGTAGGAAAAATTAGTGATAACGGTAAGAATATAACAAGAGCAGTCATAGCACCCGCAATAATTAACGAAATTTCTATTATCTTAAATGATCTATTAGATAATCCCTCATTGACTTTAGACTCCCCGGTATATTGACTACTTCCACCTAGAGACTTGAGTATAACAGTATCATTTATTTCTGAATTTGTTGGTTTACAAGGTGAAGAGTTCACCAGTGAGCAAGTCCATGTTTCACTACTGTATGGGCACTCCATAACATTACCTCCTGCTACAAGTCTTGTCCTATTCATCTCTCCACAAATACCAGTTTTAGAGATGAAATATTGTGACTCTACACAAGGTGAGAAGGAGGACCAAGTTCCAACTAAACACTGTGTACATGACATTTTGTCAAAACCATAAAGACCAGTTACACGTCCTGTATTTGTAGAACCACAAACTCTCGATCCAGTATATAGTTTGCAAATGGAGCTATCTAAATCAAGGACAAAGTAAGAACAATTTATTATTGTATTACAGAACGAATTACAAGCTTCATATGACTTAGCCTTTACTTGGGTTATATAATCCTGATTTTCATCACAAGAGCCATCAATATTTGCTAGTGATGGACAAGCAATGCCATTGGAGGTGTGCAGAAGCTTCTGCCCACATGCTACTTCATCACATGGTAATTCTATTGTAGTTACGTGTTCCCTGCAGCCTATAGACGAGTTTCCGACTAACTCTCTAGTTCCAATTATTACTAATTTATCACAAATACAATTTGACCACTTGAAATCAGTATATTCACAATCAACTGGATCTCGTACACTCAGATTCAATAATCCATTATGTTTCACCACTAGTATATTACTATCAGAGTCTATTAAAGATTTTATAGTTGAAGCTTTTGATAATGTACATAGTATTGCAGTTAAAATTAAATAGGGTATCTTTATATTAGATTGCATTTTACTTCCTTGTATAGTTATAAACCTCAATTGTTTAATTTTAAAGTGTTTGTCTAGAGATCCCTAAGCCCACTTCGAGAAAATGGCGCTGTATCGTGCATGAAGAGAGGAAACTAAATTTCCTTTTTTTCTTTTCTAATGACTAATGAGTTATGATTTAAGTTATTAATATAATAATATATTAATACATGTTTAAAGAGCCAAAATACTTCAGACAATGAAATATGAGACTTCATTCTAAGTAATTCCAATACTTTTTATAGATATACTTCACTTTATGCGCTTAGTAAAGCATATAACTCTGATTTTGTATGGAATTTCCTTGTAGTCGATACTCCCATTTGAACTCTTGACCTTGTATAATACATGTCAATCACTACAGTCCTTAAAATTTGAATTCCTAGAGAAGAAGTTGTAGGAAATGACAGCATTAGCGAAGGTATCAGAAAATCAAATTCTTCCTTTGAACTATCTTGCGAAGAATCTGTAGTTTCTAAGTTGCAGAGAATAATATTAGCAATATTCATGAAATAAGAAGGTACTGGTAAGCTATGAAACAAGAGAAATAGCCTAAATATATTCCTCTCTTCGTAAGAGGGGGCAATTACGGAATTAACAAGGTTGTAATAATGGCGAATACAGCGTACCAATGTTTTAGCTTGTGACTTAAAGAACTCAGATATATATAGTGAGACTAAAAGAGCATATTTAACTCTCTTCTCAAGTAAGAGTATTATTCTGAGTAGCTTTACAGTATGAGGTGAAAAAAGTGAGTTCTTAATTCCACAATTAGATAGCTGGAATTTTAAATTTTCTAATAAATTATTTATATATATATCTAAAACTGAGTCCATTGTAAATGTTTCATTATTTGGTAAGATATGTTTGTAGTTTAGATTGTTATCTTCTTTTGTAAATTCCAAATAATTTAGTCTACTGTTTACTTTTTTCAGTTTAAAGATATATCCATCTAATCTAATATTTTTTGCAATTTTTTCCAAGTGTTTATTAGTGAATATTTCAATATCAAGCTTCCCAGGTACAGATACTCCTCTTGAATACCATAATGTAGATGATATTTCACAATTCTTAGTTTGCAAAATAATATAGTTTGCATCATACCATGTATAAGGTTGGCTCCCAGGTCTAAGCTGTACTGGTAATATTCCATTCTTCAATAAATGAATAAATTTGTTATTACATTCAATCTTCTCAAAATCTATTTCTAAAGAGTAATAGTTGGTTCCTAAAATAGTTACTTTTTTGATAGTATCTATAGAAGGTAAAATATCGGGTAAAATCCAGTAGCTTTTGGAATTCATCTTTGATGCTTCAACTTCAATTGGGATGAAATGCTGTAGTTTATTTTTAAAATTTGAGCTACAATACAGGGGTGCATCTAGTAGCTCTGAATATTCTTCAAAACATTTGGGAATAATGGCACAATTACCATTTTGTGCTGCAATTGCATATAGGAACCTTAGAGGTTGAAAAATAGTTCCAGGTGTTGATATATCAGATGGGTCTCTAGCATAAATAGGATACGAAGCAAGAAGTAAAAATGATGAATTTAGTGCATCACTATTTTTAAATGAGAGATGACCAGCAGACAAATACAGAAATCCCAGTGCATTATTATATGCTGTTAGTTGACTATAAACATGTTCCATTGAAGGTATTGTATAAATACTATGTGCAGATATTGCAGTTGAACTAGTCCATAAAAGTTGAGCGGATTGCAAGAGTTCTGTACGGAAAAATTTGATTTGGCTATACACATAACTATCACCACTCCCAGAAAAACAAAGAGACAAGCTAGTAAGTGATGTTCTGATGCATAAGTCACGTGACCAGCGGTCAATTGTAACATGTAGACTACATGTATATTCATCACGTATTGTTGATGCTATATTTAAGGGTATCTGTAGCATTGGTATATTTTCCAGGTAATCAAGTATTAATTTCATTGAAGATTTAATGTATTGATTTCTGGTACCCGAATATACTATCCCTAACCCCCATATGACACCTGCAAGCATTGCTGATCGACATTGTATGCAATGTATCCAATCAAGAGAACCTCTAGAAACACAGCTAATCAAACTTGGATTAACTATATCTCTGTTATATTCTCCGTTTTTATGGAAAATTGGACAGGGATGCATCTTATCTGGGGGAAGAAACCATAAATAGCGCGGTATAAATTTCCTTATATATTCAAGATTTGGATTATCAGATGTATCCCACTCAATTACAATTTTAGTCATCATCAAAAATATCAGTATTTCAGGTCTAAAATTAGTTAAATAATCAGGTTTATCATATGGGATTGGAAGTTCCGACGAAATCATTTGGTTAGCACTTTTAATGTGCATCACTGCAAGTGATAAAATTGCAGGAATATTAACACATGTAAAATCTACATTTTCTTTAAAGTAGCTTTTACTTGAGCAAGGGATTTGCTGAAGGTCATTAAAACAAAAATTAACTGCAGAATTCGTTTCATCTTTAAGTATCGGTGGTATTTCTGGGTTTAAAAATTCCATTGGAGTCTCCGATTGCAAATTAGATGATAAATATTCAATGTACTTTGACTTTAATCCAGTATCAAAGTTATTTAGACACTTTGTATATTCTCCACAGTTTGTGATTGCTTGTATCAACTTCTTTGTAATTCCTAATACGATGCTAGAGGTATTTCCACGATCTAATGGTTGATTTCCGATTTGGGCTACTAGACCTAATGAAATAGCAGCTGATGTGGCATATACTGTGTGTTGTATAGAAGACTGATCATCAAGTTCGGACATTGATCTAAATAGTTCACAATATAATATTTGAATAATCTTGGAATTGTTGCTTTGGGCATGTAGAAGTCCCAGTGATAAAAGTGCTGCATACTGGTTTATATTTGATATTTGCAATGATTTAGTATAAGGAGTAGGAAGTATGCTGGGTATATGCATTAGTGAAAGTCTTGTTAGAGTTCTATCTTGTGTTCTTAATGCTGCTACAGCAGATCCCAGTAATATTGAGCATGTTCTTATTGTTTGACCATCATCAGCTAACAAATTGAAGATATCACTACTATCAAGTATTAGTGGAAATTTGACTTGCAGGTTCAATTTCTCTGTATTTAAAAGACCTCTTAAACCAAGTCCAAAGAATATACCTGATAAATATGCAATACTATATTGAGCTTCTAAATGTTTTAATTGTTCTAATATCCAATTTTTGCGAGCATTTACAGATAGTTTGTACCAAGAAGAAAAACCACTTGAGTTAAGTTGAAGAACATCTGATATGCCGATTTGAAAATCATTCCATAATAAACTATCGGAGCAGAGATCTTTAAATCTTTCATTATCTATATATAAGTATGAATTAGATGCAACTTCATATACCTTATTTGTTATTCTCTGGCGACGAAAATTATCAGAAAGAAAATCCCAGGGGGATCCATTAAAAATACATGAACTTCTTCCTAAAATATTAGTTAATACTAGCTGGATAGCATCAGTTATTCTTTGTCTTTGAAATTCATCCCATGATTCTTCATCAATAGGATATGCTCCAGATGACCGTTGCAATAGGATAGGTAGTGCTGTTTGTAATGAGAGAGTTTGCAAGACATTACAAAATTCAACATTATTTGAAAATAGCTGAAAACACCATTCCATAGATAAAAAAGGCCCTTCCATCCAATATTCTTTTAGATTATTTAACCAAATTTCCTTAATACTACGTTTCTGAAGAACTGAATTATTCCTTATATCCAATTTATTGTCATAATAATTTTGCAGATTCTCTAGCATATTTTTTTGATCATCAACAGTATTTCTACCATGTGGGAGAACAACAGTTGACAAATTAAGACTTTTCATTTCAGAATCATATTCTAAATAACTGTCACTTTCTATTCCAGAATAATCTCTATAGCACATGTTTTTTTGTTCCGATACAATCAAATCATATCTTTCAAGTAGAATATATGCTTTTTTTGATAAATTCAAAGGTAAAGGTGAGTTTGATATTTTTGTTATAGTTTGATGTATGGGGAATGTTATTAGTGGGTGCAGTAGTGGGAAATTTCGAGGTGTGAAATTCTCTGCAACTAAGTAATCAACCAACGCTAAAGGTGAATCTTTATGTAATGCCAGATTATAGACATTGATTGCGAACTTTTGGAGAGGAAATATATCAAGTAGAAAATCTACTACTTCGTCATGTTGGAAATCCCTTTGCCTATGTAAAATTAGATATATTTTTTCCACTAGAACTGGGGGAGAATGAAGTCTGTCTGTATTATTTAATTGAGAACACGTTTTTTTTGAAAGTCCATTTCCCATTAGCTGATAGTATTCTGTATAAATTGGTAAACTGAGAGAGATTGACATTGGTAATAGGAGATCATTTCTAAGCCTATGAACTGTATTCTCAAAAATTCCTACAATAGGACATAGAGAAAATTCTTCAAGTAATCCATGCATTAAATATATTAACATGACATTACTACTATCTGCACGCAAATTATTTTCACTTAATTCACTATTGTTTGGCAGAACAAGCATATGAGGAATTGTATTTTTAACTATCATTGAAGAAAACTCTGAACGATGAAATGGGGATATTGAGTTTTTTTGAATCCAATTTCTCCAAAATGACATCATTTGTTTCCATCCACTACCTTCATTCATAGTTGAACTATCAACAATTTTGCTACCTAATTTTAACTTTTTTTGCAAACCACTAAATGAAGGTGATTCTATTGATTCTTGGGGGCTTATTGATAATGATGTGTTAATAGAAGAGAGTACATGCTCACCAAGTATCGTAAAACAAACCTTTTCCCATTGTAGTGAGCTATCACATAATAATATTATTCTTAAGATTTCAGTAGAAAAACAAGCTTTGGCCACTTCAAATATAATTGAAAGAGTACTCCTTACCAAAAGATCTTGTGGTAGTGTTGATAATTGATACCTATTATACTTAAATTCTGAAGTTCCATTAGTAATATTATGATTAGGTATCTCGAAAAGAACACTAAACCTGTCTGCAACTGCATTTCCAATATGAATAATATTAAATATTCCATTGTTGAAATTACTTATATCTACATAACATATGAATGTTATCCCACAATAAAGTGCCAATTTGTTATTTCCCTTCAGAACAAGAAGAAAATTTGGCGTAGGTAATATTTTCTCAGCATTGAACAAAGGGTAGGTTTTCCGTTTATATATCAAGCCATTAAAAATTGGTGAATTGAAAGGTATAAGTTGCGTCAGGTCACTAGTTGAAGTTAAAGCTACAGCTCCATGCACATCCTTCAGGATACCCAAACTAGAATTGCATGAATTGCAATCTCCATGTAGGCAATTGCATAAATTAGTGAAACCATTCATCTTTTCTATGTTGAATTCTATAAAACGGGCTTCTTTTAGTTGAGGTATGATATATACGAGGAAGCTATTAGGACCAATCCAAGGTTCAATAATATATACAGTATCAGCCAGACATGGATTTTCGCTGGCATATTCAGAATTTTCCCTCCAAACCTCACTCCCACAAAAGACCATATCACCTAAAGTATTGAATTTAGTTAATTTGTACAAAATTAGAATATGACATTTGTAGAAGTAACTATAAGCCATTAATAATGGCAAAGTGGAGGATATCCATCTAATATCAAGCGATGACTTCGCTAGAAAATGTTCCTCTGAGGTTTCTAATATACTATCAGAAATATTCACCTCTATTGAGCAGAACGGTTGTCTTGGGTGTCTAGTAATAGGTAGAAAGTTATATTTGTCAATCCCTTTCTTATATTTACCGATTATCATTACTCCATCAATAGTTGGAGCTAATCTTTCTGGTTCAAAACCATTAGGCATGTAGATCTGTACAGTTTCATTATCATTTATAGCATAAACTCTGTATTTATCGGTTAAATAAACTATGCATTTGCCAAATACAGAAAAATTTGATATGCACGACCTAATAGGCCTATCCTCCGTATAATATGTCTTAGAAAATAGTAAAGTATCATTAGAAACAGATTTGGGATATTCTTTATCTATTGTCTCTCCATAGCCTACGCCTGATATATGTATACAATTATGGCTAAAGTTGCATTCAATTCTAGTTTCACATATTAATCCTTTTTTTTCATAAAGTGTAGGGTAAATATTGCAAATAGAACTACCTAAATTATAGCATATAACTTCTTCTTTAGGCCTTATAATGTTGAAATTTGGATTTTTTTCTATATGAAGTGGGTTATCTTTACATTGGGAGATCCCTTTAGTCAAGTTTTGGTCCAACAGTTTAGCTTGTAACATATGCAATATAAATATACATAAATAAATTACTCTGTCATGTATGATAGTTTGAAGTATATGTCCTTTTTAAAGATAAAAAGAAATAAATTTCAAGACGAAATTTATAAATGAGTACTGAGTACTGCTTGCATGCGGGAAATTTAATATATTTTGCCCTTCCCTAATAGTAGTTATCATTTAGTTGCAGCCCTACTAATTTAAAAATAATAAGACATTACAACCAAATAGTGAATTTAAAAAGACTTAATAATCTCAATTCAGTTATATAATAAAATTCTTACTTGAAGTACAATGTAGCAGTTTAGTAATGATATAAAGTAAGAAATTGTATTTATAGAGCCATTGATATTATAAGGTAGTATATAGATCTAATCATAATCTCTCATTTAGAAAACAAAGAAAAAAGATGAGAAAAGTAGTATAATAATCAGGTCAAAGAAAAAAAAAATTACGTATAATTCTTGTTGCGGCTTGCTTTTCCGGCCTTCCGGCTTCCTCTTTGCACATTAAGTAAATTTTGTCCCGTATAAGCTTAAAAATTATATCTCTTGGTTACTCTACTCCCTTAGATCATTTAAAATAATGTATAACTAGCCTTTACTAGCTATATATATTTCACTTGAAGATTAAGTTAGTGATGTGGATGGAGCCTGATGAACTTCCAGAAAGTTTGAGTTTTTTAACATTTAATGCAGGCCTGCTTGAATACCGTTTATGTGGTATTAAATTATATCAGAACCCTCCTTACACAGCCCATAGATTGTTACAGATACCATCAGCGATTAGGAATATTAATGCTGATATAGTTGCTTTACAAGAAGTTTTTGATTCTAAACACTCAGATTATTTAATTGAGTCGCTTTTACCTATGTACCCATTTTATGCCCGTGAAACAAAGCATGATAGAAATAAGTCTAGAGGAATACTTAGATGGCGACCACTATCTATTATTCAAAATAAATTGGCACTGCACAATGGTCTTTTGGTATTAAGTAAATATCCAATTTTACATGCAAAGTTTACCTGCTTCAATGATGTGACACTCATTGAAAAGTGGCTTGTGAATAAAGGAATGTTGGAAGTTTCAATTGATTTACCAGGTATGAAAAACTCACCTTTGACACTTTTTAATATTCACATGGCCAGTGGTGCTGTTAATCCTGAATCAGAAATTATTGAGCACTTAAGAAACAAAGAAATTGAACAACTACTAGATGCATGTGATCGTGCTATTCGAAGAGGTGAAATACCTATGATAATTGGAGATCTTAATGCTGCACCTACTTGTTGTGGTAGTAATTATCAGTGCTTCACCGATAGAGGTTGGAGAGACTGTTTTAATGTAATAGATAAAGAAAGTCACTTCCCTACAAAGAGTCATCCACATTATGTCGTGTCATTTGATTCAGATAATAGCGTTGTCAGAGACTCTAGTACTTTGCTAAATAATGACTTATATGATGACATAGAAAAAGATACTAATCCTAATACTAATGAAGGAATTGGGAACTCTAAAAATAATATAAAACACTCAAATAGTGATTATGGGAATTATATAAAATTAGATATTGATTTAACACCAGTAGTAACACAAGATATCTCTAGTCCTTCAATATTACAGGAGGAAACAAATGATGTAGCGGTTGTAAACAAACTTGTATCATCATTTGCAGTCGCAAAGGCTGCTGTTGAGGCTGCAAAGAGAGGTTTTACAACATCTTGTTCACCGAATTCATCTAATATTGAAGTTGTCTCTGCAACACCCAATGTAGGAATAGATGGTGGTGATTCATTTGTAAATTCACCTGACTCATATTCTGTACAGCCATACATTTTAAGCAGTAATAAGCACAATTTAGAGGCTACTGAGCCAAGTGACTTCACATGGGATCCAAATAATCCATTGAATATAATTGGACCCCATAGTAGTTGTCATGGGCAAAGATGTGATCACATCTTCTTACCCCCTATACACTTTGCAAAGCTATTCTCATTATATAAACCTTATAGATCACGAATTATACTGAAAGAACCTAGAGTCCTAGTTGATGGATGGTGTTTTGGATGTGTAGGATCTAATGTACTGGTTACACTTAGCGATCATTATGGTTTTTATGTGGAACTCAAAAAAATAAAGTCTCTATAGTGTTACTACTTTTACTTAGTACATTCTGAATAGAAACCTCTCGTATTTAAGAACTAAATTCCAATTTATATCTCTTTATTGAAATGACAGATATCACAGATGTTAATAATATCATAAATGTTGTTGAGAAGTAAACATAATTTAAATGCATAGTATTCCCTACAGGAATATTTAACTTTATGACTGAAGCCTCATCTTGAAATTTAAAAGTTCCATTAAGAATAAATGAATAACTGTACTCAGGAACTATACAGTGTAGCAGCTTATTATCGCTGGGGTTATATTTAAATAGTGCCACTGTAGGATTAAAAAAAGTTGCTTCTTTATAGCTACAGCCTTTACATGGTGATTGATATCTTAAATGTATTGGTAGTAATGACTTTTTACAAAAGCTTGTTATAATTATTGCTCCAGACTTCTCACTCGATATCTCAGTGTCGACTCTGTGATATGGGTATATTAAATTGCATGAAGTATTTGTGTTTCTTAGAGAATCCAAAATCTCATATAAATTAATAAAGTATTCTTTGGGAAAGATATCTAGTACTAAAATTTTGTCTTCAATTAAAGGTGAATCTATTAATTCAACTTCTGTTTCCAAATTTCTATGTAACCCTTTTCCATAGAGAGTTCTAATTACTCGTAATTTTTTGAAATTACAGAAAGAACCTTGGCTATAACCCGAAATTAAGTCTGTATTAATTTTAGTTCCAAAAGTTGTCCAAGTTGTATTTGTCTTCCATTCTTGACTTATTTGATCAACATATGTTATCCATTGTACAGATGCAAACCTTGAATCAACAATAGGTATATTCACTGTGTTACTTTTTAAGTAGAAGTTAATATCTGAACACTCACTGATTAAGGGTAAGTATATATACTGTAGTGAACTATTGTTTATGTGAAAAGGCTTTATGTTTGGGATAAACCAGAATATGTTGTCTTTTAAAGAATACCTATTAATTTGTTTTACTAAATTTGTATTAAACCCAGAAATATCTAAGGAAGCCAATGTCTGGAATTCTCTACTTGACGAGAAATTAAATATGTATCTAAAATTATAGAACTTAAGGAGTACACCAGATAATATTTCATTTGCTACTTTAGAGTTTATCTTTCCAAGTTTAAAGAATAAAAATATGTATAATCCTCTGGGAAGATGAAGAGTTTTGATTGATGCAATATTAGGACATGAAATATACACAGAATATCCATTTAAGACTTCACTATGTATATTATTTAATAAAGTAAACAGTAATTCATGTTTGCCTTCAAAAGTTGTCTCATATATAATCTTATTACCTACATATGACACCTTATTATGGACTCTATTTCCATTATTAATATATGCAGAAATTTGATGTATATATATAAGGAGTAAGGTATAAAGTATGAAGAAGTAGAAAGTACTGGAATTCATTCATCACCTCAATATTTGGTATAGTGTAAAAGAACCGCTAACATTATGTTTCTTAATAATCCCTAAATTATGTTGCTATAAACTATTTACATTGTTAAATTTTGTTTTAAGAACAAGTACACTAGATTTATTGGTATTCTTCCTATTTCCAGAACTTTCTGCAAAGTTGCTGTATATTTCTAGTATTTTGAAATTTTTGTTTTATATCTTTACCTGATTCCTTCAGTACAAAGTAAATATGCTGAATATACAGTAAATAGGGCAAAGTATAGCGACAGAACAAGATACGCCTAACTCTATCTAATGGGATTGTATGTAAAAATATAATTGTAGCAGCAGGGATTATAACTGACAAAATACATGCAATATATTTATCCGTGTTACCAGAAATTGCAATCGTAGTTATAAATGAGGATATTCCCCAAATAGTGTATACTATTATAGTTCCTGGTATACGCAAGTTTAGATATGTACCTCCAATAACCATACTTGATGATAATCCTGTGAACCTTGTTAATACATTACCCATAAGTGCTGCATCAACAATACTGCAGATAATAAGCCAAGAACCCAGCATAACAGATAGCAATTGTACCCAAAAATGAACTGGTGCTGAAGAAATTAAACGTAAATCACTTCTTGACTTTAGATTTCCCAAAGAGTTATCTTTTGTATGTGTATCATAACTATAGTGATCATAGCCACTACTTCTCAAGATACTTTCACCTAGCTTTGTAGAATGTACAGAGTATTTTTTACATAATTTATATATGATGCCAATAATAGTAAATGATACAGTGAGCTGAATAACTCCTCGTAAAATAAAAAATAGAATAATCATATTTTTTTTGCCGTAGATACTACAGGAAAAACGTGAATAGTAACATATGACCTCCTTTTTCTCTACAGTAAGTAGAAGTGACCACTCAAATAAGGAAATGCAAGTTAAAACAAAACTTGATAGTATCATATATATAATAGATGAGCTAAATGTTTCATAAGCATAAAATTGTACCCATTGTAAATATAGACCCTCAATTTCCTGGTTCCAAAAGACCTGTGTTAAAGTTCTTGTTGAAAGAGGTAATGCCGAATCAATAAATTCTGCCAATCTAATCGAAAATATAAAATGTTGATACTTGTACCAAATAATCCTTAGTAGTCTCTGTATTATAAATTTGTACTTTTTTGTAAAAAAAAACGATGAAATCCCCTTAAAGAGTTCTTTCCTTTCACATTGTACGAGTCTGCTGTATAGACCTTGCAAAGTATTGCTGTGGGGTAATACTTCAGATGAAGTTATAAAAGAAGATAGTGATGATTCTATTGATAAAGATGATGCTATTGAAGAAGAAGTCACTGATTGCACAACAGGAGATGAATTTAATGACATAGTAATGGACGGTGCAGATATAGGTGGAAATAAAGATGAAGTAGATTGAATTGAATATGCTTCTTGCTTATTTAAGTCCTCTTGAGCTCTTGTGTTTTTATTTCTTTTAAATTTAGAGAGATAGTTCAATGATATATCTAGTTCATTTGCAAGTGATATTAGTTTCTTTTCATTTTCAATTAATGCAAATGTATTATAGAGTGATCTCTTCGGTTCTACAATTATATCCCTGATAATTGTACAATTCACAAATATATTTGATAATATCAAGAGTCCAATGAATAGACGTAATACTGACAAAGTTCCGCATAATGAAAATAGGACTGTCGGATTATATAAACTTCTGTCAACTAAGTGTGTTAACTTAAAATCTGTCCATATCATGACACTTGCACTTGTAATGGATGTAATTATGAGTGTTAATGGGTGAAATCCAGTTAGCCAAAATAAAGAAAAAAAGCTTAATAAGTCAATTAAACGAAAATAAAAGATACTCATGTTGGAATCAGGTAAAATACACAAATTCATTATTAAAACAAGCCACAATAACACCAAAGATAGTTTGCCGTGGCGTAGGCGATGACAAACTAAATAGCAAGCTATTGTAATTACTAATCTCACTGAATTAGCAATAATCAAATTTTTGTTACCATCATAACCACTCAAAACAAAAAAAACGACAGATATTGCTGATAAAAATAAAACTACCTCATATGATTCTCGAATAAATGCATGAACTATTATTGATCTAGACCTTTTAAAACCCTTGCAGTCAATTGAAGCATCAGATAGAAGACCTAGCTGTAGATTACTATTTAGCCTATATTTCATCTTAAAAGAATCCAATTTAAAAATAATACATTTATATATCTCTGTAAATTTACAAGCGCATATAGGGTAGCTCAAGAAAATTTTAAAGAGTACCACTAATTTAATACTACACCAAAAGGAGTGTAATTTAATATATGTAGAGCTCACCAAACTGATTCGTCACAAAATTTGAATATTTGAGTTAAGTGAGCTATCTGCCAAATTTTGATAAAAGTGCAGAATATATTAGGAGCTAATTAGTTTGCTTTATGAAGTTGTGCGCCAGTAGCATCTTTGTTAACTCCCAACTTCTCCAGTGCCGCTAAAGCTAATTCTTTTACATTCATAGATATATCATTTTCAGAATAATCCTCTTCATAATCACAACTTGCACCATTGTCATAATCAAAATGATATATTTTACCCCCGTCAGTACCTTTTCTATTTTCCCTTGATTTCCTTCGACGCTTTACATGTAGCTCATGGATCCTTTGCCGATCTCGCAGTGTATCAACCTGCATGTTTGAACTAAGACGAGACTTTATTGACTTTAGGTACTGGTTATACTTATCTAAATTACATTCCTGGGAATATTGGTCATCAATAAAAGTGGAATCCTGGCAAGTAACTTTATTTATACCCAATTGCTCATCATCACTTTCATCAAAAAATTTGTGTGATACCTCTTCTTTAGCAGTATTACTCAAGCCACATAATTTAGCTGTACCATCTGAACGAAATCTCAGCTTTTTGAGTGCCTTATTGATATCTATTATTGATGCTGTATTGGTATCTAAATCACTATTACCCCCTGAGTTACCATTTCTTAAAACAAGAATGTCTATATCATTTTTTGCAGTTTTAGGACTCTCCAAGGTTTTTAAAGAGAATTCATTCTTGCAATCTTCAGCTTTTAAGTTCCTCTTTAGCTTTAGCTTCTCTTTAAACTTTTGTAGTTTAGTCATAGACTTTGTACTATCTGTGCTCGGTACACTCTCTCCAGATCTTACTTTTACTATAGGAGCATTTGCTAATCCCATTGAAGATGCAAATAGTTTAAGTGGTAAGTGACTCAAGAGTTTGTTCTGATCAATTTGTTTAAGAATAAATAAACTCCTTATATATGATATAAATGCCTTTTCAGCTAAATCTTTTACTTTGCAATCAGCTGCACATAAGCTTTGCAAGGCTCCATGAAGAGTAAAACGCATTTGTCTTGCATTTGTTACTACCTGTTTTATTGGTCCTATTCGCCTTGATAGCATTTGATCCAAAAAATGTTTCTCACTAGGTATTACAAATAGTAGTGATTTTCCCTTTGATAAGTATCGTGCTGTTCTACCAATTCTGTGTACATATGTATCCGTAGAATCTGGGATGTCAAACTGTACTACCCAATCAACATATGGAAAATCTAAACCTCTAGATGCAATATCAGTACAAAAAAGCACTACTCCATTATTAATGAAATTCAGCTTCCTTTTAAAATTACCACTTTGCATATTTAATTTTGCAATCTTTTTTGTATTCTTCAGTTTATTTTCCTCTTGATTGTGATTATGAAACCTGTGACAAATTTCTAGTCTTTTCTGCAATGACTGACGCCCATATAACTCTAAAACTTTACAACCAACCCTTAGAGCTGAGAAAATATGAAATAAAAAACGTACCTGTTTACAGGTAGAAACAAATACAAGTATTTTGCAAGATGAATGGGTTCTGACAAAATTAAATAAAGTGTCTATTTTTTCTTCTAATGGAACTGAAATATACAATTGTTGTAGTGACTCTGGTATTTCGCTAATTTGATCAATACATATCCTCTCCAATTTATTTATTTCATTGGATAAACTTTTTTTTATGAAGTCTGCCGTTAAATTGTTATATAGAGTTGCTGAGAAAAGTAATGTTTGCCTTCCTCTACTAGAAGAAGATAAATAATCTAATATTAATTCAATATCTCTTGAAAATCCCATATCTAACATTTTATCTGCTTCGTCAATCACAAGCATCTTCAAATTACTTGAATTCCATAGTGGAGACTCCTCCATATGCTGAATAAGTCTTCCAGGAGTGGCTACTAAAATATTTAACATGTTAATTCTCGTAGCTTCTGAATCAACACTCTTACCACCTACTATGCATCCTGCTGATAAAGATGAGTGAAACTTACCTACCTCCCTAATAACATCAAAAACTTGGCTAGCCAACTCCCTTGTTGGAGTGATGATTAGAGCCAGGAGACCATCTAATGGACAAGCACTGCTTCTATAGAGGTTTTCTAATATTGGAATAATATAGGCTAGTGTCTTTCCACTCCCAGTCCGTGCTTGTCCTAGTATATCTCTGCCAGCCAGAGCATGAGGGATAGCGTATTTCTGAATTTTCGTCATTTGGTAGAAGGAATTATGCTTCAAACCTTCGAGTGTACGACGACTTATAGGTAAATCTGCAAATAAATCTGGTCCATGTACCTCATCAATTTTACTAGCTAGATTAGAAACTTCATATTTTACTAAGTTAAGGCTCTCCACATTATGAGAGTCATCACTTCTGTTCGGATTTGACCAGTTCTCAGCATGTTTTGGTAATTCAATTATAATTCTGTTCTTTAATATCTTTATCTCAACATCATCGTTGTATAGAAGTTTTCTTTTAGCAACTTTAGTTTTGCTCTTTACCATGTCAATAAGCTAAAGATTTTAATTCTAACATCTCACTCTGTCAATGACTGACGGCAACTATGGCGCCTCAAAGGCGCCACAAACTATCAGATTTCTTAATCTTGAAGATAATCTAACTCCTTGGTAGTCAATTCATTCAATTCCAGGAAATCTCAGTGTAATCACCAGGAATATATTAGTTTAAGTAGATAATTTGATATTTTACTGAACTAATTGTTAATATATTCCCAGTACATATACCAATATAATTTGTTATATTTATTTTGAAGCTTTAACATGTGCTTATAATCAGTCACCTTTTCCGAAGTACCTTGTTTCAATGTTTTATATCCTAATGTTTTTCAATATATTAATAAATATGGAGTAGTTGAGTACTATATATACTCCCCACATAGCCGCCAAATTGTGGTTATAAAACGAAACTATCACGAACTCTCCAGGTATAGCAATGGCGGTGTTGCAATGATAGTCCATATAACTAACTATTGTAATTACTCATGATAGCTTTAGAAGTACTGTCGTTATTTTGCTATGTATATAAGATGTCGTGTTGTAGATTAACATGTTCCACCCCACCAGAGATTTCATATAATAATTTTAATAAATATAAATTAAAGCTCATTTTCCTTTGAAAAATTGGATGGTTTAAGTCAATGAATATTGGCTAAATGCCCCAAGAGCCATGGAGTCCAGAAGAAGATGAGTTATTGTATCAATTGGTGCAACGACTAGGATCATCGAGTTGGTCTGAAATAGCTAAACTACTTAATTCAACATTGAACGTGAGTAGACTGGCAAAGCAATGCCGTGAACGTTGGATATCACATGTTGATCCACGAATTAGAAGGGGTGATTGGTCATTATCAGAAGATCATTTTATATTGTATCAGCAGAGCTTGTGGGGGAACCGTTGGGCAGATATCGCCAGACATTTGCCTGGTAGGACGACGCACGCAGTTAAAAATCGCTATCATCAGTTACAAAGACTAATCAACCAAGGTAAAACCAAAATAGAAGACATTTTTAATGCTCCTCTTATAAATGTAGTACCTCACTACCTTCAAAGTTCAAGTAATTTGAAACAAGAAAATAGAAAGGATACGTCTACTTTAATTACAAGATCAAAACGTGTAAGTAAAAAAAGAAAGAATATATATAGTGAAGTTCATTGGAACAGTGCTAGTATTAACCAAGAATATTTAAGTGACTATATTTACTCTAGTCCAATACAACCAAATTTGCTACCAAATGAGCCCAGAGAATTACAGCTCAGCTTCACAAACAATTCTGGAGAGAGAAGTGATATCTTTTCAATAAAGCAAAATTCACAGCTTTTAACGGCTAAATTAGAAACAGATGAACCTGATAAGAGTTGTGAAAAAGATGAAACTAACAAATCTGATGACTCTTTAGATATATGTTCCACAAATCTCTCACCAAATCAGAAGAATAGTCCCTGTTTATTGCTTCAAGAAATGTCAGCAGCTGAATTACTAGGTAATGACATTGGAGTATATCCAGTTACTCCACCTTTGACAGCTATTATAGCAGAACAAGGAAAAACTCTTAGTATTATTGAGCCCTCAACCTGCGACTCCAATAGTGGTCATGATTTTACTTCTAAAGTGGAATATCAGTCTCCAGCTCCATCAGCCAATAATATCACACCGCAATTAACACAAGTAATAAGTTCTCTGCTTGATGATAATCAGTTATATCCTGATATGAGCTTCTGTGAAGCAAATTGGTATCCATGGAGTGACTATTCAAGTGTTTGGGACTCAAATGCAGTTCAACGACTTTTAGATACTGGAGGGGGAATTGATCAATACTTTCACTGTTTTAGTGATACTCAATAGCTTAGATATTTTTACTGGTAAATGATACTTTTTTACCAATATTTTCATAAGTAAACCTCACAATTAAAATAAAAATATCCCAAACTTGATATAAAAAGGGAATTATTTTACTAAATCGTTCATTAATATTTTCAATAGTCAAAAATAACAATTATATTTCAAATTTTAAAAAATTTGATATTATAGGAAAATCACCACATATTATTATTTAGGTTAAAATATCTCAATCTAAGGAATGTTGGCAATTACATTAAACTTATTTTATATATCAGCTGAAAAGGAAATCTAAACTAGGTGGTCAGGTAATTTTGGAATAGTAATACTGTTTTTATAATCATCAATGTGCATTGCTAATTTGCGCATTGCAAAGTTTAATGCAGTCTTCACAGAATCAAACTTTGATGGAGGAAATGATGTGGCAGTCCAACCTCCATCTGTGCTTCTACGATAACGAACCTTAAATCTTGCAGATCTATAACACCAAGTAATGCCATGTGGGAATGGCCTCAACAGATCAGCTTCCTTACTATATTCAATAATTCTTGCACGACTCTCTGGATCCAATGGAGTTGGTGATGCCCTAACTATAGGTTTCATGTCATTATATTCAGATTTATCACACTTTAGACTTATCACTTCACTGTTTATCTGTGTATTGGGTATGTTTTCCTTTAAATTAGTTCTTCTAAGTTTTGTTTTCTTTCCTAACAAATCATATGAATTCTTAGCGAGGTCGTTGCATTTGTCTGTACCCTCTATAAATTTATTACATACATTATCAGTATCTTTTGATAATACATCTGATTTGTCCAAAAAACTTGAATAGCAGCTAATTCCCTTCTTGTAGTGTTCTATTTCTATATCAGAAATTGTATTTAGAGGGTGTAGATCTTCATTCTCACCAATTTCATCTTTACTACTCTTAATTGCACTTATATACTTCAAATGTTTAACTGCAAAATTTATGCATCTGTCAACTTGGAAATCAAAGTCACTTAAGAATAAAAGATGTTCACTATGCCCAGAAAACTTAATTTTAAATGCCAACTTTTCTTCATCCCAAATGATAAATTTCGGCATTGGATTTATCGAATTCACTTCTTCCCTTATTAGCTCCAGCAACCTCTTATTTTCACTAAAATTGTAAGATCTAAAAATTGTTTGAGAATGTTTTAGATCTTTAGTACTACTCATAAAGTCCTTATGGTTATGCTCAATAGTAGTATATTTATTTTCTTTACTCCCCTCTTCTAAATTAATATAATTAAAAGAATCAAATGGCATAGATTGCACTAATAAAATATTACATGCTTTAATATACAATCCTTCCACAGTATTAGTGTCTGAACTAGGGCAAACTTGCAGCTTTGAATTTCTTCTTTCTCCATCCTCACTTTTATATGTGACTTTCCATGCACACTTTTTTGATAACCACTTTATACCAGGTGGATAAGGTTCAAGTATCTGCGCCAGTTCATTACAACGTTTAACCCATTCCTCTGATATAAGATTATTAATACTTGTCATTAGATCAGAAGTACCAACTGTACTTGATTTAAGGTCTCCCTTGCAATTTCGACTTGTTTCATGAGTACTTTCATACTTATTTATCTCAGTGTTTGCCCCAATTAGTTCATCAGAGTCAAAAATTTCTTCTATACGCTCATTTATCCATTTAAGTGCACTTTCAGATGTATATTCCATAATATTTCCCAAATTATTTATTTTGTTGCTTCTTGTTCGAGAAGATATACCAGTATATCCATTATTCAAGTCTATAGTACAGTTATAAGGATTTCCAAGATCTTCGAAGGCCAACTTTAGAGGAATATCACGCTTCAATATAATAGAGCCAAAAGAGATTTTAGAGCGCAAAGATAAGTTTAAGTTAACTCTTTCAATTTCAGAAATGACTATCTCAATTGAATAAGTTGCAGTAATATTCTTGACATTGTATTTTCCCTCCATGCAACACCATATAGGCTCATTTATGTATCTATAACATGGTTTTTCGAAAAGTCTAACTGCTCCTTTCATTACAAATTGAAGTTTGTACATCTTGGTAAAAATTTTATGGAAGAAATCTATAACATCTAATATTGAGCACTTTGAAATAGTGTGTTTATCACTGGTATGATCAACAGACACATTCAATATGTGAGATTTCGTATTTTGGCTAGATTTATTGTATTTTGATATACCTCTTTTATCAATTTTTGGTCTATCTCCAAAAAATTCTGAATTGTTCCTTAAAGCTCCATCTACATTAATTTCATCAAAATTATACTCAGTCACTTGAAAGTTACTATTTGTGTTCACTTCAGTGGGGACTAAAATTTTCTCAAATGGAATTCTACCAGACCTAATATCATTATAAAAAGTGTACAAAAAGTCAGAATATTCCATATCTTCAGCATCACCATCAGAGTATTCTATATGAAATAATCGTTCCTTAGGATAATATCTTGTGACTACTCCTTCGTAGAGTACTCCATTAAATATCTTATTGATTACCGTCTCACCAAGCTTTATACATATTACTGGAATTAGTCCATTACCTGCTGTTATTGTGTAAAAGTATTTGTCTTGTATACTCCTTAAAGACTCTAATTTTAGTAATAGTTCAGAACGGTGATTTTCTGACTGATATAAGGATAACCTCAAAGAGTTTATAACCTTGCGGCTTCGTTCTGTTATACACTTTACTCTAAACTGGTCCCCAGTATTTGTATTTTGTAAACCTTTTTTACTCTTATTAGAAAATTCATAGTTAGGTTGGAATGTAGAGTTCCCATTAGTAAATGATACTGAAGCCAAGTTCTTTTTACTTTTTGAATCTGTTACTTGATTAAATTGAAGTGTATTAAATAATTCATCGTAATCCGGTGCTAAGTGCATCCTGTATATCCTACACAGCAGTGCAATACCAGTACTACATATACGAGAAAATTGAATTGTTGAATAGCATATATAACATGGTTTTAGGTAAGATAGACTTTCAAGACCACTATCTTCTTCTATAAAACGTTGATTTACAATATAATTTTCAGATGGTCTAAAACTAATTGTTCCTGGATTTTCTCTTAAAACTTGTTCACTAGAGCGCAAAATTAGTCTATTGTTAACATCCACAACTCCAGAGTAAAATATATTTCCACTAAAAAAGTCATTTATAATTTTAATTATATTTAAGTCTATTCCAGGGATGCACTTGATTAATAAAGGTAGAATATCTAGTGCAAGCTGTATACACTGAAAGCAATACCATCGATTAAACATCATTGACAATTTTGTTAATTCTGGACGTTGGATACATTGCCAATGATAAGCTCTATTACAGCCACTACATACCACATATGACTGAATATTATCAGGAATATCTGGGAAACATTGATATGATATGCTCTTTGGAATGAATCTTTTTAAATTGTATTTGGGTGTTTTTGCAAGAACAATATGCTGACATATTTCACAAATATCTTTCCCACTTTCCTTGCAAAATTCATAGGGAAGTTCTGGTTTACAATAAGTATCATATTTTTCTATTATAGTTTTAGTATCCAGTGTAGAACACTTCTTATTGCTACTGTCATTTATATCCTTAAGTGCTATCTTTTCTATAAAGTCTAAATTTGCATCTTTTTCATGCTGATATTTATTCATACATCCCTTCTCTATACTTTGAGAATAATTAAAATATTTGTTCCGATAAAGTATAAACTCTTCTATAATGTTTCTTTCACATATCCTCTTAATTTTAGAAAACCAACAACTACCAAAGTCAGCAGAAAGCTCATCTCCATTCTTGATACCAATCCCTGGAATAGTTGTCAATAATATGTGAGGCCAACCATTAATATATACAGAGTGCCACTGTGTATTAATTCTGAGATTGCAATTATTACTTATTATACATTCATAATGATTAAGAAATGCCATTTCATTACATTTATTGTCAGCTGTAATTATATATTCATTATCATGAGGAAGAAGTAGTCGTGCACCTAACTTTTTAACTAACCCATTTGTGCTCTTTATCTCTTGAACCTTTGAGTATGGTTTTGAATAGCATAAAACATCACCGCTAGTATTTAATATATTTGAATTTTCACAAGTTTCAGGCTGATATTTGTTATTTTTATAATAAGTTAAATCGAGTTCAGACATTATCCTTTCATTAAGTAGTGGTATGCTTCCAGTAACTACAGAGTTGGGATATTTAAATGCTGCATCTTTGAAAGTAAGCTGAAATGAGTATGATTCATCACTTATATCGTCCTCACCAACATATACTACATTACCAGTATACTCACCTAGGACCATTGGAACATCATGAGAATCTGGTAAACTACGTCCTTTCCATATTAAACTATAGCAACTTGAACTAGCTTTAGTGGCTAATCTTACAGGATGAGAGTTATCAATTATATTCACTATTTGTATGTTGTCTGATACATACCCTTTTTCAATACAATCCAATATTGAAGTGTGTAGCTTTCGCTGACTGTTAATATCAACAACTCCTTCAAGTGATCCTAGTGTTGAGGAAAATATATGTGGGGGTATATTACCTTGAAAATTCTTAATTCTATCTCTCTTGCTTAGCTTATTTTTATTGTATCGTGAATTATTCATATCTATTAAATTGTCTATAGAATTAATGTGCTTGCAAAAAAGATTGATCTCTTTTTTTAGCTTGCTTGCACTTTTATCTAGAATTTGATGCTTAGCATATTGAATCCCTCTATCTTGTAATACTTTTTCCAGAGTTACCCATTCCATCATAGCATTATTTGTCTCTATGTATCCGTGAGCTGATATAGATGGCACTCAGGCAAGAGAGAAAATAGAAGATATATATAGTACCAGTAGATCTGTAGCACAAGTATATTGTACCCCCAAACACTTCCTAGTAAGTGCTATTGAGCTTATAATAAAGTAGACATTTAAGTAGAAATTGGAATTTAAAGGAAAGTCTGTTTACCTGTTACTAATTATACATAAGCGCCTGTAAGTATATATAGTTAGGAAGATCATGGGTAAATAGCTTGCATGTAGGAGATAATTTTCCATTACTTAACATTATTCATGGGCTTATGTAAGTTACTTTGAAAGAAAAGACTTATTCTATTGATCACTGATTCTAAATAGATGCTAACAAAGATATTAGTATCATTAAATTTTATGACTTTGATAGTTGTAATTCAGCTTATTAAAGTGTGAAGTAATACATCAAAAGATACTGGGGAAAGTTACTATTGATAATAAAAAAAATCACATAGGATATAAATAGTTGGACAATGAAAAGTAATTCTTAATACATATGACTCATCAAATATAGTAACTTAGAAACATACAGATATTAATGTGCAATTTTCTCTGAATCTATTGAAATTCAGAACTTTGGACCACAATTACATTAAATTAGAAGTATTTGTATTATTAAAATACATTAAATACACTCTAATTTCTTCGTATTACTTAAAATATAACAACTTTATGATATATCTCTTAATTATTAGGTTTTAATAAATATTTAAAGTGTATTGAATCACACTTTTTATTTAGGAGTCATATTTGACGTCTATTTTCTTTAGATTTAGTAGTTTCAACTTTTGCCTCCTCATCTTCTCTCTATTTATCTGCTTTTGCTCAGTAGTTGAGGTATATGTACCATTACGTGATTCCCCAGCATAATAGTTGCACCAGATATCACCCTTTATAGCCCAGTAGTTCATCGGATAAATCTCACGATATAAAAATTTGGGATTTCCCTTGCTATACAAACTTTGGAATGTCAAAAGATATTCATAATTCCCTTTAGATAAGTTTCCAAGTAAAATAAAACCTTCATATGAGTTTAAAATTGGTTTATCATAGTATAATCCCCAATCTGTAGACAAGCGTGGACATCCCAATTGTATAGCTAAATCGACTCCACTTAAAACTTTACCATTAATATATTCAGTGGAAAGGTCAGAGAGCATTATAGTGCTTAAATGAAGTGGTGGGAGTTCAACAGTCTTGTTGTTGTGTTCATCTATTAATACCTGGAGTCTTTCCTTTATAGCGAAGCTCCCTTGTCGTCCTAAAGTGCTAAATAGTAAGGCGATATTTACAAAATTGTGTCCAACTGATTTAGATTTTTCCTTAATTATATTAAATGATAATTTTATTGCACTTTTTCTATTCTCATGAAGCAATATGTGGTTAAATTTTTCCAATGTAATTTTCTTAGAAAAAGGGTCATATCTATAGAATTCTACATGCGGATTTTGTATCATTGCACTTTCAAGATGAAATCTTCCATCAGATACGAAAATGCACACATCAATATAATCAGGAAGAATTGCACTAGTACAACCAAGAGTCTCTCCTAATGCTAATGGGTCACATGATAAAATTTCAACAGGACTGGAAAAATGTTCATTCAATTCTGCAGTACTGTTAATTATGGTACTGTGAAACTGGATAGTTGATAAAAGGGATAATTTAGTTTCTTTATGAAAGTTTTGTTTAACAGTATTTACAAAATGTTGTATGGAAAGGTGAATTTCTACAAAGATATATAGTATATTTGGTATATCTGGGTATTGGTAAGTTGTTAGCTCATCCATTGGAATTAAACAGGAATGTGCATAGTGGACAAGTAGTGAAGAATTCATATCACTACAATGTGCCATTTCCATACATCTCATCAGTTGATCCTCTATACAGCATCCTCCATAAGTAATATCACCCAAAATTACCACATTAACCTTAGCAAAATGCTCAATAATGGAAGATAAGGCATCAGAAAATATAAGTAACCCCTCAGGCATTTGAAGGTATACAGTAAACTCTTTCTCTAAATCTTCCTTTGATCTACTTGCCTTAAGCTCTACTATTCGATTTATTGTTTTCCCTATTTCGAAGTCATAGTTTTCAGGTAATCCAGCACTTATGCAAGTACGTAGCATTTCATCCTCTACCCAATTTTTTGAATATTTAAGGACATTATTTGCCTCTTTCGATTCCAAATATACTTGAGAATCTTTTGGAATAACATGACTCATTATATATCTTAATTTCGAATTGGAGAGGGAAACTAGAAGTAGAGAAAGAAAAAAAAAGTATTAGTACATACTATTGTTAACCTGTACTTACCGCTGAATACAAGTTTGTCAATTTATTGCTAACTTATCTTTTACACTGGGATATGAAATCTAGCAAATATCTAAAGTGATGCTATGAATCACTATCAAGTTCTTTATTATATTTGAAAATTACCCTTTAAGTACAAGTTTTTAAAGGTCAATACCTGTAAAGAAGGGAGATATTTTAAATTTGCGATATGTTCTTCAACTTATGCAAAATTAAATATAATCATAAATCAATTTTTTAAATAAAACTATTTTTTGTTAGTTGCTAGGTTATTTTTAATTATAATATATTGAATAATTAATATTACTAGTGAACTATATAAACCTACTATAAAAACTCCAGCAGTAAACTTCGACTATAAAATCTTTTGAGCACTTACTGGAATCTTATAAATTTTACATGTTTAAAATAAGATTATGTATGGATATCGATTCTCTATACTCTTTAAATAAAAATCCAACTTTGTTTAATATCGGATTTTGGAGTTAGTATTTTAAATATACTTATTCTCTAACTTTAGTATTGTAATATTATTCAAAATTAGATGATTAAATATCAGCCTATAAAATGTGAATATTAAATCAGTTCATAGTTTCTTAAAGCTACAAATGTATTATACTACTAAATAAAATTGGACTTTTTATTTTGGTAAAGGGAAAAGTATGATACTCTGCAGTAGTCGATCTTCCTCGCTTTATACCAAAAAGATTAACTTTCTCTAAATATTTACATTTTAACAAGTAGACTAGTACGAAATTCTAGTTAAAATTGAAACATCATTTTTTACTGATAGCTTATTGGAATTTTCAGATAATTCTTGAAACATTCATAGTCTCATTAAACAGCCTCTTAAAAAGAAGTAGATTAGGATCAAAATTCACTATTAAATATCCCATATATTGTGAACATTAATAAGAAAATTAAAAATTTATTCAAGTATTTCATATAACTTTTATTTGATAATTTCTTTTTTAAATTGTAGTTTGAAATATATTTTAATCTCCTAAAACTGTCCAAATTGATAGAATAGCTAGTTTTTTAAGAGTATATGCTAATATTTGTGTCGCAATATCCTATTAATAAAGTTATATTACTAATCATAAAAATAGTGAAATTTTCAATAGTAAGACACTACGAAAATCATATCAATTTCTCCAATTATATAGGTTCAGTTTTAAAAATGTATATCATTAAGAATGAATTAAATGCAATAAAAACTAAATTTTACACTAGTTTTATACAGACTCAATTCTTTGCGCTAGAAAACGCATTAGAAAACTAGAGTAGCTATTTTGGGAACTACACTAAAATGTTCTTTCTATTTGAATGAGATCTTAATAATTTTCAATGCAAGCTTGTGCCACTGTCAAAATTTAAAAATAAACACTTTAATCCAACTCTCTAGTGAAAAACCGAATAAGGGAAGCCTTTGCTTAATAAAATTCCCTTGGGCATCCCTGACCTTATCTATTTATTCCCTTTTAAAAAGCACAAAAGTATACTACTTCCTAAGAAACACCACTTTATTCAGTGTTTCTGTAATATCCATGGGTTCTCGGTAATTGACAAAGTTGGATTAATCAATAATGTAAATATTAAATTCATTAATTTATTGCATTTCAACTCCATAGGAGTTACCACCATTAGCTCCTGCATAAAGCTGGTAGGTGAAGTTTGGTTGGAAATTATTTACACCACGACTTTTTTCAATGCTCATATCATCATCGGCCAAAGTTTCTTTTGGTAGTACATCAGCATTTACATCTCTAGAAAATAGCAATGGAGAATAGGTTTCTAATAAGGGCTCAAAATAAAATGCCCAAATACTTGTAGCTATCAATGCAAGAACAAGAATCAAGGTAAAAAAGCTTCCGAATCCTGTAAACAGCATTAGTAACTCTGTAATCCCTGCACAACAAAATAATCCTAGCATCGCATAAGCATAATGTTCTCCAACCCCAAAATCTGAATAAGACTCAACATAAAAGAATCCTACTCCATACATCATTAAACTCAATGCCTCACAAACTATTCCAAAGTTGTATAAACACCAATCACCTTTTGTTTGACTAAACTTGCCATACCATTTCTGATTGAAGTAATAGTAAGCAAATGAAAATTGTGTAATTCGAAGTGCAATTACAATGACTTGAATAATATTGGCAGTATTCAGTAATCTGGAGCCTGCACGGAAACCAAGAGGTGCCTTTGAATTATCAGCAATGAATTCTTGAAATCCTGCTAACAATAAAACTCCTACAAGGTAAATACATAGTATACAAGCAACACTTGCATAGTAGCTCAAATCTTCTGCTAGTGTCCCACCATTTCCATATAAATCAAAAGTAAAAAATCCACTATTTCCAAAGATAGTATACATAATACATAATAATATTAAACTAATACACTGCAAGAAAGTACCAGATCTTAGCATAATACAGGAGAAATTAGTAATTATTGGAGTAATCTCCTCACCTCTTTCATTTATGAGCTCATCATCCATAATGCCATCATTCATTGCTTGCATTCCCTGTGAAGCAGCCATATTGAAGTGGTTTGATGAAGCTTTACTTATTCCGGTCCCTTGATGGTAGAGCATAGGCTCTTCACCAGAATACCCTTTTGTATACATTCTCCCTTTCCTATTTGACTAAAATCGAAAATATAAAGCAACAACCGAAATTTCTTTAAATGAAATGACCGAGATCTCTGAATACAGTTCTCCTATATTATTACTTCTGGAAACTAAAAATACCTATCTAATATATTTTAATTATTTTCTCTGACCAAAGTATATCTAGATTTTTGGTACACATGTCTATGATAGCTGCCATGTATTTGAAGAATATGGACAAAACACTACGTTAGGCAACTTGTCTACTTACGTATATATATTACAATATATTACGTATACATGCCACACAAATCCGCAATGTCGTCTACAGATAGCTACCTTCTAATCAAAAACCTCAGTATAGTAGACATGCGTTCCTCAATAATAGGCGGCACAATGCAAACTTTAGTAAGCGATGTTTAATAGTTCACAAGCTTAAATAAAAGCACTACTTTATCAACTGCAATATTTTCAGACTATCTACTCAGATAAAGTGCTAATTGCTTTACACTTTACAATATATAGACTAGAATCCTATTAAATATCATTAAATTAGACACACGAACCTAGTACTCTGACATCTAAAATAACGCAATATTGTGGGAACTTAGAATAGCCTGTGAACCATTTGAATATCCTATCTTATTACTAATAAATCTTCATTCTAAATTCTGAAATTTATTGCCTGCCTATGTAATATTAAATATCACAAAGTGGTACCTAGTACTGAAAAGACATCAACATTCAGTTTAAAGTGGGATGTAGATTAGATTCACATACACTTTTTCTGCTTTATTGAAAAAAAATCCAATTATATTAGACTTTTTCCTCGTAAGATTTGGATTTCCTTCTAAAAGGTAGAATTTTTTTATTGCTAAACAATGATGAAGTTGAAGATTAATAACAATAAATAATCTGCTTTGAATTATGCGAAAAGGTCTAACTCAATCTCTAATTAAAAGATCTCAATAAAATTAATTACATTTGCATGTTGTATAGTGCAAATTTTATCAGAGACCTTGTGGATGTGTATTTGCGCACAGCGAACTATACGTAGGATGTATACAACTTGTATAGAGGCATGCTGTTTCCTCTTACAATATTTCCAATAAATATATACATACATATTCACTAATATATAAAAAAAAATTGGGACTAATATACAGAGAATCAAGCTACATATTATACCTTTGCTATTACTTGTTTGAAGATGTATTTTACTTATGTCGTCCGACCAGGGGATGCACCTGAAGGGAGAGGTCCATCGCATCCCTTATTTTTTGAGAAATTTTTAGCTAATAATTTAAAATTGGGTTTTGGTTTAATACTTCTTGGATTCATTGGAACTCTATTATGCTCTATATCAGCAGGGTATGGACTCCAAGTAATAAAATTTTTAAGTCCATTTAATGATGCAACAATTCCTACAAGTGTTAGTTTTGTGTTTATTATGATCTTAATTGTTGGAGTTCTGTGTTTGAATGTGTCGACAGTGTTAATGGATGATGATGGTAGCATTAGTCAGACAAGAGGATATAGGGCAGGATGTAAGGCACTTGGCCAAGGAACTTTGGTTACTTTGCTAGGGTTAATTTTATTAATAGTAACTATTTATTCAAACATTAGCTATTACGAAGGGAATGCACTTAAAGGTATTAATCTTAACAGTATTATTGAATGTTTGTTTTATTCGGGAATTGGGCTAACTAGTATTGGTATCACTTTACTTGGGTTGGCAGTATTTTTAGTCGAGGTGTACTCCAATGATGGAACGAGGGAGATGATGGGATTTGCTAGTTTGGGACTGTGTAAACTTTCTGGACTCTTGATGATTGCTGCTCTACTATTTCCTTCATTTAAAGTTTTAGATACACTATTCTCTATTGTTGTTGTTTTAACATTTAGCCATATCACCGCCTGGGCAAGTATTTTTGAAACTATTGCGATGAAGAGTAATATTAAAATGACTCAATCTGCTGTTAGAAATGAATATTACAAGAGTAGAAATGCTTTGGCCTATTTTGGCCCACCTGTAGTGGCAGAAGGTTCCTATGCTCAACAAGGTACAATGTAATAAATAGTGAATTTACCTTAGTACCTTGATGACTCCCTTAGTAAAAAAAAGACTCCTCCCTCTCCCCTTCCCTCCTAATTAAATATTTACTTTAAATAGTATTTCCTCAATTTTCCAAATACCATACATATTTATTAGCATACATCTTAGCTGTAGCAAAGTTTTTAATACTAATGTATGTTCGTTGGATCATGTAGGAATTGTCTCCATACCACTATAATACGTGACTTTACTGTGAAATATTTGCAACTCCATATTCTAGCAATTTTATATTGGTGTAACTTTGTCTTTAAAGTGTATACACCCAGCTTATATTTCAAAATCCACTTATGTATAGTCATTTTAATTTAATACTCGGTTGTTTGTATTAGAACTTTACATCAACCTATTACTAGATATTAGTACAATGAAGAGTAGCTTTTTACTAGTAATCTCAATTCAACTTTGTTTAATAAATATTTTTGATAGTTTAGATCATATCCTTTGGAAAGTTTAAAGAAAATTTATCTTAAAAAAAGAAACTAAGGTAGTTTTTATGAGGCTTATTAGTATACTGAACTAGTGTATTGCATTTCTTTCATCATAAGATTATAGCATCATCTTCTAAATCTACAAAGTAGACTTATCTAAAGTAATCAAACAAAAAGTAAAAAAATATCTCAAATATTATGAGAGGTTAAACAGTTTACTTTTAATTCCGAATAACAAAAATTTCCTTGATCTGAGACTAATGAACTATGCAAACCTAGTATTCAGCTATAAATGTGAACAAGTTATTATATCTGTTAAATAGTAGGTATCTATATTTAATTATTCTTAAGAATTATAATCCAATATTTATACTAGTATCAAATAAATAAAATTAGATTTCGGAATACTTTTAATTATTAAACTGCTTAAATTGTTTTATTTGCACAGCCAGAAATCACTTCCCCAATACTTTGTTAGAATATACTCACGCAATTATTTAAATCGAAAACCTAAAAAAAGGTTTATCACTACAAAAACGGTATATTTATCTGCTTTCATAATAGGATAAAGTAGGGATCAAGGTTTTAAAATTCCTAGCTCCACTCCTCAAAACTCTTAAAATGTTTGTACTGGAGAACAAAACTTTAGAAGTAACCTTTTATAAAATATTCTTCTTTGATACAGAATTTATTCATGGTATTAACTCAAGTAGTACTATAAATTCAGTGGACTATTATATTTGCAAGATCTACTTATTTATTGCCAGGCTATTTTTAAAGAATAATATAAGTGTATGCTGTTAGTAACCACATGTATAATAATAAAATCATCATCTCTTCTACAGAGTAGTGTATAGCAATATTTGAAGTTAATCTGTAGTTACTCTAGTAAGCGGTTTAACTCATTTTTCTTTTTTTTTCTTTTTTTTTTATTTCTTATACTGCTTTCACTTAGGGATATAATATTGTACTCTTAGTACTGATTTTGTTGGCGAAACATGAAGTTAGATTATTTTATTACTTACTAACTAAAGAAAATACTTACATAATATGCACCTATGAAACATGGAAAAGGTAAGCAATCTTATCTTGAGTAAGTATATATTTATTCGTGCTCGTCCTGAAATAGAAGTAAATGGAAGAATAATTAGACAACGTCAAGATGTATCTAATTATGGAATACACTACAGAGTGATACAAGATAGTGATCTTGAAATAATGATTGTTGGGTGTTGTCGTGAGCTTAAGGTCTCACTAAAAAATGACGTGACGAAAGTAGTGTGGAAATTTATAAAAGAGGGCAAACTAACTATAGTCACGAAAAAAAGAATAATAGTTTATCTATCCAATGGAAATGAATACTCTTTACGAATTTTTGTTCAGTACATATCTGATATTTCTTCATGTTGTTTATTTCCCCCTTTAACATGTATACCTTGTAATTCCAATATTCAAGAAATTTGTGAAGATATAAAGGTTCCACAGAAAATTGAATTAGTCAAACAGCCTCTAAAAAAAAAGCAACAACTCCATCTAGAGATCTTCAATAATATCAAACCCTTTAAGATATCAAGATATGAGTATACTAAGCAGGATTCAGCTAATGTGGAAAATAACACTATAGTACAACATGATTATTTCAGCAATCTCCCAGAAGACCTCATTTTTAAAATTTTATCATGGTTAACCAAGCCTATATGCTTGAGCAACGATGACTTTAAAGTGTTTCCCTTCACAACTACAATATTTTACAAAGATCAGCTAGTTAAATCAGTAGATTTACTTTCAATAAATAAAAAGTTATCTACCTTTGTCAAGGAAAATATTTGGAAAATTTCTTTACAAAAGAACTGTCATCTGTCTGATTACATACTTAAAAGAGTAATAAGCAGCTATAAAAATCTTGGTATACTAAATATGACCTTTGCAAAATTATCCGATAAGGAATTTAGAGAACTATACTTCACTCACAATCTTCCTTCAATGATTTTCAAGCTAAATATTCAGGGTTGTAGAATTACAGATAGAACACTAAGAAATGTGCTTTTAAGATTAAGTAATCTAAAAATTCTCGATATTACTGACTGCTTTTTAATCAGTGGAATCACATCATTTCCTATCATAAGAGCAGTAGGAACTCTTGAATACTTAAGTTGTGGTGTAAGAAAACTAGAGAAAACTACATGTACAATAAATAATTCCTCATTAATTAGTTTAACAGGTCTTGATATTGAAACAGTGTACAATGAAATCAAAGTAGCGAAATTTAATCAAGATAAGGCTATCAACAATGAAGTGATAATCGTAAATAGTCACAAAACTAATAAAAACTGCTCAACTCCAATAAAATACCTGGAATTACTCAACTGTTTACTAGTTACAAAAATCTCACCTTTAATAGCTTATCATAATACGCTTCAATACTTAAATCTGCAAGGTTGTGCAAATATAGAAGAGAGCGAATTAAAAAAAACTTTTGGGTCTTTAGAGAGATTAGAAACTTTAATTGCTGTTGATGTTAAAAATTTTAACGACAGTATTCTCCTTACCTGTATGGAGTACTGCCCAAATATAAAAGTACTGGACTTATCTGGCTGCAATAAATTAACAGGAGATACATTATGCAAGATTGGAATTTCATGGAAAAATTTAATATCACTGAAGTTATCAAGATGTGAAAATCTAGACAATAGTGCACTAAGAGCTATATTGCGAAATTGCACCAATCTTGAAGTCATTGATACTAGCAATTGCTGGAAAATAACAGATGATTTATTTGAAATTTCTTCTAATGAGACTATTCCCATGAATCTGAGTAAATTTGGTATATTTAGATTATCTATTAGTAAAAAAAAAATGTATACCTGGTTCAGAAGTATACAAAAAGTGATAGATCCCAGAACAAACAAAGTTCTTGATATTATAGATAGTATGGAAATGCCAACTTCCTATTTTATCAATTATCTAAACCGAGATTACGAGAATTTAATTAAAAATCAAAGGCCAATATGGATTTCATAAAAACATAAACGTTTTTTTGCATCTAAATATATTTAGAAATTGAACAATTTATGAAGATTTAATTGAAACTATGTGATAATCTTTTCTGTTCACTATTCAATTGATTCTGAATTATTAGCTGAAGCTCATGAAGAAAGTATTTATGTATTTTATATCTGAAGGCAGTTTTAATAACTAGTGAAGGATTGTCAGAATACTTTGTAGTAGCCTTAAGTATACTCATACAAGTATCCATATCATTACATTGAATAATTTTGGTCTTATTTAAATATAATAATGCAAGAGAAATATGAAATAGTGATGAAGATCCATGACTAATTATGACATCTAATATACGCATGAGAGTTAAAATAGGAAATGAAGTGATAAAAAAGCAAAGAAACCACTCAATTGCAAACCACTGGATATCAATACCTAGGTATTCAAACTTCGTAGATATGTCTGGAAGATACATATCGCAGAGTTGTTTTAACACTATTATGTCGCGTCTTACTCCTACCATTCCTCTTGTATAATAGCTTCTCGGACTTTCTAAGTTTACTTTTATTTGCTTACTATTATTTGCACCAATAAACTTAACAAGTGACCAAAATGCTAACTCTTCCTTCATATGTAATAAGAAGATGGCTGCAATGAAATTTATACCTTGACAGTAGCCAATATCTTTATCATATGCAGCAAATGCATATAGTACTCTTCTTAAACTATCTATTCCATTTCTTTCATAAGACTCATTAAATAGTGCACAATTTGGAAATGTTCTACATAAATCTACATTAATTTGCTCCTCAAATTCTTTTGAGATATTCTCTTTTAATTTACTTGTATAAATTGTTGAGTTTTTTGATAATAGTTCATCACTACCTAATAAGTAACTCCATACTTCACCACGTAAACTATTAGGAATTCCCAACCTGCATAATTTCTTTAATTGAAATCTATCAATATATTTGTAGTTTAACCAGTTAGATAGCTGCCTATGAGATATTTCTAGCCCTATTCTTAGATTATTCATAGAATATTTTAAGTTTTTTATATATTTAAAAATTGAGTTACAACCCAGCTTTCTTGCTCTTGTTTTGGATAAAGTCCATCCGACACCACCAAAATATCCAAGCTGTAGCAGAGTTTGTTCTGCTATAAACTGCTTCGAAGTAAAATCTAGTGGAAATATATCAATAAGAAAAATAGGATATTTAAGATATTTGTCACTATTATTGGGCATATCAGGAAAGTCTGTATATTGACATTTAATGATATCTACTTCAGTTTCAACATTAAGTTTACCCATATAGATATTAAAACTGTCAAATTCATTATCCTCATTACAATATGCTTTAGTAAATTCATCGCAGATTCTGCACTGCTTAAATATAGATATAATCATAATAAAATTCAAAACTAGAAAATCATTTTATATTGTATTCAAATGTAATGAAAGTGTCATCTTACCTGTCACCCTGTGGGACTTAGGTGGCGTCAAGAGATTTTGCCAAAACTACTTGCATTGTGAATATTTATTATCTTAAATCCAAAATTATGCCTAATTACCTGTTTATTTATTTAAGAATACTTGCAATTCCCACTGTATTTAGTACTAAGTATTGTATTAGCTAAACAAAGGATAGTGAATAGTAAATTTCAAGTGAGTAATCTAAATTACTCCCGAAGAAATAAGCTTATAATAATTAATGTGATATTCAAATCCAGTCTAAAAGGAAAATACTAATACTTAATATTAAAATAACTAAGTTCAACAAATATACAGAAATACCAGGTTATTCCAGTATTTCATTACTATCACTACAACGCGCCACAAGACTTAGGTGTAAACAATAGCCTTGTTGAGGTATACGTCACTTGTAACATTCATATATTACTATTCAAACTTGAAAATCTCAATTAATTTATAAAGAAAACATTAAAGAGTTATCCAAAATATATAACATCTACACTCTTTTTTTTCAAAAGAAAAGAAGAAAGGGAAGGAAAAAAGAAAAAATAGAAAATAAAAAAAAATTGCAATTCTTAGTTTGACTAAATTTATATTCCAAAGCACAGACTAACTTGCAATTTCGAACTTTGTAAAGTTTAATATACCCTGTATAAAGTTCATGATATCCCAAATACACGCTTAAGTTGAATTATTAATTTCCAATCCTCTTTTGAAAGATCATCTCTAAAGTGATTTTTCAAAATATCAATGGACTCTCTAGTTATACGGCTTACTAGTTTATCGTTATGATCAAAGTGTCTACCATACATTATATTGGTATCTGAACCAAGTGGCTGTATTTTTATAGCAACTTCTTGGCCTTTCCTGGCCTCATTTACAGTTTTCTTGTTAAATTCCACACTAGCAACTTTGCCTATCACAAGGTTATCCTTATCAGGTATGCACAAAGGTGTTCCAGGTTTGAGAATACCTTCTTCTACATATACTCCACATATAATGGGATCTCTTGCATTGAAAATATATTGAGGTATAATTTTCAAAACACATGGGAAAACAACCCTTAGAGATTTCTCTTTTCTTTTCTCTTCTTGGACATCAGTATAATACTTTGTAAACATGTCACATAAATGATATATAATGTTGGCTTTCATAATCTTCACACCAAGTTTCTTTGCCTCTAGTTCAGCCTCGGCTTCTACCTTAATATCAAATGCTAAGATCACAGCCATTTCTGGATGGCCTCTTTCATGCATAATTGATGCTCTCCTAACATCCAATTTATGTACAGTTCCTATATTGAGAGCAACTACCGGGATATTACAGGACTTTAAATATACTAGTAAAGCCTCTAGAGAACCAAGTGTTGAAGCCATAACATAAACACCATTTCCACTCTTATCTACAGAGCGAAAAACCTCACCCATATCTTCCATAACCTGTTCTCTTAATAGTTCTATATCTTCTTCAGTAGCATTTTTAGGCACAATCATTAGTTGAGTTCCTGCTACAGCATCATCAAGGCCATTTGCACATATCTTGACTCCCATTGATGCAGTGATACTATGATGATGAACATAATCTGACTTCACGCGCAATTCGCGCATCGGTTGTGGTGTTAGTAACGCTCTAATTGTCGTCACTATTGGAGCTGATAAACCACATACAACTATTGTATCTCCCTCATGTAGTGTACCTGATACTAGTATTACATCAATTGTTACTCCAAGTCCATCAATAGCTTTAACTTCTAGAATTGTACAGCTAAGTTCAGTTTTATTTAATCCCAAAAAATTCAGTCCCATTATTTTTTGTGTTAGCTTAGCAATCAAATATATTAAGTCTGGAACTCCCTCTCCAGTTATTGCACTGGTTGGAACTATAGAAACAGTACTACGTAAATCATCATTTTCCCAATAAGGACAACAATTTAATCCTTCTTCAGAAAGTTGTAGTAAAGTTTGACTTAATCTCGTCTCAAATTCATCGTTTACATAAGACTTTTGCTTATCTAATGTATCACGTATTGGTAACCATGAACATCCAGTCCATCCATAAAGTCTATCTATCTTGTTCAGTGCAATAATAAAAGGACATTTCCTATTACGTAGTAAACCGATACTTTCTTTCGTCTGAGGTTCCAAACCATGCATAATGTCTACTACTAATACAGCAATATCACAGAGAGAGGAGCCGCGTGAACGTAGGTTATTAAAACTTTCATGACCTGGTGTATCAATGAATAATAAACCAGGAATCTGCAACTCAAATTCTCTATCTACTCTCCTGATCTGTTCAGATAGCATCTCTGGAGGAAAAAAAGTAGCACCTATTTGTTGCGTTATTCCACCTGCTTCATTGTCCTGTATATTTGTTTTTCGCATTTTATCAAGTATTTTCGTCTTTCCTGTGTCAACATGTCCTAGAATACAGCAAATTGGAGAACGGAACTCGCTCCTTTCAGATATATCCTCATGTACCTGTTCATTGGTACATGTTGTAAAATCCACAGCTAGTCTACTATTGCCCTCATACTCAACATTAGTAGAATATGATGTAGTGTACTTAACATCCAATGAATCTGTCCCTTCATCTTGAAGGAATTCCTCCCATGTTTCAGGAATGTGTTTAGAAATCAATTCATCATCAGCTAGTCCAGCTCCATCAATAACACTAGTAACACTTGTGGTTTCATTTAGAAACTCTTGAGTTTCTGGTAGCTTCCTGTATACCTTCTTTTTGCGGCTTGCTAATGTTCTTGTAGTTTCCTGCTCCTTCAGTAAAGAGGAGTCCACCTTTTGGCTTGAATTCAATAATATCCCATGTGATTGTAAGTAATGTAGATATTGCTGACGTTTCAACTGTTCATGACGCTCCTTAGCTGTAAGTAGCTTCCCCTCAGCTTTCAATTGTTCACGACGTTCCTTCTTAAGTTTCAGTTTAAGTTCTCTCTCCTCATTTCTCTTTCGAATTGCCTCTTCCTCCTGCCTTTTTCTATCTTCCTCTAATCTTCTCTCTTCCTCCTCTCGTCTTTTTGTTTCCTCCTCTGCCTCCTGAATTAATCTTAACCTTTCTGCAGCTGCACGGGCAGCAATGCTCATAAACTTATTTTTAGAAGTGGTTCCTACATGGCTCTCTTCCGATGTACCTTGTGCCTTGGCCTGCTTCTTCTTTTGCTTCTTAAGTCTATTCTTCAGAGTTTGTAAAGAGACCTCTTCAGTTTGTTGACTTACTTCAACCTGCTTCAAAGCTGCATCGCACTCATCTTGTTGGCTCCCAGTGTTTAGTTCAGCTAATAAAGAGTCCAATTCATCTAAATCGCCAATTTCTGTATTGCTTACAACCTATTTAAAAAGAAAAAATAGATTTAGAAATTTACAAGAACTATCTTCAAATTAAAAAAACCAGCTACTTTATTCATACCTTGTTAACAGATTTCTTTTTACTATTCATTATGAATTCATAAATGTAAGATTCCCACCAATCTCATAAAAAAAGCAATTCAATTATGGAAGAAAACTTGCGGCAAGTAATCAAGGCGCATTTTCCTGGAGACGACTTGTCTCAAATACTGAAATTTTAGTGGCCGGACTAGTACAAGTTTCAATAGCACTGTTTAATATGCACGTGTCTCCAACAGTATTATTGTTGAATGGCTTTTATAACTTCTTAACGTTCAAACTATAACCTACTTTTTTAAGGTTTGTTTTAGAACACTTTACAATAAATCTGGACAATATTTTCTTGGAATCCATACTTCCCATAGTAAAATGTCAAACGAAACGAATCCTATGAGAAATATTAAGATTGAGAAACTAGTTATTAATATTAGTGTAGGGCAATCAGGTGATAGATTGACACGTGCTGCTAAGGTTTTGGAACAACTAACTAACCAGAAACCAGTATTTGGACAAGCAAGATTTACTGTGCGTTCTTTTTCAATCCGTAGAGCTGAAAAGATTTCATGTTATGTTACTGTACGTGGAGAGAAAGCAGAGGAAATATTGGAGAAGGGTCTGAAAGTTAAAGAATATGAATTGAGACGAAGAAATTTCTCAGCTACTGGCAATTTTGGATTTGGTATTGATGAGCACATAGATTTAGGTATTAAATATGACCCTAACACTGGTATTTATGGGATGGATTTCTTTGTTCAATTAGCACGCCCAGGAAACCGTGTTAGCCTAAGGAGAAAGTGTCGTACTCATATCGGTAAACATGGACGTGTTACAAAGGATGAAGCAATGAGATGGTTCCAAACTAAATATGATGGTATTATTTTAAATTAAATTAATGAGTAATCTGGTGCCAGAGTAATTTGAATATAGCTATTGTTTGCACCTTTTACAAAGACATATTTGCTTATTAGCCTACATTCATATCTTAACGATTATTAAGTTGCCATGAAATCTACTTCAGCATCTAGGATTAGTTAGATACATATATATCCTATGATATATACTATAAAGTTGTTAGTACTTCTTTTTTTGTTTTGACTTTCTCTTCGAAGTGTTCACTATAATTTTTATATATCTCACTGTACTCTGCTTGATAGTACTATCATATTCATTGGGAAAATTATCTACTACGAAATCTCTCAGTAGAGTATTTATAAAAGTTATATAGAAATTCAATAAGTTACACGTTCTTCTTAGTAGTGAAATTACTAAACAAGATGTTAAAATAAATATTTATAAAGGTGTCACAATGAAGTAGAATTGAGCTATACAAATATTACAAATCCCTCTGTATTTACAATATTGTATATCCTTGCCAGATAAGATCAAGTAGTTTTTTATCTTTCCCTATATAAAATACGACATTCAATTTATAATTATAAGTGGGACTTTTTGTCCCTATGAAAATAAACACCAGTAGAAAGATCCGTAGTTACACTCTTATCTACAAGTTGCCTAAATATAAATTATTGCTGATTAATTCTACCTCAACAGTTAGTTTATATTGTAAATATCATATAATTTGTTAATTTACCCAGTAGAAAATCAAAAATGATTATTTTCTGACTTCTCAAAATGTGTTATTAAGTCAAACTTTGATTCAAAGTATCTCTTAAGAAATCAATAACTTCTACAGATAAACTTATTTTATCATTTCATAGCTTTAAGTATAATGTCTGTTTATTCATATTTCTTTATCTAAATATGGTTCATTATTATAATTTACAATTGTATTCTACCTTAAAATAACCGGTAAATTCTGATGCAGTTAGCTGATTAGGACTTATGTATATTTATTTAGCATTACCAAGAAGATTCTTTGCAAATTAGTTCTCTAAGCTACATTAAGTACTCTTAACTTTTCAGTGATAAATATTAGTTGAAGGTTAATATCAGTTATTAAGATGAATAACTCTACTGCTAAAAGTGAATACACTGTTTTAGCTACAACCCCCAACTGTACATTATATGTAAATAACCTGAATGACCGTGTACCGATTGTTGAACTAGAAAAGAACCTATTGCAAAAATTTGGGGACTTTGGGGAGATTGTAAATATTACTTGTATGAAATCTTTTTATAGACGAGGACAAGCGTGGATAACATTCAAAGATATAGAAACTGCATCGAAAGCATTAACTGCTATTCAGGGTGTAAATATGTTCAATAAACCTATCAGAGCTGCTTTTGCTCATACAACTAGTTATGGCTCCTCAGTACCAGCAAAAAGAAGCAATGGTAGACCACTAATACCTAAAGCAGTTCAGTTGAAATGTGACGGATACAAGTTATATCTATGCCAATGGTTAAGACATGTAAAATTTAATGGTACTCTGGCACATAATATAGCTGGTTCACAAGATAATGAGAAAAACTCTCCTGCATCACAAATATTGCCCCCGCCATTACCATTACCACTACCTCCACCACCACCACCACCACTACCACCACCACCACCACCATTACCACAACTATCAGTAGCTTCACCAATACAAACAAAGTGGGATGCAAGTGCTTTTGGAGGATCTGCTGAGTCCAGATTGCGAAGTGGTGTAAATAAAGCAGCTGTAGTTGCTGCTGCTGCAAAAGCTGCTGCTGCTGCAGTTTCTGCAAAACGGAAGTCTGACGGTATTATTGTCGGCTCACCTCCAGGGCAGTTGCTTAGACTCGATCATGAGAGTACTACACTATGTAAACAAAATAGCACAGTATTTGTAGAGGATATTCATGAATCATGCACAGAAGAGATACTTATGGACATATTTAAACTAGAAGATGGTTTTGTTGAACTACGCTTTATACCAGTAAGTTATTTTAACATAAGGTAAAACAGCCTTCATTCCTAATTATTTTTACATTTTATTTGTTTATAGAATCATAATGTTGCCTTTGTAGATTTTGCTAGTGAATATCATGCTGCAAAAGCAATAACAAAGCTAAATGGCCTTTCTATACTTTCGAAAACTATAAGGCTATCTTTCTCCAAGAAAAAAAACTAGCTCGTCTTGAACGTCACTTCAAATGACGTCCTGTCTCATGCCACTGCCGTCTTTGCCGACTAGCAAAGTGGGAAGTCACGTTGTATTATCTATTTCCCACTTTCTAAAGTATTAAAAAGGTGATTTCGAGGCAACATGTGTGTACAATAATGGATATTAAACTAACTGTTCAATATTGAAGTGATAGTTGCCAATATTTATAAAGGGGGATATTAAGTGTCGAACTATATTGGCGAAGTCTACTAGCCCTCCAATATAAAGACGACAAGCTACCCCTATAAATTTGAAAAGTTCACCTAAACCTAATTAAGTCCACATATTGTCATGATGATGTTCTTAGGACACCTACGGACATGGCTTATTATAGCTATGCTTGAGTTCAAAGTGGTTATCCCTGTCTGAACAATATTTGGCATGTTATGTAAAAGACTATGACTATAATTTATATTGCTAGATAGTACCTGAGGAGATGCAGTTTTAACTGCTTCAACCATGATTTGTCTGTCTGTATGAGTCTTCCGCTTTATTTCTTGGAGTTTATATATGATCTAGAATTTGTTACTACTTAGTAGAGGCTGTACTTCATCTAATTCTTTGCGTGGGGGGGATACCTCCCTCATCATTCTTTTAATTGAACTTGGGGTCGGATTTAGTTCACTAATATAGCTATTATGTGGAACTTTCTGTAAAGTAGGTTTTATACTTCTTCCTCTAGTGCGGGTTGGAGATCTTAGGTCTTTGTGTGGACTCTCATCAGCCTGATCATTAGCTGAATATATAGCCTCATTTTCCAGATTCACCCTGGAGGGATCTCTATATATATTTGGCTCTTTAGCTTCGGCAAACGAAGTATTCTGTATATCTAAATTAGGGATTGCATTTTCTTCCTTAGTATGGTTTAAATATGACCTTAGCTGTAGTTAATATTAGAGAGTCTCTAGCTATATTATGACGAGTTCATTTTATTAATAAACTTACTCTATCTATAAATTCATATAAACCCTCAGACCATATATCGCGATCACGATCAACAGTACGGAAAAAAAGGTCATGGGCTCCTGATAGATCATGATATTTTATATAAAACTTATTTCTATCAGATTTATCGGGAAGGACGATACTTATTGCTAAGAATAAGTACCCACCAAGTTTACTTCCACCCTTCAGGTACTCTCCTTCACTTATCCAGTAATCCCACTCCCATCTATCAATAAAACAACCTATTCAGTAATTTTAGTTATTTCAAATGCAATGATTAGCTTACCTATTGGGAAGTGATTCGACTGCACGAAAATAATACATTTGAGCTTTATCTATAATTATTGATAATGTACACTCAATTTTAATCTCAATAAATAAACATACCTATACCTTCTGACTCAAAGCAATAAAGATTACCCTGCAATACCTTTGAAAAAAAAGTCAACTGATCCTTCTCAGACATGTTAGCAAAGTCAATTGATATGGAATGACCTTTGATATCAGCATCTGTTTGCGTATTTATCATAGCTTGAAATAGAAGAGGGGTTGTCTCCTCTATGACCATGTTAGGTGAGAGTTTATAAAATGAGACACTCATTTTAGCAACATTTTTATATTCTTTCTGAAACGAATAAGTAACTTTTTTTGGGAATTTTGTATCAATTAAGTCACCAATTCTTATTTTACATGTTCCAATTAAGGAGTTTGAAATTCTCCCACTGTTAACTAACTCAAGTAACAAAAACTCATCTCTTTGTCTAACATGTACAAGAACTTTCTGAGAAAATATACAAATTTCGGAACTATTTGTTGTAGAACGTGATATCCATGAAGTCTGTAAATCCTTTGTGACAGCTGTCTTTGTTTGTGCTTCACTACGTCCACAAGTTAGCTTAATTAGATATTTCCCAGGTTGGGGAAGATCTGTGCATTCATGGATATCTAACAACAAATTGAATTTTTCATGATGATGGCAACCAAATCTCAATGCTAGCCAACCAATGGGTGGAAATTCTGTTGGATGTGGAATATGTTTTCTAAAAAAGTAGAGTGTTCCACCTAATGCTGCACAACATACTAATCCTTCAGCTGCATCTTCAAACACAGTAGTTGACTTATATCTGAATGGATTAATGAGACTCCACATCAGAGCAATTAGCACTGATATATTCCCTAATTAGTCAGAAATATATAAGATGTCTCTTATGTAAGTTTTAACTGCTTAATATTGCAATACACAACTGTACACGCACACATACTTTATAAAGAAAAAGAAAAAAAAGTATCTTGTTTTCAAGTAAATTCATACAACTCTAAATTATTTTATATTACTAATAATTACACTTTTACATACTTTTCTAGCAACTTTACAAAATGTAGACGCAATCACCTAAGCTAATTTTAAAATTTGGTGGAGGGCATGGAATTATTATATGTGTTTCACAACTCAGTAAATCAATGACTGGACTTTTCCGTATATTGTAGTCATTTCCAGTGCACTGGACTTGAGTAGGTATATGCTCTTGGTAAATACCTTCATAACTTCTTGTTTCACTAGTTAAAGGACGATATATTGCAATAGCCAACTTTCCGTGTCGTAGCAATTGCTAGTATTAAGGGGGAAAATTACAATATATTATTGAGTGGAAATTAAATATAAAACTTACCGAAAAAAGAGTGTTAAAAGTTGAATGGATAAACATTAGAGGTACTTCTTCTAATCGTAAATCCCTTGATCTTTCTGTAGAGTACTTAGAGTTATTGAATGGTTGCCAAGAGGGCTGACCATCTATTAGATGATCAATCAACCTAATACTTATTGGACTTAATTCCAAAAGGGGTATTGTAAAAGTTACTATTGAATGTATAATATCTTCTACAAAAAATTGACCACTTAGGAATTGTGGAGTATAGAGAAATTCCAATGAACTTTGCTCACTATTTATCGAGACATTACTAGCAACATTATATGTACTTGGTACTTTAGAATCTGTAAATTGATATATCAAAAGTCCAATGTCTGTTTCTTGGATATCTAAGATTATAGGTGGTAATCTTTGACGTATCATAAGTGGTGAATTTATACTTCTTTTGCAGCTTTGTGAATACACATAACAAACAGTGGCCCAAGCAGCAATGGCGAACTTGCCATATTGTATATCAATCATCTGTTTACAGTTTTCTTGTTCATATTTCGATGCTATAGAATCGAAGATAATAATTCTAGAAGCATTAAGGATACCAGCCCTTTTTTGGTCATCTGCATTTGTTCCATAACCAATAACATGAGCTATACTCCCTTTAAAATCTTCAAGAAATGAAGATACATTTACTTCATCTGATGTTAGTACAATGAAATTAGATGATCTCAAATTAAGTATTGTTTTTATAAGAATATCAATTCCTGTGCACCAACCAATTATTACTACAAGGGGATACTCTTTATGTATAAATACATTCAATAGAGCATCTGAATAGCTTGAAACAATTGGGATTGGTCTATTACTCTTTCCAGAGCTATCATTGCAAAAATTAGTCTGCTGAGTACAAATATCATATCTTAAAGTATTATTATTTTTATACTCTTCATTAACAAAATTTCTCTCTGTCCCAAATTCAGTCCATTTCTTATCTATATCTTGGTAAGAGTACAACGAATATAATTTTTTCATAGTTACAGAGTCGTGATTCCCTTGTACTTGGTAATCAAAATTCCCCGAAAGTTGCAAAGGCGAAGAACATAGCGATGGTTTAATATCAAAATACTGTTTATCTACGGTATTAAATTTCGTAAGTTCATCCTGTTCCTTAAAAACTCTATTCATACGTTCTAATATATTAGTGCTTTTAAAAGCTTCAATATCTGTGCTAAGTTCTTTAGCATTGATTGCATAGTTATATCGTAAACCATTGCCGGTTGGTAATTCTGTAGATGAACCCATTATAGAGACATTTCCCTCACAACTAGTTGAACCCATTATATTTCCTTTAAATTTGTTCAAGCTATCACTATTTCTATGTCCAAAAAGTTCTCTAATAGGTGATTGGCTGCGTCTTCCTAGAGTACTGTTTGAAGTTCTATCATATTTTTTGAAAGGTTCTAGTTTTTCAGCTTTTTTGACTAATTTATCACTTGAGGAAAGAACTAGTCCTAAATAATTAGATCTATCACCTAGACTATTGGAATTCTCACCAATTATATATAAATGAGGATTCAAATATACTTGGCTCATATTTGGACAATATATACCAATTAAAATAATCCCAAGATACTTATATATATGCCTAATAAATACACTTATAGGATAACCATGGAAAGATACAGGGAATTGCAATGTATAAACTTTGAAATGCAAACCTCTCCATCTACATTGCCAATCTAGTGGACTAATTGCTGACCTATCAGGCTTGCTTAATAACTGTGTATATTGTGGGGGATCTTGTATTTTTTTTAACATAGACTCATTTCTCGGAATTAATAAATGTACCAATAAAGATAGAAATCCAGGACAATTTCCAAGTGCTTTTCCAAGAAATCTCATCTTCATTGCTTCAGTAGAAACAACACCTAGACCACCAATGTTAAATGTCATTAGTGCTAGCTGAGAAGATCTAAATACTAAAAATAACTTCTCTTTTATTCCTGAAAGTCTTAGCAAACCTGATAAAGTTTAAATGAATTTCCTGTATATAGTAATTTCTTTTAAAAACTTACATAAGGTAGAAATAAGTGCATCGAAATCTCCATTTTGTTTTTCAGTCTTATTCTTTAAGCTATAGATATTTTCTATACCTTCACCATAAAGGATCACCATTGAACAACGGATTACTACTGAACTAATAGTAGAATTAAAAGTTCCATGTTTGATAAATATTCTTATATAACGCCTCTGTTGTGATATTTTAACAACCATTTGATATTCGCCGACACTTCTAGGAGTAATGACCATAATTGAACGAAATCTTCTTTTTTTTTGTTGTGAGAGATATATACTGGTATATAATAATTGCTGAAAAGAGGAAAAGTTGTGTATTGATCTCTTTTTATGGAAATAAAATAAAAGATAAAGGACTTACTTTCGGTGGTATAGCCCCTATAATACATAGAAATCTATCATTTTTCTTAATGAATGAACCAACTGAAAGTGATGGAGCATTCAATGCTTCTTTCAAACGTTGAAATTCTTGAGGTAGTAAGACCAATGTAAGTGTAATCATTACAATAGTAACTAATCTTCCCTCTCTTGTCTGAGGTGCAAAGTCACCATATCCAACAGTACCAATTGTAACAACCGAATAATAGAAGAAATCAAATAGTGTAGAGTAATTTTTCGGTGCTGGAGACTCAATTGTAAATATAGCCCCAGCATAAGTTAGAAGAATTGTTGAAGCACCTGCAAAGATACCTATATTTTATGAGAGATAGCCAACTATTTAAGCTAATATTACATTATAAATTTACCTATTATACGTCTTTTAACTGCAGATATTCTTGGAAAAATTGTATCTAACACTGTCTCAGTTCTAAATAGACGAAGAAATCTTAGCCATCCAAATCTACTAAAAAAATAGTATCTTATTCCCTTTTGGAAATTTCTTAGGTTGAAACTTACAGTAATAGCCAACTTTGACTAGACTCATATAAAGGGCTAATATTTATGATTAATAACAAAAATGGAGGTAATGATAAAAAGTCTATTATTTGATAGAAACTGAAAATATATCGGATTGTGCTCTCCTTTTTATACCATGTTGCCACTAACCCTAAAAAGTAAAAGTAAATATCTGATACTTTTAATTATGCACTAGTGAACTTTTTGAAGTAAGTTACCTATTATATAATCATAGGAAAGCATCCATAAGAATGTTGACTCAAAAAAGTAATAAAATTCAGGTACATTCTGAAAATTCCAAGAGTCTATATTTTCTGCTCTATACATTCTTGTTGTAGCCCAAATGTAGACACTTGACCATAACATTGATTTAACGATTAGACCTGAAGAAGAACAAGATAAAAACAATACTCTTATCAAGATTCTTTAAAAAATCATACCTGTCTGATATGCAGGAGTCTGAGTTTGGTACAAACAGAAATCAATTGCACTTTTAATAAATTTTGTACTGTTATTGATGATCTGATTTATACTTGGATATTTCGACTTCTCATTGCATTGTATATCACTGTTCTTAATTGATGAAAATTGACCCATATAATACTTTGATGCCATTTTCTACAATAAGGTAATAATATATTTATCTGTAGAACCTTATCAACCAAATTATATTTAAACTTACTTGCTTCTGAACTTTAGGTATTGCTGCAACCCAGTCATCAGAAGCTGCTTTAGGAATACTAGGACAATGCTCTAATGCATAATCGAAGACACTAGACCTCCATTCATTTCCAGAGAGACTACTTTTAGCTGCATTAAATATATCAGATGTGGATACCAATTCATTGGAATGTTCACTTTTAAAAAATAAAAATAAATTAAGGTTATTCATTTTTAGTAAAGTTTCATTATTAAACTTACTCGGATATTTTATTTATACAAGAGATTTTTTTTTTTAATTTATATAATGTTCTTTTTAATGAAGAAAATAAAACTTTCCAACTATAGCTTGTTGGTGTGACAAACTGTTCGACAGCAAAATATAGCAGAATAAATAATCCACTATTAATACCTGTAAATAAAGCTAACAAATGGTTTACAATTTAAGGATAGGCATACTATACATACCTATTGCAACAATTCCTGGTAGTGAGTATGATTGATTCAATACAATCACTGCAGTTGATAAAATAAAAACACTATAGCCTAGTGTGAAAATTGTTCCTAGTAATCTGATAATGCGCAAATAAATATTAGATCTCTTCACTTATAAATTTGACTTACCTTTTAATATTAATGACCCTATAATCACCATCCTTTGTAATTGTAAAAGTTTCATTATAGAAATGTTTTTCTCCCATAATAGAAGTTGGTGGTAAATTTGGTACAAGTGAGAGGTAATTACAGACAGATCTAAATATATATCTCACAAAGTATATTTATTATAAATGAAATAATTTGAGAAAAATAAAGTATCATGTAGATTTATATCTAGTTTTAACTTATTATAACTTTAGTAAAACTAGTGCTACAATAATTTTCAGATGGCAAATATGCATACTATTTAGAGCGCTCATATGCAACAATATACTGGAGCCAAGTACTAGAAGTTTAGTAAATCTTGACTAAGAAGATGAACCTAATTATAATTAATCCCGAAGATATTAATGAAGATATGGAGGTATTACTTTCAAAAAGACAATCCAGTCATTGTGTAATTGTATTAGGAGTTTCTTTAGGTTCAAAGGTGTTTGTAGGGATAAAAAATTCTGGACGTGGAACTGCGACTGTTATAAAAGTAAGTGAAGAGTTTTGCAATAATACAAGTACAAATAGAAAGTTAGCCGAAGTAAATAAATATTCTGAAGAATTTATCTACAAAGATAATGACGATAAAACCGAAGTATCTATGGCTACAGATGAAATTATATATAGAGACAATGTGCCTGCTAAAGATGACTATTTAGACAAACCTATTATGAAACCTAAGAGAAAAAATATATTTCAGATAAATAGCAATAAACATGTTTCATACAGTGTAGTAGTTCGTCTTGATAGCCCATTTCACAAAGATGAGTACACAGGTGATTTTCCTGTTATTGACCTACTTATAGCGCTACCAAGGCCAAAAGTGTTTGACAAAGTCTTGCAGTATGCAGCATCTATTGGAGTTGGTAGAATAATTTTTGTTTGCACAAACAAATCTGAGAAATCATATTTGAATTCATCAAAGCTTCATAGAGAGTCTATTCATCATAGTATTCAACTTGGATTAGAACAAGCATGTAATACACTCTTCCCTGAAGTTTATCTTTATGCATCATGGAACTCTTGTCTAAAATATCTAAGGTAAGATAAAGAAAGTTCATTATAAAACGACAATATTATTGAATTTTTGTTTAAGGGATGATCTTTTTGATAAAAATACAATGTTAGGTATTATTGCTGATAACAAAAGTAGTACAATTATATCGGATGTAGGACTTCAAAGGCATACTGGTTCTGCAATTATTGCAGTAGGACCAGAGGGTGGATGGAGTCAAAGTGAAATTGATGACTTAATTGGTTTAGGTTTCAAATCTTGCAGTATTGGGTCACGTGTGTTGAAAGTTGAGGCTGCAATGATTGCTTTGTGTTCCCAGGTATGTAATTGCTAGTAAGTACCTTTGTTTCTTACATTACAAATAAATCACACTTTAGGTAGAGCTACTTTTAAGAGATAAAACTATTCGTAATGGGATTGAATCTGCAAGTAGGTCCTTGTGTTGGCCTAAATTCCAAAACAAGCCGGGTAATTTAAGATGCTTTCCTCATTGTTACTTATTTTCCTTATTGATCAATTCTTTTTTCAGGACTTTTAATATTGTCCACTCGCAGTAAAAAGTGAAACTGTGCGTACTAAAGTTGTTGATATATAATTAGTGGGCAGTTTGTACATTATGGTGAATTTTTTTCTTATTGAGTTGTAACAAAAGCAAATATCACACTATGTCCGCCAAAATATCCCAAATATTCTTACTATTTCATATTATACAACATTTATGTTATATCAAATTTTCACTATATGTCACAATCTGATAATACATTTCTACCTGATACTCCCCGAAATCTAGCTGATATAGATGGACGGAACAATAGTGGATTAGGTGATCAATATGGGGATCGAGATATATGTACTAATTTATTATTAAAGCTCCAGAGAACTGAAGAACGAGATATTTCAGTCTTACAAGAAGAGTTATATAAAGATGAAATAAAAGAAAATTATAAATCAAACACCTTATTTAGTGAGCAGACACCAAACAGGATAGATTCAGTACTAATTAAAAGATCATCGCTTATTAGTAAAGATATATTGAAAAGTAAAAATAATTGTTTTGTTTATAATTCGGAATTTCCTGATGAATTTGCCCCAGATAGTGATGTTAGATATTACTCACCGGATATTACAAAGAAAAATAAGAAAAAGCATGATAATCACTTTATACCTAACTTGCCTACTATTAAAAGTGGTCATTCCAAATATTTTCCTGTTGTATGTCTACAAAACTGCAATCAAGTAAATGGAAGAGATAAAATCTCATGTAGCAGTTCAGACAACCAAGACTACCACCCTATTCACAGCATACCTAGTAAAAGAAAGACATATATAAATATTTCAAGTTTACTATGGATATCAGTTGTCAATATAACTCATTTGTTCAAAGAGTTTTTTTTGTATGAGCTCCCAATTTCACTAATTTTATACAGTATCGCTTTCCTGTTGCTTTCCAAACAATAAAATCTTAGTTTGATAGATAATTGCGATATCTCAATTACTCAAATGTATCATCTTTAATTTTTTGGATAAATATCTTAATTTGTTCTTTGCATGTAGAATTACAAATTCTGTTTATTAATGCCATATATGGCATCTCTTCTACTTTTCTTCTACTATTGATTGTTTCCTTTTCTAAAATCCAATTATTGATTGTATCGACTATCAGGGTATCTAAATCACTTTCTGGTATCCAATTCTTCATTTTATCTATAAATTCAAGCAAATCCATGTGTCTATCCTTGTTACTAATATGCTTAGTAGCCAGGGTTAGTAATTCCAAAGGTGGAAGCTCAAGCATTCTTATACTTCTAAACCCAAGTCCAAATTCACCATTTAAAAATATTTTCACTATTGCATCTCTTCTATTATCATAAAATGGACTTAAAATAGAGCTCTTAGCACTGATTCTAGGAAGAGTTCTTATAATAGATGTTTGTAAACCAATAAGTCCTAAAATACGTGATATACAGCTTGAAGACAAACCACCCCATGGTGTTAGATTTATTTTTGAAACATTGATGTCACAAATTGATGTTATCATGATTTTTGAGATGAAAATATTGTTAATATTGGGTCTGTTTTTGGTGCTTAAGTTAGCCTCTTTTAAAAAAAGAGAGTTATTTTCTTTAATTTTTGTTGTTACTACACTCTTTGACCTGCGTCTCAATGAACATAGTGCTGAAGAGAAGTGATCTGTTGCAGCTTCAAGATAACCAATTCTTGCATCTAATTCAATATGGCTAACTTGAGATAGATGAACTGCTAGTGCTCCTGCTAGTGCATGAGGCTGATCACCTAAATTATCATTTGAAACAAGTATTTGATACAAAGTTTCTAATGCCCCATGTTTTGCTAAGTATTTTTGAATTATTTGATTGCAACGCCTTGCAATAGTTGCAGCACGAGACCCACCAAAAGGTATAGCGTCACTAATACTAGATCTGAGAACCATCAATTGATTGGTTTCGTGTGCTTTCCTTACTACTAAATTACAAAATATCTCATCAAATGATAAAATTGCATAATTTGATCCTAATCTAAGTTTACTATTTTGATTCTCACTTAGCACTGATCTAGACTTATGACACAAATCAAAGCACCAACGTAAAATATAAACCATGACTTCCCACCAACAACTTAATCTAGCTAACGATTTTATTACAAATTCGTGATGTGTATTCCCATATAAAACAATTGTACTGATAAAATTGTACCTATTGACTAAGTAAACATTTGTTTGTAAACAAAAGGATCCCATAATCGACTGTGGGAAACAGCATACTTTACTAGAATGATTTTTGTTGGAGGGAAATACTGATAGAGCCTTTTCTTCAACTAATTTCATTACATGCTCCAACAAAAAAGTTGTATGAGGATTAAAATGTGCATAGTGTTCATTATTAATAATATCCTTACTTCTTACTATGTTATTTATCCAATGAGGTAACTTAATAGGTGTAGTATTCATTAATTTTTTGGGTATTATCTTTTGTTGTAATAGTACTTGGCCAAATAATTCTGTTACACGAGATCCAATTACATCATCAAAACTATCAATAATAAATTTCAAAGGTAGAAAGTGGTCTTGAGTGTGTTTTATACCATCTTTTTTTTGAATAATATTTGATGAAGCTAACCCAATGAGTAAATTCAATATTGAGATATTCAATAGACCTGGTGTAGTAAGAAGACTAATTTCTAAAAAGTTTAATCCATCCCTTTCCCAACTAACTTTTGGTACCTCTACGGAACAGAATACTTTCCAATATTTCTGATATATATTTATTATTATATCGTTGCGTGATTGTAGTGATGTATTAATGGTTTTATTAATTAAACTTTTAGAGTTATCAAATTTATCACCTTCAAATTGAGAAAGTAAAGTAGAAATGGCTTTTCTGACATCCACTAAATTATATGTATTTCTAGCTGAGTTAATTTTTTCAGACTCATCTATCTCAATTGTTGCATTATCATTTTTAATCAAATGTTTTTTTGGTAGATCACAGGTCTCATGAGCTTCAGCTTTTGTTAACTCTTTGACAAGGATATCTGCAAAATCGAGTTGATCCATAGATAAAAGGTATTCTACAAGGTTATTTCTTTTGAAACTAGTAATATCATCAATAGAAAATGGGATCTCGGGGAACATTGCCCATAAATCATATAGAAAAGGTAATCCATTTAAAGCAATTCGGAATCTTTTTGCCCCTATATTTACAATACCCCATTGTAAGAGTAGTTTTAGAGAATTCCATAATATTCTGAAAATTGCAAAGTTATCATTGTTAAGTGTATTTTGTTTTATCTCAAAGCTGATAATCTTTTTTGGAAAAGAATAAGCTAAGAAGTCTTTATGAAGATCTATATCTTTATTTTTGTTGAACAAGTTCATCTTTGTCCATTTAAATTTGGAGTATGGAGAAAGTGGTTCTGGTAAATTTTGATCAGTACCTCCACTACATATACTCATTTCAAATGGGTTTGAATGTTGACAGCAAAAGTGAGTAAAACATCTATTAAAATGCCCTCTTTTAACTATATTATATAGTTTAATTGATATTTGATCCGCTACTTCAAATAAAAAGTTAAATACCTCAGTCTTTGGTAACTTAGATAGAATATTCAATGCAAATTGAGTGTCATAATCCTCAATACCTGTAGTATATAGCTTTGAATCTGCAGAATTATTTTCAAAATTTATTGGAAATGTTTTACTACAAATTTCTACGTTGGCACTCCCAAAAATTGCAAAAGCTTCGAAAGTTTTCATATAATCCGTATCTAATTTTTCAATAAGTCCAAAAGAACCCTTTATATAGTCAAAAAATAATTTTTGTACACTTGATGCATGGCCTGCTTCTCTTATAACTAGTTCAATAAGGTCAATTCTTTTATATTTTAGTACCTTTATTAAAAGATAAAATGGACAGTAAATCTCTTTGTTATTATCTTCCTCATTTAAACCTTGAAGTAAATTTAATGAAAGTGATATTGTCCTTAGTACATCTAATTGTTCTTGATTTAAGTTTAAACTTTCGTGTGTACTTATCATGGAGTTGATGATAAGTGACTTATCCTCAATACTTCTGACAGAATTAAATAATATTACGCTATATCTCCATCCTGGAAGTGAACGACTAGTTGATATCTTGTAAATACTGTAATCTTTTATCACACTTATTTCATAGATATCCTGACCTAAGTGAATTGCACCTTTAAAAATTTCAATTAACTTCGACATTTCCATTGAATTGAATATATCTTCTTTTTCTTGAAAGAATAGTAAATAGTTTTCTAACAAATCCTTTATTAGCCCATTAATCTCATTGTATTGTACTTTATTTTCATGATTTATAGGTAAAATAGTGTCAATTATTACAGAAGCAGAATGAAATAAGTTTTTTTTTATAGCAAAATTAAGAATGTTAAAAATACCATTTATTGTTTCACATTCCATTAGTACAGATTTCCAGGATTCCCACTGGCCATTGCTATTTATTGAAATTTCATGATAGGCATTTATGCGTATCTTAGTGTACTCTAGCTTTGACAATAAAGTCGAGTTTGAGTTAACACCTATATCAGTAAATTCGCCAAGTGATTCTTGAAGTAGTTCGCTTTTAATATTTCTTGAACAAAGTTCGATCAAATCCATTAATAGTTCTATATCCCATTTTTTCCACAACTTTGTTATGTAAAAAAACATTTTTTTAGAATCCTTTATTGATGCCACAAATTTATGCAAAGTATCAGAACTTAAACTAGGAACACTAATATCTCTATCCAGAACAGATATTATAAAATTCTGTATTATGACTTGTTCAAGAAAATTTAGATTAAAATGCTTTTTCATTTGAGCACCATATGCAAGATTATTAGAGATAAACCCCTGAAGATATTTTATGGCTTCAGAGTATTCAGAATTCCTTAATAAATAATCAATAGCCAAAATTATTAGAAATCGATACTCAAGATTTCTATTGTCATAAATTATATATAGAGGAATTTTATTATTTAAAAATATCTCTTTGTTGATTGTAGCATTATAATTGATCTTCTTCAATATATCTAATTTTTCTATTCTAAATTCAAGTAGTTCTCTAAGTATTTCGAAACCAATAGGTAGTGAGCTAGAAATAATATTTAGAGCACATTTCCATATGGTATAGCCTTCATCAATCTCAAAAAAGAATATTTCATAGGCTGTTAAAAATATTGATAAGTTAGATGAATAAAGGTCTTTAAACATGTAGTTAAATTCTTTCTCTGCTATACTTACATTTTGACTTAGAGAATAATATTTTAGATAGTCACTTACACTTGGGGTAAAAGATAGTATAGTGGTAAATAAATCTAAATTCATAATTTTAGCCAATTCTCTACTTTCATCATATAGTTTTAATTCAAAGAATGTGTGATAAATAATATCTTCAGGAGAAATTGCTAATATTGGCCATATTTTATTGTGTTCATTTGACCGAAAAATTATCTTCAAGATATTATAAATATAATCTAATACAGTGAGCAAGAAATTAGATGAAGTATTATCATCTTTAAGTGCATTAATACTCTGTTTTAGTAGTTGAATAATTGATATAAAGTGTTCAGTAGGTAACTGGTTTATGTCATCGGAATTTTTCTTAGTTATTTTTCCAAGAGATTGAACTAAAGTTGTTGTTATTTCACGTTTACTTAGCATTCTATCCAAGTGTGTGCGAATCATAGATGGTTGAAGTGGTAATGTATGAATTTCCATCATATACATAGTTAGTGAGTCAATAGTTGGTGATTCCAGAAATATAAGTAGACGATCTAAGGTTACTGATATAGTACTTAAGTACTCATTATCCAATACTTCACAGTACTTTTGTACTATATTTTTTGAGAGTTGTAATAAATTATTTGAGGTCTCATAAGAATTTGTATTGGTATTAGATATTACATAGTCCATCAATATATAAAGTTTATATATGTTTGGATGATATCTCATTAACCATCCTATCTCCATATCATCTACATAACAGATCTTTTGGAACTGATTTAACCAAATCTCCATTTGTTCCATTGGTTGAGTTATATCTACCGAAACGAACTCACTTTCACTAAACTCATGACCTAAATTTAAGTATTCAAGTATTGAGTGGAATATGTAAAAACTGGGAAATGAAAAATCAGCCTCTAGCAATTTTTGGAAAAGAATACTATCAAAGAGTAGTGGTAAAAAGGTATATCCATCATTTGAAAGAAATTGAATTTTATGAATGGCACCTTCATAATTATTAATAAATATTAGTTTCAATGCTAAAGAGTGGTTATTTAACAAATCTTCCATATTCCAAGATGTAATATTGTCCTCACACTCCTCTGTTGATAAGTCCAAAATCCCCAAAGTAACTTCATAGTTCATAGTTCTGCAGAACCATGGGGAGTTGTAGTATACCTTCCTATTCTTCACTCTTTTTCTTTCTAGTTGAACAAATGATCCAATCTTAGTTGTAGGATAAATATCAATTGCATCTATTTTGAAATTTATATCCAATACTTCTCCAAACCACCAACTAAAAATATGGTTTGAAATATCCTGACTTGCAAAATCAGGACTCAAGTCTACAAAACTCGTAAACAGTTTAAACTCTAAAAGATAGGAAAGTCTGCACATTATTTCATTATTTACGTGCAAGATTATTGGTAAACCGTTGAAGTTTTGTGTCCAAGTGGTTAAGTAATATATTATGCAACTTACAGTATCCAGATTAAGAAAGGGATCTATCAATGTATCATTAGTATTGCTCTGATCTACTCTATAAAAGGGCAATATAATAAAGCACCATAGGAACTGTGCTAGGTATTTGCTTGATTTCAAGCTATCTATTTTTAATGAGGCCTTCTCTAATGTAGATGCAATTTTTCTGTTGCTACATTTGTTGCTTAGATCAAGACTAATTTGGTAAATTAATATATAACATCGCAATAGGTCCCTGATGTCAAACCAATTTTTGTCATACTCTTCATTTAAAAGGCCTACATCAATAAACCTTGAAATAAGATGTTCAAACTCTTTCCACTTTTTGAATGATTTCATTGAATTATTTTGAATATTAATTTGCATGAGATATTCTATAACACAGTGTTCTTTGGATAAATAGGTGTATATTTCATCTACTTTATCAAGTAGTGCCGAACTTACTTCTAAAGAATTCTCTGCTATCCATAATGCAACAGCTAATCGTGTATATCTTGCATCTAATTCAGTATTTAATTTCATATCTCCACAAGAATATATACTTTCATTAAGCCTATAGGGTATCCATAATTTTTTTAGTATTTCCCAGTTTACTTGTAAGTTATCGCTCCATATTAAGTGTATTGCTAGGGAACGGAAGTGAGGAAAACAAGCTAATACTTTATTTGTTATGTTTAGTCTAGTAAAAATACTGTTGAAGTCTGTATATTCATAGATTTTGTTGCTCTCAAGAATAATTTCTAAAGGTACTTCAAGAGCGTGTCTTTGAGAAATATTAATCCAATTCCAGTATTTGACCCAAAAGTAATAATCATCTTTAGAGAGACTTAATATAGTAAAAGTATCTGAGTTTTCCCCATCTAAAAGAGGATTAATAAAAGTAGAGGAGAGAAACTTCGAATAATCGAAAATTCCCACTTTTGTATTTTCAGTACAATGAAAAAACCATACATTTTCACATGTGATCAAAATTTCCATAAGTATTTCCGATTGCACATTGTTTAAAATATTTGAAATGCAATTTTGTTTTCCATTCTCAAAACTTTGCATAAACTTTCTGTAAAATTCACCGTTACTTGAGTCAATTGACTCAATACACTTGTGTATTGAAGACTGAAAATATTTGCAAATAGTAACAATGTATTTTATTAGTTCTAATGAAGTAATTTTCTTGTAATATCCCATCTTTTCTGAAAATCTGATAGCATCTTCCATGCAATTTAAAATCAAATCTTTATTTTCACTTAAAAATAGTTTAAAAATCAAATCACCAAATTCGATTTGGCAAAAATTACTGATTATGCAACATATTACGAGTAGAATTACTATGGTTATTGCAGGATGTTCCTCTGACTTTAAAGCTGTAATATTTATATCATGTTTAAAGCTAAATTCACTAAAAGTCTGCAGTAATAGAAAATCAGTAAAGTATTCCAAGTATTGCAATTCTAAATTTTTCAAATACAGAAAGATAGTATTATAAAAGTGGGATTCAAGGTTGTTACATACTGTATCCATTGACAATATTGCTTTTAAGCAGCATGATATAAAAATCCATTGTATTTTGATTCTACAAATTTTTGTAATTTTCTCTATAGTAAAGTATAAATTGGAATTTTCTAGATATTTTGTTCCAATATTATAAAACTTGAATTTTAAACAGTTTAATAGAGAACACCCCAATCTAGGTAACAAATAAGTAATTGATACTAATTGATTAAGTGTGTCTTTGCTTAATATTTGGAAGTATCCAGAATCATATTCCAAAAGTTTTTCATTATACTCTGAAATTTCAGATTTTAAGTCAATTATATACGACGGGTAACGGTTTAATAATAGGGGAAGGGATTTATTTTTAGGTAATATACTTAAAGTTGGTATGTATATAGTACTAGGTAATTCATGGAAATCTTCGGCAATATTTATGAGATTATGTAACAACCGGATTTCCTTTATGCTATTAGGTAATATATTTTCATTAGGACAATCAAGTAGTATTTGGGCCAATATAACATTGAATTCAAGCTGCCTGAATATCCATTCAGGGAAGCTATTCTTGTAGGTAGAAAGATTGTAGAACTCTGTCAAGCATAGTAATCCTAAGTGAGCCGACGAAGGTACTGAGACCGATAATTGCCAGTCTGGTGGAGGACCATAGAGTATTATACACTTTATTAGATTAGATGCTTTTTTTGGATTAGATAAAGCGAGATGCTTTATAACTGCACGAGCTAGTTCAAATTGTCCTATTGAAAGATAGTTACATGCTAGCGTGAAGAGTAAGCTATCTTGATTCTCTTCTAAAAATGAAAATAAATAAGAATTAGAGTCATTAAGATTCCATTCTCTATCACTTAGCATCACAAAAATAATTATAGCTTATAATGTAACTACAGACTTGTTAGTTCCCTGAACATCTTACCTTCAGCTAGAATGTGCCTGTAGTATAACCGCGTTTGCATAGAACTAATACATTTGTTTATCTATTTCCATTGCAAGTAAATCAACATATATCTTTAAAGTAGCAACTCACAATGGTAATATATTCAGGTACAGTATTATTAAAAATCAATATCATTTGTATTAGTATAATTGATTCTTCCTAATATAGAAAAGTACTGAGTAGTAAAATAGCCTAAGAGTTTTAGATCTGTCTCTTTTATAGCTGTATATTTGTCTAAAAATAACAAGGTGGTACTCCTTGAATAAATCCTATTTGAATATACTTCTAATTTCTATGCATCTTAGCAGTTACTTGGAAGTGTATATTTTTATGGTAACTAATACATTTGAGAAGGCTAGTGTAAATAAACTCAGATAACTTAAGATAGTGATTGGTAATACCAAAATAAACTCTTTAAAATTGTTAGTAAAGTAATATACATAATTTAGTTTCTTGTACCGCTTTGAAGTAAGCAAGTGTTTTTTAGAAGTAAAATCTTAGAGATAATGATTAATTAGAAGTTTATATTCCACTAACTTAATAGATTGATCTCGTGACAAATAGACAGTTCGCGGATACGAATTTTTTGATACATGAATCTACGTATTAAACATAGATGCTCGTATTAGGGAAGGTGATCACTCAGATTGCTAGCAAACACTCAAAAGATCCCCATCAGAAATTCAGTATTCACCCTAAAGTATACTATTTAGAGGTGTACTATTTTTGAAATATATCTTTATATTTGTAGAATGAAACAGTATTTTTTATTATTTCTATTACTTACTGGTACACTTGCAGCTCCTCAAAAGCCAGCTGCACCAGGTGTAGCGTCCCCATTGCCACATAACAAGGGTCAAATCCCAGCATTTGTTGAAACTCCTGTTGAAAGTTGTCCTCCAGGCTACGTTATGGAACATGGAGTTTGTGTTCAAAGAATCCAAGTGCCTCAAATCCCATTTTGCCAAGAACCTGCAATCTATCATGAAGGTCACTGTTTAATTGTTACAGCTCCATTGAAGCAATGTCCTCCAGGATATGAGATATCAGGAAAACAGTGCACAAGAACTAAAACAGCACCTCAACAACCATCTTGTCCACCTGGGACGACTTTGCAAGGCAATGAATGTATATCAAAGCATGTTATTGATACTGTATGCCCACCAGGGTTTGTTGATAATGGACGTGATTGTGTAGCGTTTTCTCCACCTGATAAATCTTGTCCTCCAGGTTTTACATTTTCAGGGAAGCAGTGTGTACAGTCTGATACTGCACCTCCCAACCCTGAATGTCCTCCTGGGACTGTATTGGAGAATGGAACATGCAAACTCATTCAGCAAGTAGATACTATATGCCCACCTGGGTTTGTTGAGGAGGGAAATAGATGTGTCCAGTATTTGCCAGCAAACAAAATATGTCCACCAGGTTTTAATCTATCTGGGCAGCAATGTATGGCACCTGAATCAGCAGAATTAGAATCAACTTGTCCTCCAAATACAATATTGGAGAATGGAAAGTGTAAGGTCATTAAAAATGTAGATATGGTGTGTCCCCCAGGTTATACAGACTCTGGAGATGAATGTGTACTTTATGTGGCTCCAGCTAAGGAGTGCCCCCCAAATTTTACACTGCAAGGGTTGCAATGTGTTCAAACGAACACCGCATCAACACAACCAGTATGTCCACCAGGAACTGTGCTACAAGATAATGCATGTGTATCAGTACAGTCTATTGATGCAATCTGTCCTCCAGAGTACTTAGATAATGGTAAAGATTGTGTAAAGTACTCACCTGTTACCAAAGATTGTCCACCTGGATTCCTATTATCTGGAAATCGATGTGTGCAGTTACAAACAGCTCCAACAGAGTTGGAATGTCCACCTGGAACTGTACTGAAAAATAATGAGTGTCAGTCTACTGAAAGAGTTGATACAATATGTCCTCCTGGTTTCTTAGATAATGGTCAAGACTGTGTTCAATTTGCGGCCCCAGAAAAGTCATGTCCACCTGGATTTTCTTTATCAGGAAAACAATGTATTCAGACTGAAACTTCCCCGAGAAATCCTTTGTGTCCTCCAGGGACAACTATGGAAGGTAATACCTGTGTTGCAACTGAGCTTATTGATGCAGTTTGTCCACCAGGATTCCTTGATAATGGATCTGATTGTATTCAATTTGCCCAGCCCGAAAAAGAGTGCCCAGCTGGATTTGTTTTAACTGGTAAACAATGCAGTCAATCCACTCAAGCTTCACCACAACCTGAGTGTCCACCCGGTACAACTCTCGTAAATGGACAATGCCAAAGAGTTGAGAAGATCAATTTAGTTTGTCCTACGGGATTCTTAGACAATGGTGCAAATTGTGTTTCCTTTTCAGCTCCAAGTAAAGAATGCCCTCATGGATATGTACTTAATGGGAATCAATGTGAGCAAATACGTGAAGTACCTTTAGTTCCTGAGTGTCCACCTGGATATACACTACAAGGATCACAATGCACAGCTGTAAAAATGATTGATGCAATTTGTCCAGATGGATTCTTACCTAATGGAGATAATTGCATACAATTTTCTCCGGCTTCAACTGTCTGTCCTACTGGATTCTCATTTCAAGGACAACAATGTGTACAGTCCACACTCTCCCCCAAGTCTCCAGAATGCCCTCCTGGCTCAATTTTGGATGGAGATTCTTGTGTCAGGCTTGTCCCAGGTTCTCTTCAATATGTTTGTCCAGCTGGTGTGAGAGAAGGTGATGTTTGTGTTGAGAGAAAAACTAGTTCTCCTTTGTTTGAGTGTCCACCTGGTTATTCTATAGAGAGCGGCAAGCAATGTGTTAGAAGAAGTCAATATGATTGTTCAATAACAACATATGTTACAGAGTGTCGTACACCAGATGTAAAGGCTCTAAGACGTCTTGCTACTAAGGATTCAACATCATTTGTATCTGTACAAGAAGGGGTAGATTCCCACAGTCACAACCATGGTCATACACATCATGTACATGGTCACACACATCATGTACATGGACCCGCACCAACTATCCATACACAACATCATAAGGAGGCACCTCGTCCAATTTGTGAGGATGTACCTAAGATTACGCCAAAGACATGTACAAAAGCCGATTCATTACCTGCTATCCCTATTTGTGAGGATAATTCTGAATTAGTTGGAAAGGAGTGTGTTTTGACAACTTATTATCCTCTAGAGGCAATATGCCAAGATGGAACTCGATCTAAGGATTGTGCTAAGTTTGTGAAAATACCTCCTACATTAAAGTGCCCATCTGGTACTACTGATGTAGGGAATCAATGTCAAAAGAGCCAATACACACCTTATGATCTTGCCTGCCCAGCTGGATTTTCCCTTGTTGGAGATAAGTGTGCAACAACAAGAGATAGAATTTGTCCAAATGACAACTGTGAAAAGGTAGTTACTGCATCTCCATCTCTAACTTGTCCTCCAGGTTACCATCAGATAGATGGTGTAGTTGAGACAAGTTATAGTCATCATCACCGTCATCTTGCGGTTGCTCAGTCAACTGGTCATGGCTATAATAATCATCATCATAGTCATGGTCACCATCATGCTTATCCCGCTGCAGCTCCAGTTCAAGTACCAGTACCAGTTCAAGTACCAGTACCAGTTCAAGTACCAGTACCAGTTCAAGTACCAGCACCTGTTCAAGTACCAGCACCTGTTCAAGTACCAGCACCTGTTCAAGTACAGACACAAATGAGGTGTATTCATGCTGACCATGCACCATACACACTTCAGTGTCCAACTGGAGCACGTCTCATTGCTGATAAGTGCGCAACTTATGCAGATAAGATATGTCCAAATGGAAATTGCGAACGTGTATACAATGAACCAGTTGCTTTAGTCTGTCCTCCAGGATTTACATCGACAAAGCCACAGTCTTCACTAAATGGGCTTAGTCATCACCATAGTCATCATCAAAAATCATCTGCTGAATGTATAAAAACAGTATTTGCACCATATATGTTGAGTTGCCAATTACCATTTGTTCTGGAAGGTGATAAATGCGCTCAAAAAACAGAAAAGGTTTGTTTGCAAGGGGATTGCAGACGTAATGTTGTAGTAAATCCAACATACACATGTCCCCCAGGATTTAGAAATGCTCATGGCATCCAAACAGCAATTGCTTCGAGTAAACATGGAGGTCATCATACAATCGTCCCATCAGCTGAGTGCGTCAAGACTACATTTGATGAATACCTACTTGTTTGTGCTCCAGGTTTTGTATTACTTGGAGATAGATGTGCCCAGTTTACTAATAAGATATGTCCTAATGGAAACTGTGAACGTCTTATTACTCAGCCTGCTGCTGTAGTGTGCCCACCTGGATATTCAAAACCTCAAGCTAGTATTTCTGTACAAGGGCACTCACATGGAAATAGTGGTCATGGTCACCACCATTTATCATCCCAAGAGTGTACAAAGCAGATATACTCTCCATATGACCTTTCTTGTCCGGCAGGGTACGAAATTATTGGGGATAAGTGTGCTATTCATACTGCCAAGGTATGCCCTGATGGCAATTGTGAACAACTAGTTAGATCTCCACCAACTATGGAGTGTCCACCAGGATTTTATAGACCTCAGGCAGGTATTACTATAAGATCACATGGTCATAAGGCGAGTGGTGTTAGTCAATGTTTGAGAAATATATATGAACCTTATTCATTACAGTGTCCCAATGGTTTCCGCTTACTGGGAGATATGTGTCAACAATCTGCAGCAAAGGTTTGTCCAAACAACAACTGTGAAAGAGTTAACTTTATAACACCAATAGTATCTTGCCCACCAGGCTTTGAACGAAGTGGCCAAAGATGTATAACTAATGAGTATGCTGATTATGAACTCGCCTGTCCTCCAGGCTTAGTAGTTGTTAGTGACAAGTGCGCCAAATACACAGATAAAGTTTGTCCAAATGGAGATTGCGATCGTGTGAAAACATTCCCACCTGAACTTGTCTGTCCACCAGGATATACAATGGAATCTGGAGTAGCTGCTGGAAATCCTAAGAATATAGCGGTCTCATCTCATTCAGGTCATCATCATTCATTAGGACATCATCAACGTTCGGTCATGGCACCAACAAATATTGTGAGGACAACAGTCTGCATAAGAGAAGTGTTTGCACCTTACTCTTTGAGTTGCACGTCTGATAGTCAATTATTGGGAGATAGATGCGCCAGGTATGCACCTAAGGTGTGTCCATCTGGTGGATGTGAAAAGATCGACACCACACCTTTAATGTCAAGTTGTCCAGCAGGCTATGTTACAGATCGTGATGGAACGTGTTATATTGTTGAATATGCTCCTTTTGCACTTACTTGTGCTGAACCATACACATTATTTGACAATAAGGAATGCGTTCTTGTTACAAAACCTGATAGTAAATGCCCTGAAAATACAGAAAAGACACCAACAGGTTGTATCAAGAAAGTTATTACTACTCCAATTGTTTCGTATGAAACTACCTGTATAGGGCCAAGCTGTGATGCAGCAGCTTAAGGTCTCTTCTTTAAGACCATATCAACATTCTTTATGGTAAAGATTTCTTTTGTAGAAAACATGTACTTTCAGTTATTTGCTACTTTAATTTTACCACTACATTGACTTCTGAGCTTACTTTCTGTTGAGTCAGCTGACTTCTATATTTGCACATTTCAAATGAATAGTGTATATTAGCGGTGTGTCGGTTAAACAAGGTAACACTATCTATATATAGGTCAGATGAAAAAGTGATGGGAACGGGATTCGAACCCGCGAAAACTAGCACCTCGAACTAGCGCCTTAGACCGCTCGGCCATCCCACCATATCCCTCGCTATCCTAAACTAATTAAAGTGTTAAAGCTTATTACAATATTCTAGAAAGAACACACAACATAATGTTCTAGAACAGGTAATATATAGGTGTAAAGAATATTCCAGAGAGTCTTACTTATACTTAATGTCTTTATATTTAACCTATAATTCTCTTCTAAAGTATCTAAACAATTTTTAAGGAGTATATTGTCTAACTATATACTTTAGTCTCATCTATCTGAGATATAAGATCTTTATATATATCATTTTATATTCTAGATACTAAAATAGCAAACTTATTGTGAATACTTTTTGCCTATAACAATATCTAAAAAACTCATCACTAGCCTTTCCTTAATAATGTATTACTTAGTGCTATAACAATGTATACCCATAAAAAACAAGAATGGAAATAATCCTGGTTTGCATATTGCAATGCAAGCAATATAGTATATTGGGGTTGTATACAGAAATATAAAGCTACCATATATCTGTTCAAGACCTGGGAAATTCAGGGAGTAAGGAACAGATGATGCAATTAACCATATCAGTAAGAGCAGCCCACAAATACTAGTGCTAGTAAATTAAATATGAAGCATGAATTAATAAGACAGCATAGTAGGGCATTTACAGTGAAGATCGTTGTCCTATAAACACACATCCCTACAGATTCAATATCCATATTTGTTTGGCCGTTACTGTTGAGTTGCCCATTAGTCCAATGTAAACTTGTTCCATATTGTAATAGTACTAGTGGCACAATAACTAGTGTAGCAGCCAAGTAATATTGCATACAAGATCCAGATCAAAAGTATGCCGGTACCATACTCATGAACTTTCTGTGGTGCATCATCTATTGAGTTGTAGATTTTTGCTATACAGGTATGCAGCTCTTTGGTACCTATCTTCAAATATTTCCTTTTATTAATATTAGGCAGCATTACATATTTTACAAATAAAGTAGCTTTGAATATTTGATACTTTATGTAGGTATATGGATATATACATTTGCTCTTTGTTTTGCTATCATAAGATTCATGATGTGAAGATTTCTTAAATAGTTCTTTTGGGTCAGAAATTAATTTGTTTTTTAAATTGAGATATTCTGAAATAATATCTTTTAGCTAATAAAAGTATACAAAGGGCCATATATGACATGGTGGAGTCTTATACAATAGCTGTGATTCTTCAGGTACATAGTGTGGTAAGTTCTTATATAGTACAAGTGCAATCATAGGTACTGTAATAAATATTAACCCACAGAGTTGTTTAGCCTATGGATTATGTATATCTAGACCTGAAAATCCATTATAATAACAAAATGCAAATGCTGTCATACAGGATGAGATATTGTTAAAAATATTGAAATATATTAGTGTTGAATTCTTCCTCAGACCCTCTTTACCATGAAATAATAATGAATGGAGATGGGAGAATTTAATATTCCAAAATTTGCAGTTTTTGTTGCCTGTATCCCTTCTCTGTCAAAGATTCCAATGCCTACTTTTGCTGATATTATCATCCCAACATCATTTGCTTCATCATCCATTGCAAGAGAGTGTACCTTTGGATTAAATTTTGTACACAACTGCAAAAGTATAAAGTTTCGTCTTGGAGAGACTCTATGCTAGAATTATAGATGCTTTTGAAACTAAGGTAAAGTATTTATTCAGTAATTTCGAATCAGTAAGTATTATATCCCAATGCTGAACAATAGTAATACTAGATTTATGATAGTATCGATTTCATTAGTAGATGAAATATTATCCATGTCTACTTCTATTTCTTGGATTGTCAACTTTGATATTCATTATTTCCAGATTTCTCTATATCAGAAAAATCTTCTCTTAAGTATAGAGGAACAGAATAGATATTTTCATATATAGGGCTTTTGGGAAGTATATGGTCTCCTTTAGGTTGGATAGGGATTTGTTCAATATTTTCAAAATATTTGGTTTATTACTGTTTAGAATAATATTTTTTTTTTTTTTTTTAAATAGTAAACCTTCAGGATTATTTATTTTGGATTGAGTTGGAAAGTTTGAATAAAACATAAATGAGTTTAGGCTCTTAAGTTCTACTTCCAAAGGATTACTTTTCTTTTTTCTTCTCGAATACATAAAGTAAAATTTTAACTGTGAAGTTATAGCTTCGGAACTTTTTCCATCAATAATTAAATTACACGTCATTTGGTCTAATAAATTGCAACTATAACCTATATTCACTGCCGTTTCAAACTTGTCCCCCGTTAACACCCAAAGTCTTATATCTGCATCTTTCATATCACTAATAAGTTCCGGAACTCCTTGAAGTTTATCTTCAATTCTAATAATTCCTATGTTTATTTTCTGCTCAATAAATGTAGAAATCTCCCTAGTCTTAACTGAATTGTAGTTTGAATATTTAGGATTTTTCAGTTAATTATTTTAAATTAGACAGTATTTACTAAAGAATCACTCAAGTTGTGAATTTCTTCTGAGTATGTTCTATATTCATCTTCCTCTAAATATCTGTAACCTAGTACTAAAGTTCTTAGACCATTTGAAGAAAGTTTGTAGATAATAGATTCAGTTAAATCTCTAGATTTATTGTCAAGTAATGTAATTTTAAAGATACTAGTATCTGTACCTTTAATTAACAATTTTTTGGAATGAAGATATTCTGAAGGCAAAGTAGTCATGTTTAATGAATTGTTAAGGAAGCTCTTCAATTTCATGTACATTTCTTGTATGATCAGACTCATTCTTCTACGTTCATGATAGAATTGCAGAGAATCAAAAACATCAATCGAAATAATGGGGCAATATAATATTTAGCGTAGTTGAAAAGTAAAATTAGATCATTCTGAATTTTATCTTGTAAAAGTTGATAAATATCAAGTATCTATGATAAAAGACCTTGATACTGATGAAAATTTTTCCATATAATCAGAGTTACATACAAATTTACATGTGTCAAATAAAGTTTGGTAATACTCACAATTTTTGACCCAACCCAACTAGTCTAGCTTGATGAGTTGTTAAAATTATTTCAAGTTTATCTAGATAATGCTTCCAAAATTCAACTCCCAAAAGTCTTGCAGCTTCTGAAATTGCCAGCTCATCAGGACTTGTAGATTGGTAGTGAACTTTTTTCATGATTAGTAATTGAGTTCCATCAGATCTATATCGAAGGGGATATGCTGCACGGATAGCAAAATTAATATTTGACTCATGTATAACATCTTAGCTGGAGTTATTGAATGAATTTATAGGATCCACTATTGCAAGACATGTATGGCAAATACTTAAAATTAAAAGCGTAACTTTTAGTGAATCATAGTTTTCAAAACATAGCAAAGGTTTCCACAACGATGATACATAGTTATTTTGTTGTAAGAACATGTTTTTATCTTCAAAATAGCAGATATTAAAAAATTAGGAGTTATCTACACCAAAATAAATGTACTTTACTTTCATATCATTCTCAGTTATAGTATCTGTTTTATCTGTAAATATGTGATATTGCCTAGTTCTTCAAGCAGGTTAGTAGATTAACATGTAGCATATGTCCCGCTAATTGGATCACATTCGTTTGTCATTTGTTAAAAAGTAAACCTGAATTATCCTGATAATTTCAAGAAGTATTATTAAATCAATAGGTATATCTGGTGTAAAAAGAACCACTACACTCCCAAGTACTATAAAAAGAATTTTTGCAGAATTCTGAATACCTGAAGTTAAATTTAAAGATAAGTCTCTATTTAAGATATAATGTGGTTAATGATTTGATATGAAAATGATTAAAAAATTGTGAGCTTAAACTTATAAATGCGATGAATAAGCAAAAAGTTATTTGAAGAAATACTAATATGCCTACATGCTTTTGTATAGTTGATTCTAAGTGACTCCATTTATATTTAGGCAGGTGTGAGGTACGGAATATTATAGTCTGGTGATTGGTATAAACTACACAGCCATAGCAACCACTCAGTATTATCTAATGAAGTACTTCTAGGTAAAAACTGATCATATCCAATATCAATGGTCTCTTCAAATTCTTCGGGGTTATTTGCCGATGTAATATGGTGAGAACCAGAGGAGTATAGTTTTTCAAAAGGAATTTCACATTCAAATTTTATTCTAATTTTTCCAACAAAAGACTCGTCTATAAATATAAATAATTTCGAGATATCAGCTATACATGCTTTACCTTTAAGATTAGTTTCTCCATCCAAATTCTTTGTTACAATAAATACAACTCCACAATAGTCAGAAGAGTGAAAAAGGATGAGATCGGTAAGAAAGTATTCGACGTCATAGATTTTCACTATATCATCCACCTCTATATCTTGTCACTTTTTTTTTTTTTTTTAAAGACCCATCTATGGTAAAATAAATAGCTGCTCTATTTTTTCTTCCCAATAACTTTTGTGTCTCTTTATATCATTCAAAGCATCTTTAGTAGAGGAAACATGCAGAATTATTATTAATGGGATAAGCGATGATGGTCTCCCGCCAGTCAGAAATATCAGGAATAAGCTGCATGATAACCATTGCAAGAATATAAAGATATTACAAAACCTTGTAACATATAAAAACAGATTGAGAGGCAAAAAGTTAATCAAGTTGTATTTTGAAGTCCTTATTTTGTTTGATTCCCTTTTCGTAGAAGTGTGTTCATCTTCAGGATAGATCTTAGGATTTGAGATAAATTTCCTGGTTAGATATTCAGATTCAAATCTTAAGTTGCCAAATATCTTATTGTTTTATATATTTCCAGGTATTCATATTATATAAGACACATATTTAGGACTTACAATATTATCTCATTAAAAATAACGAGGTATACAGACTTTGTGAGTTTGTTGTGTGTGGGACATAATTGGGCGCTTTCAGACACTCTAAGTCGGATAGGTAAATGAAAGTGGTCTCCCATTACTGGTATTTTTTCTGGTTTTATAAAATCAATTTTAAATTATATGTAGAGGGTAGAGAATCTTATTACTAACAAGTTTTTTTCATGGGAATTTCCAGGTTTTATCGCTGGATTTCTGAAAGGTATCCTCAAATTAATGAAGTTATTGGGAATGGTGATACTCCGATATTTGACAACTTGTATTTAGATGTTAATGGTATTGCCCATAATAGTATTCATAATAATGAGATGACTGTGTCATATTCAGGGCTGAATTTAAGTTTTGGTGGATCCCCTGAAATATGGACAGGAATTTTCAAATACATAAGTAGGCTAGTTAATATAGTGAAACCGAAGAAAGTTGTATATATTGCAGTGGATGGTGTTGCACCTAGAGCGAAGATGAATCAGCAGAGAAGTAGAAGGTTTAGGTCTGCAAGAGATGCTGCTTTAATGGAGGAATTAGCTGTCAGAAACTCTGAATTTGCAAGCAAAACTAATACGTTCGACTCAAACTGTATAACTCCTGGGACAAGTTTCATGTATGAATTAAATCGTCAATTAAAGTTTTTTGTTCACTACCAGATACAAAATGACCCAATATGGAGGAACTTAGAAGTGATATTAAGTGGTTCTGATATACCTGGGGAAGGTGAACATAAAATAATGGATTACATTAGGTGTATAAAGTCACAACCAGATTATAATAATAACACTAGACACTGTCTATATGGTTTAGATGCTGACTTGATAATGTTGTCACTTGCATCACATGAACCTCACTTCTCTCTACTTCGTGAGGAGATTAAATTTGTTCCTTCAAAGGTTTTGGATAATCGCATTATATTTACAAAGGATAAATTCCAATTTCTACATATATCTATTTTACGAGAATATTTAGTGAGAGAGCTAAATCCTATATATTCTGTATCTAAATTGGATCTGAATGTAAGATATATGGATGAAATGGATGTTCAGGATATAGTTTCTGGGTATAAAGATGAAAGTATAACTGTGACTACTCCTAAATTAGTTCAAAGTTCTTTCAATATTAATTTAGATTTTATGATGGATGAAGAGCGTCTGATTGACGACTTTATTTTTTTGGGCTACATTGTTGGAAATGACTTCTTACCACATATTCCATTCCATACAGTAGATAACGGACTAGATCGCATCCTTTGTAGTTACAGAAATTATTTGGCTTCATTTCAACAAACTAATTTCTGCAAAGCACCATGGTTACTTGAAGATTGTGGTAGGGTCAATTTTTGCAACTTTTTGCGTTTTCTAGTTTGGCACACAAGATCTGAGCATGAAGAGGCTAAAAAACTCCTAAATAGTTCTGATTACTGGGTATCTGTAATTCCTAATAACTCAAAATCTAGCGATATTCTTGGGTTACCAAAGTTTTCAAAGTCTCTTTCAGTAGATAAAGATAATTTGCGTTTTCAGTGGCAGGCTAAAAGACCAAGTACTCTTGAAGAAATGCGCTGGAGATACTATTTTGTTAAAATGGGCATTGATGCAAATCAGATTAGAGATAATAATATAGATTTACTAGATCATACTAGCATATCTGAGTCAAAACGAGATGAACTTGTATTTGAAACTTTAGAAGATCTAGTTTTCTGCTATTTAGAAGGGTTACAATGGGTTAGTTACTACTACTTCCGTGGAACACCTTCTTGGCGTTGGTTTTATTCTTATAGATATGCTCCTTATGCATGTGACATTGCAGCTATACTGAACCACTGGTTAAGGTTGGGCAAAATTACTCGTGTTAACAAATCAGAAATGAATCTTTCGATGGAATCCGATATACTTAATATAAAAAAGATGTATAAAGACGGGATACACCTAAATAATATGGTATTCCAATATATACTGGGAACTCCTTTACAACCATTCGAACAATTAATGGGAGTTTTACCTTCGCGTAGTTCAAATTTACTACCTGAACCATTTAGAAGACTGTTTATGAATAAAAAGTCCCCAGTAATTGATTACTACCCCTCTCAGTTTGATATTGATATGGAAGGTATTAAAGTTCCATGGGGTGGAGTTACACTGATTCCATTTATTGATGAGAGACTTCTTTTAAAATCCATTAATTACGTTTTATCTAATAGTGGATTTGGAGATGCAGATTTTTTAAATTTTAATAGTAAGTGTGAAGCTGTAACTAGCGATTTATCTATACATAAAAGATGTGTGTTTGTATTGGAGGGGTCATCAATACCGACAAAATACGTTGATCTGGGATTTCAAGCTGATACTAGCAAGATAAATGAGTCCGAATATTTAACTTTAGATGAAAAGAAGAGAAATATGGCTGGTGAGCTTAGAATATACTTTTATGATGAATATATTCCAGGTGGATATATTGAAAGTACAGTCCCATCTTATATACCATCACTACTTGACTGCAAAGTTGCATCTAAGATGTACTTGCACCCAAAATTTCCGCAAGGTACTATTCACTTCCCCAACAAGCTACTTGAAGGTACAATAATACCTTTGGATGGGTTCCCTAGCTTTAGGAGATTAGACTTCGAACCATTCTTTGGTCTGGGAGTTAATATATTTGGAAGTGAAAGTAAGAACGAATCTTTGTACTTTTCAGTATCATCAAAACATATATCTAAAGAGTGGATAAGAGAATTACTAGAAACCCCTCCTAATATGCTACTAAATAAATCATCCAATGTTTGCATATTAGTAGATTATCCGAGAGCTCACACAGCTGAGATAGTTTCTTTGAAAACTCAAAAATATATAGTAAAACCAAGACTGCTACTACCGCCAATAATTACATTAAATGAAGAGCCTGATGAATTATACCGTGCTTTATTAAATGAACATGGTCAACTGAAAAGACGTGGGATTACCCTACAACATGATATCCCTTGTGATTTCAACTTAGACAAAATTTTTTTTGAGCTAGGCTCCTATAAAGATAGCAGGAAAACGAAAATAGATGTTGAAAACAAAGTAATTTTAGATCCTATACCTGGAAACTGTTTAGTTGAAGTCAGACTTGCAGAGGAATATAACGAAGATGAAAATGGAATAGTACATTATAAATTTTCTAACAGGACAAGATACTTTTTACTTCCCTTAATTATGAATAAAAGATTTATAGGTAATTCTCGTAGATATGAACAGAAAGTGGGATTTTATGCGGGTGCCAGGGTTTTGTGCTTAAATAAATCTAGTGAATGTTTCGGACATATAGGGTATATTTTGGAAGAAAATTCGAATATGAACAATGTATTATCTAGATTTCAAATGAATAAAAAGTCCTTTGACACGAAGTTGTTTCAAAAGAAAATATTTGAGTATGCACTAAGAGACCTAAAGTCAATTCAATGGTTTTCAATACAAGATGCTGCGAAGATCTTGTATAAGCCATTAATTGCATGTTTAAAGAAAGGTGGTATGAGCGACACCTTAGCTACTAAGTACATGTACTATTCAACAGATATATTAAGTAAACTTATTATGGGTCCTATTTTCGTTAAATGTCATGACAGGTCTCTTCATGATATTTCTATGATATTATTCAGTCAGGACAAACGGCAAAGGATTAAATTATACCTTCCTCTTTATAGTCAATACACAAACAGGGATTCATATAAAACAGCTGCAAATACTATTATTCATAAAGGAACTCCAATTATAAGCAATGAATCTATCAAATATATAAAAGAGTATATTGAGACATTTCAACTATTTGTTTTGGCAATATTCAAGTGCTTTGTAAATTTGTCTACAGTTAATATTGAGAAATCATTAGATAGTCCATATTATCTATCTTCCGATATAGAGGGGAGTATAATTACTGAAGTTGAGTCTAGTGAACGTTGCAATGAAGATACTTTAAATGAAAATGAGAAAGTCACTTCTGTAAGGCGCATTCATGTCAGGGAGATATTTACGAATATTGCAGAGCCAAAGGACCAAGATTTTGCATTTAACCAGGCAATAGGAATACTGAAAAAACAGATCTATAGAAAAGTTGCATTTGTACATAACCATAGTAATAGTGTCTCAATTCTACCATCAACGATCCAAAGATTAGAGAAACTTACTAATTCACTGAACTTTGGAGATAATAAGGAAAATTCTAAATATATAATAGAGAAAGGTACAGAATTTTTACTACATGAATTAAGTCATTGCTTTTCATCTTTATTAAACAGATTTATTAACCATAATGGTCTTACATTAGGTCTTAGAATTGTTTATATTCGTGGAAATGGTGGAGTGGTACCATTTGGATCAACTGGAACAATTGTTGCAACATGTAGTGGGATTAGATCAGGGAGAGATTCATTTAAAACACCTATGGTAGAAGTTCTTTTAGATAGATGCTGTATTAATGCAACCAATTTAGGAGGTAAATGCTCCAACTTGCGTGGAATAATAGTTCCAGCTTGTGAATGTATTCCAATATTTCCATTTCTTTCATCAATCAATACAAAAGATCATATATCTTCAATATTAGAATGTTTGGATTTAATCAATAATGAAGATTCAAAGGATAAGTATTTACAGCAGGCTAGTAAAAGAAATTCTTCAGGTCATAGAAATTATTGGAATAAGGCAGCCCAAAATGTGGAAAGTAAATGTAACAATAAATATAGTTTAAATATAATGGAGGAATGCAACCCAATCCAAGAGCTTAAAATTGAAAATATCAAAGAAGAACAAAGAAAGGAGTATATTACTAAAATGAAGGTATTAAAAGGGAAATTCGTGGAGGAATTTGAACTAGAAACATCCGACTTTGCCCCCTCACCTGAGTCTATAAGTAATCCAATATTTGGGAAGGGAAGTGACTTTGGATATAATTCAAATATTGATGAGGCTATGAGTGTAAAGTTAAAAAAATTACTGAATATTTCCAATAAAAAAAAGATGTGATATTTAATCTTAAACTTTGCAGAACTTGCACTAATTAAATATTTCTTTTTTTTAGGCATTTAAAGTATTTTTTATTTTGAGATAACTTTGACCAATTTCGTCTTTTTTTTCTTTATGATTCTGTTTCGCTACTTGTTATTCCTTCTGTATAAATAATATTAGCAATGTAATATACTTCAAAATTATTGTATACTTTAGATTAATCACTATACCAAATTACAGTAAATACTAATACTACCTTCAAAAGTAGTTCTAATAGCATATTTTCCAACCAATCCCATAAATAAATATTCTGCAATTTTTTTTTAAAATATTGACTTCTTGAATAATGTGGATTTTATGATTTATTCCTGTTAAAAATGTTGCTATTATTTTAGATAAAGTTCACTATCAAATATTTTTCATGCTGAGCTCTGTGATCTACTTTCACTCTTCCTAATTACTATAGATTTAAAGTTATGGGAACAAACATCTGTATAATGTTAAGGAAGAGCACAAAGTAACTTAAAAAAATGCTTTAAAATACTTTATTAAGATTATCAAAATTACTTGTTCGATACCTAATATTTGTGAAAATAGAGTAGTTGAAATATTCTGTATTAATAAAAAAGTAGATAAATTTATTACTATTGTAAAATATGAAGGTAATGTTAGGAGCTAATAACATCTTTGAAGCTAATAACACTCAGGCTTAACTAACAATCTGGTTCATGACTGTAGCTGCAAATAAAGTTTTGATATACAGTATATTTTGTAGAAATTATAATTTTTTATTGAAATAAATATTGCATCGTAGTAAAACCTTTAATGGCTTACAACATTGGATCACATAAATTGTTTAATCATTTGGAATTATATGATGCAAGTATTCTGAATATGTTTTTGAATTTTATATAAGAATCAATGGTACTACCAATAATGATGTCCTTATATTCATAAGATAAATAAAATAGATGATGAGTGAAATATACTTAGTATAGCGAAATTTTAGAAATCAAATAACAAAGTTAACACTTTAAAACTTGAAAAAATAAAAGATATAAAGTTGCGAAATTACATTAAGAACATACCAGTAGTAAATGAAATGTACGGAAACTGTATTGATAAAAGTAGTGTTAAGTATATCACTGGATTTCTTATTAGCTAATTTCTCAGTATATGCCTTTTCACTAAACCTAAGACTACTAAGGGAATATTATTAATTAACAGTAGTATTGTAAACAATTTTAAAATTAGAAATATATATATTTTGCTGACAGTGCAAAGTGTATTTTAGGACAGAATATTGATATCACACTTAGCAACCTTATGATATTTAAGACGAAATATTGAAATTACTACGTATCTTAAGATGAAAGCCACGAGCAAAGTTTGCTACTTTTTGGAGTTGATCATACTCTCTTTACGTTCCCAGTCTGAATTGGTATATATCTTCAATAGGTATGCCTTTTAATGCTGTCAATATATATGCCACAGCCAGCCCTGAAAATTTAATATATTAGGCATTTAATTACCTATTAATAGTATAAGAAGCCCACTATGATGATTTATTTCACCTTTTAGAAGGAGTCATATAACATGCAAGACTAAATATTAATTTACTGTACATTTCTCAAACTGAGAGGGGGGAGGAATTCAAACTATCTTAATACTCTAAAACCTATATAGCGGTAATATTTGAGCACAAGTTACTACCGCCAAACAGAAATTCTTTATAATGTGCCCCACCATACTGGAGGAATTACCTTAAAGTACAAGCCCAATAGGACATGTAGTGGAAGAAATTACAAAGTAGAAATGGGCACTGAATAATGATGCCATTTATTGGGAATGGTTTGTTTAGTGACATTATTAGGGCATCTAGCAAGGAACTAGAGCTGGAAAGAGTCAGAACGGAGTTGTCTAATTTGAGAAATGTAATACATCATCAAAGTGATCTAGCAAGAAGTGATTATATTCAATTTAACTTAAAAGAGAAACGTAAGGTAATCTGGAAATTAGTATATGTATATATGCTTGGATATGATATTGACTTTGGGCATATGGAAATAATTGAATTGATAGGATCTCACTCATACTCTGATAAATTTTGTGGTTACACAGCTGCCTCAGTAATATTTCGTGATCAACCCGATTTATTAAGGTTAATAATTAATACATTAAAGAATGACTTGAATAACTGCTATGAAGCTTTACGTATATCTGCAAAGTCTACACATAGTTCAAATGCAAATGTAGAATCTATGTCTATTATCAATGAAATACGTAAACTGTACAGTAAAAGGAAGTTTGAACCAATTCAGCATTTAAAAGAGGCTATAGGATCAATTGCTTTGAACTGCATAAGTAACTCAGCAACAGTTGATATTGCAGTAAATTTATTTTTGGACGTAAAGAAGATAGCAGAGATACCAAGAGAAAATCAAACTGTCAGGTGTCATTATATCCGTTCAAAAGCAATTATTTGTCTCCTAAAATTATATCAATGTTGTCCTGATATATTACCAGCAATTGAATGGACAGAAAAGTTGATTACTGACTTTCAGTATGAGAGAAATATTGGATGCTTGCTTTGTCTATGCTCTTTAATTCAAGGCTGTTTAGAAAGGCAGAGAGATATGTCACAAACAATTTCAATAAAATTTGACTACAAAAAAGAAAGCTATGGATCTAATTTTTTGGAGAACCCTACCACAATTGTAAATAAAGTTCACCAAACCCAAACCTTTAGAGAAGAAAAGGGAGATGATACACTCAATGAAGACTATAGCACTGGTAAATTCCCACTTGAGGAATGGAAAGATATAGTTCCACAAGTTATATCTACATTGGCTAGGATTCGTTCAGGAGATTGTCCTAGTGGATATATCTTTCACAAAGTACCATCATTTTGGCTTCAAATAAAACTCATAGAGATATTGCAATATTTTGAACTTCCAAAAAGTGATCTTATTATAGTGAGGCGCATATATGAATTAATGGAAGATATATATTTAAATGCTATTCATGTAACTAAACAAAATTTATGCAAAGTGTCAGGAGACAAGGATTATGATAGTGTTGCAGTGTCATGTACCATTGGAATTGCATATGAAATCTCACGATATATATCTAGAATTTATGATGAGGAATTTCCTCAAAACATAGTTTATCTTCTGGGGATATTTTTGATAAATTTACTTTATATGGAAAGCATAGATTATATATCTCTTTCTTTGTCACTACTATTCGAATGTCTCTCTATTAGTGCAGTGACAGATATGTGTAGAAAAAATATTGCAATCATTCTGCATTATTCAAATATGAATGATCTCTTTATAAGTATATATGCTTTGAGGATATCTGTGCAAATTTGTAATAGCAGAAATTGGAAGTTTATTGCTAAAGAGCTCTTGAATAATATTACACATAAAATAATAAACCTAAATGGAAATGAGAATACTGATATGAAGAGTAATTTTGGACTTGGAGAAAGTAGTTTTGATGGTTATGGATATAATCGAGATCAAAGTTATCTGGAAGAATTTCTCATTCACATATGCTATCTGGTACGCAAATTTGCAAAATCCTATGACATTTCACTAAAAGTCATCAGTATTATTTTCCAACATATACAGAATAATCAATCTATTGGTGAAAATTCAACTTTCGCCTTGTCAGATAGTTCACTGTTTCAGATCATGGATATTCTATGTGGTGTGGAAAGTGGTGAGACTGACTCAAATAATTTGCCCAATGAAAGAAAGGAATTGGTAGAGGATCCAACTAAATCATTGGAGTATATAGCTCCTGATATAATAAAGAGTTATGCAGCATATAAAGGATATAAGACACTAACAAGAATAATAAGGAACTCTTGTATTTTGACTGTATCTTGTCAAGGAATTAGATGGATTTGTTTCTTAATTGGGGAATATGGTAGCTTAATAACAAATAAAGTACCTATAACTCATCAGGTTGGGGTGTTATTGCAACTTCATGATATTATTACTATTATCAATGAGCAGGAAAATCTAGTCTCTATTAAAAGTATGATACTACTTGCTTTTACGAAACTATACTGTCATACAGATACCGTTACTCAGAATCATATGCTTGAAAAGATCAAATTAGATTACAATAGCTGTAATTTATCTCAAGGAACTAGTGAATTCCTGGACACCATAATAATGAGTACTACTAACTGCAATACCCCATCAAATTATACAGATTCACCTATTATCCGTAATTTACTACAAAACTCTTTAAATAGGAATAAGCACAGTGATTTACAACACTCCTCTAAACTATCTGATCATTTAGCTCAAGTAATACCAACATTAGATATACCAATTGCATTTAGACAGCTAAATATTACTAGATGCCCAATAAAACAGTTATGGCATATTCTGTGTCTATTAAAGGAAGGCAATTTATATAGCAATACATACCTAACGGTATATTTCAAGCATGGAAAATACTCTAATGGAACTGGGGAATGTTATATTAATCTAAAGTTCCACAAAGTAAAAAGTAACTGCATGGCAATTAGGATAATTAGTACTGATATAAAATTAAATGTTATTAGAAATACTCAAGCTAATACTACAAATAAAGTTAATGCTTTTCAAACAACCATAGTAAACAATATATGTGGTACTTACATTGATGATGACAAGGTTATAGAGCAAACTTTGATTACAAGATGTGGAAAATCTTATTTAAATCCACCTCTTTATATAATAACATTATCAATTGCAAAATTAAATGAGGAAACTACAGAAGTCTTGAAGTCTGAAGATGGGTATTTAGAAAATGAACACTTGGATAATAACTTAAATCAACGAGTAAAGATACCGTTAAGATTACCTATAATACTTACTCAGTTTATGCTACCAACAAAAGATATGACTGATAAGGAATTTGAATATTTCTGGAATAAATTTGGCGAAGTATCAGCAAATGGTACTTTATCTATACCCTTAGTGGAAGTACCTTTATATTTATCTCTATTAAATTTCAATACTAACAAGTTGCTAATCCAGGAATATTCGAGGACACATCTCAGTACATCAACATTATGCTTAGAAAACTATAAAAGAATTCCATGCATGGTTAAAGTGAGGATTACTCAGAGCTCCAATCAAATACCTGAACAAAAAGTAGATAGCTTAAAACTGAATAAACACACTGTAGATATCAATGTAAGATCAAGCTCTATTGCTGTAGCTAAAGTTGTCAAATATATCTTAGTATCATATATTCTAGTTAATCCTAACTAAATATAGCTGAAAGTTAGAAAGTTAGTAACCTTAGTTTATGTAGATATCATACTCAATTTCGATTTAATATATAACTTTTAATAAAACACGAAAGACTTAAGTTCCAATAATATGAAGAGTTTTTAGGGAATTGTGAAGTATTTATGAAGTATTTGGAGAGTTAGTTGAGTTGAATTTCATAGGATTTTGTCCAAGACAGGTTTGAGCCACAGATTGAAATAACTTCTCAACCTCTGGTGCTAAATGTACAAATGAACAGCTCCAAAAGGAATATTTAGGATTTTTAATTAATTCAATAAATGTTATTAGTAACCCCCAAGGATGAGGACGATGAACAATCAACCTTTCCAGTAACACACGGGTAATCTGTTCCTGTAATATGGAATCATTGCACTTAGCAAATAGCCATAATAGCAAACTACTAAAGTAGTATGTATGTGAGTTTGGATATCCCAGGAAGTTTGCAATAGCTGATACAAAGACAAATCTACCTTCCATATCGAGAGTTTTACATAAAAATAGAAAAATACTCAGAGATGGGTTGCTTACTGTCTCAAATGTTTCTAGAGATTGTTGAGTTTGATCTTCTATAATTGAAGTTCCTACATTAATAGTTGTTTGCTCAATAGATTCATTGACCTTTCTATTGATATTCACATTGTTACTAGGAATAGTGCTATTGTTATCATTGTTGCTGTTTGTGCTGACTCCATTTGGGAGATGTATCCCAACATAAAGTAACAAACCCGTTATCACTGGTAAGGAATATTTACTTCCAAATCTAAGCGCATCCTCCTTCAGTAACTTCAACTTACTCAATATAACAGACAGTATTGTAATATCTCTAGAAATCCAGTATTTATCTATGTCAAATTTAATACCTTTGTACAAAATATATACTCCATAATTTGCCATCATCCTTGGTACCATCTTCATTTCAGGTAAATTTTCTATCTTGAGAGTAGGTAAAAATGGATCAGGTAGCTTCATATTTCGTGGGAATGATGACAGAATTAAATTACGGATTTGGATACAGTTACTTGGAAGAGTATCACAAAAACTACAACTGTAATCGCAAAGGAATTCAGGAAAGTCATGTAATAGTACAAGAAGAATTCTTAAAAGAGCACCATATATGCTTTTAATACTGGTTTCCAACTGAACATTACGTAAATATGGAGAAATAAAAATAAACAATTGAAGTAGTAGTGCATGGTATGGTTGCCAACCTTTAATGTGGCGCAGTAAGTAAGGGAACAAACGATTATTTGATATGATCTGTACCCAAGCGTATACAAAACTTGGAACTCTATTAGGATTGAGATATTGCAAATTATGAATAATACTTAGCATACAAGTGAAATGGATTAATTCAGTATTAAAACCAATAGTATCATACTCTTCAAGGAGTGAATAAAAAATACGATAATATGGTCGCTGATTAAAGTTGGCGTTTTCAGCATCACGATGTATTATTCTTACTAATATGGATAAAAATTTGTGTGTTATTACAACAGCTGTCATTTGTTGTGGGTCGATATATCTAGCCATAGTTGTTATTAGCCTTACAAGTGCATCTAGTGGAAAAGGATCCATATTCGGTTTCACAGTCAATTCTGCTAAAGGTAAATCATCAAAATTCCCTTTTTGTAACCCACTGCTCAAACTTAAAGTAATAGCTCTCTCAGTACATACTGTGAAAAACTTCTCAGTAGTATCATCCATTCTTAATAATCCTTGCCTAGAAAGTCGCTGCAAAAATAGATTTCGATAAGGATTATTACGTTCAGTTGCACCACATCCATTGAAAACAGTAATTCTTAATAGCAAAATCCATTCATCAAAAATAGTATTTACTCCTTTTATAACGTCAAAAGAGGGTGAAATAGGATATGGAATAGCCGCATAGTGTGGTGTTAATATTAGGTCAGTATTTCTCTGAATAATATTCTGAAAAGTTAAGATTGTAGGAACTACACCACCTATCCAATAATCATTAATACACTTATTATGTTTGCTAGCAGTAAATGCCAATAATGATGACTCAACTCGAAGTCTGAGATCTCCTAAGGTCACAGTTATAGGATGTGGTTTGAGAGAAGATCCTGGTAATATGACAGGAATAGATGAAATATTACTGCTTTGCAAAATAGTATTGCTATTTGCAGCAAGGCGATTTATTACTATCTGAGTTGTAATAGGTAATTTCTGGAATATTGGAAAATGCCAATCCTCTAGACTTCTGTAAAAAAGCTTTAATACAAATTCGACAACACGCATCCCTCTATGACTGTGATATCCAGGGGCTGAGTTAGAGTCAGACAAGGAAGTGAGTGCATTATCCAATAAACTAGAAAGCGAAATGTCAAATTCATCAAGTGGTACGAGATCATATCTTAATGCACCAACAACTATGTCAATAGAATACTTAGGATCTTCAATAGTATAAATAAACCAACCCGTGGCTTCCTTTCGGAGCTTGAGCCAAAATTCATGATTGTAAAGTGACAATTGGTGACATAATGTAAGAAATACTTCAATATGTATAAGTGCTGCATCACATCCTAAAGATGCAGTTATATAGCGACTAGATGGTACTACACCGGTAATACTCTGCTGAAAAGCTGCTCCAGCATCAAATAAAGTTTTAAATAACTTCTGAGCCATTCCAATAAGTGCATCTTCTCTATGAGAAATTGACGAGCCTATAACAAATAAGATCCGACACAAATAGAAAATATTATGATCAGAAGGTAAAGAAGACAAGATAGAGAGTACTATATGAGCTGTAGTTGGTAAATGCACTGAAACTATATTTGATCCAAGTGGAAGTGAGTACTTTATAGGCTCTGTAATGTTTACTGAAATCCCACTGGCACTCAAAGTGTTCGAAACTGGCACAGTTGAATTTTGTTTCGCTATTATAGGAGGATATAGTGCAATTTCACGAATTATATCTTTAATCTGACCAAGGCATTCTTCTATCCTCATCATTAAAGGTTGATATGCTAATTCATAAACTAAAGGAACTCTCACTGGTTCTGGTGGTTGAACTATCGGAGATGATAAAGAATTGTTTGAACTCGTCCCACTTAATGATTCATGCTGCAAGTATTGATTACCATGTGCACTGCTCACAACTGAAGATGAGTTTATTTGCTGCGACTGATGTTGACTATACAAGTCACTTACATTTGAATTTGTACCTACAGTAGATATTGAGACATTATTTACAGATTGAGTTGGTTGCTGGTTCCCTGTAGTATCAGGCAATAGTCCACCATTATCGCGACGTTCTATATTCCTCATGGCTGTATACTGTAAAAAGTCCTTATATAATTGTAAATGCCTTAGAGACCCCGAACGATACTTCAAAGAATCAGGTAAAGAAGCCCAAAAAGTTGCTGCATTCTGTGTGTTAGGACCTCCATAATAGTTAATATCAACGAATGGATGCCCTGCTTCACGAGCTTTCCGCCTAGCTATAATTCCGGGAGAGATAATGTCATCTACTTCTTCAATAGCACGTTCTATAACTGCCTGCTCAACAACTTGGCAACCCAAATCAATATTGTCACTACAAATAACTTGAATTACCTGTTCAATCAAGACATGATCCTCACCCTCTCTTGTTGGGTTTGGATGTAAAACCTGTCTTAACTGACCTGTAAAAGCCACTCTAAGTGGCTCACGGCATGCAGCAACAGCCATAGAACCTGAAAGTGCAGCAACCATCAAATGAGCTGCTCTTTTATATATATTTTCATCTTGTTCAAACGCAAATTCTTTACCCACTACTTCACGGGTTGTCAAGGCTGCAATTCTTACTGACCTTGGTATAACAACTTGAAGTATCTCTCTTATTGATCTATCTAAAGCTAGAGGAACAAGAGGACGTAAAGAAGGTTGTATTTGGAAAAGAGCTACTGAGGGTGATATTAATACTTTATTGGCCCAATATTGAATATCAGATGAAGATGAAGGAATATGTTGGGCTTGTGACTGTTGCAATATCATTTGTGAGCCTGAATATCCAGGTGGCAGAAATGTTGATGCAAGTTGAGAATCTCCAGTTCCACTTTGAAATATCTGAGACTGTGTAGTTACATTGCTTATATTTCCAGAATTTACATGTATATTAGAACTTGTATCTCCATGATTGCCATTGATAAGATATGTACTATTATTTGATACCGCTCTTGGTCTATCTTCGTTAGTAGAAGATGTGGTACCACCAGTACGTATCTTCTGAATATTAAGATTCAAAAAGTCAGTCTTCCCAATGTAGTCCATTAAGCTCAAATTAAGTTGCTTAAATAGTAGTTCTATCTCAAACATATTTGATTTTGCATTAGATACTGAATGAACTTCAGCGAGTAAATATAACAGGTTGTTAGTCCAAGGATTGGGAGGTTTGAAACAACTACTCTTGACATTTTCCAGTATTTTACAAATAAATGGCAAAACTGAAGCAATACAACCACATGAATAACTATCTATAACAAGTTGTCTTGGATTCAAATACTTGTGAATAATTGGTTGATTACGACCAATAGTTATTTGGCCCAACCAGAATCCTAAATTTCGCAAAACATTTACATACGATGACACATCATTAAGTAAACTCGCAAAACAAAGCAGTGCCTTGATACAGTCATAGCTTGCCAAGGTTACCGTTTCAATTATATAACCTTCACTCTTTCCAATTTGCCCCTTATGTACGATTGGCTGTATGGAATTATTGTCTAAGGAAGGCAGTATCTTAAGTCTTGAGCATGAATTAGAGTCAATAATAGTACCTTCCTTCTGTAAAGCAGCGTCTAGGCGAAGTAAAAAGCTAATATATATAGAGTGATTGTTCTTCTCTTTAGAAGCTCTACTTTTTACCAAATAGAATGCAAACCAAGGACCATACTGTGGATTATTCTTCAATATATCTGCTATCTCTGTAACCTTCATATCAATATTTGTGCTTGCCAAAGTATTACATACAGTGAATATATGCTCTATAGTTTGCTCAGGTGGAATTTGCAATGTCTGAATTATAGAGGGGTCATTAATTAATTTCTCCAAGCTACCCAACCCAAAGCCTTGTAACTGTTCCATTGTTACATTACTTGGGAGCTGAGTTCTTCCCTTCAAATTTAGTGTAATAAGACTCCCAAATCTGCGATCCATTATTGAACTGAAATTAGATCTTATGTCAATATTCAAGTTAGTATTAGGACTATTAAACCCAAGTGCAATCACTTCTGGATGCAACAGTGATATAATAGTCGAAGGAGGTGTGGGCTCTTTTATTCCTAAATGCTCAAGAGTATCATTGTCAACATAAAGTATATTGCGCAAATTTTCAGGTAAAATAAAGTAACATGCCTCACAGTATTCAATGTACTCACCAATAACAGGTTTCAAGGAGGATGAGATATTACAAATAGCTGACAAGAATTGAGGGAAGTGGATGAAACGATCAATAAATTGCTCCATTGCAATAACACCAAAGCAAAACATTTTTGTCCATGGGACCTTTCGAAGTGCCTCTAATATACATCTTAAGACAAATACTAAAGCATTACCATAAGAAATCAACAAGTCTTCATGCACCAACCGACCTAATAAATGGGCAGTGATGCTTAATTCCATAGGTGGATATTTAGGAAATGACCTACACTCATCAAATAGTGTATGTAATATTGCGTTGAGCAATTTACTCTCCTTTGTAGCTTCATTAGGACTATTGATTGCTGTCAAGTGAAGTGTTTTTATAGTATTAATAAGATCATTGACAGTAACCTGTCTAGTATAACATTTCGTAAAATATTCCTTTACTTCATTCCCAATATCTATACTTGAATTACAATCAGCAAACTCTTTAGTAGAGTTATTTATATTAACCTCGCAAGGGATTGGAGACAATGACTCTGAAATATAACTTGGTGACTTCTCTATCTGGCTAACTTCTTCAATACTTTTCAAGTAGCTCCCAGACAATTGTTTAGGTACCTGATCTTCACTATAATCTGAAGAGGTATCTTTTATATTTATATTTATATTTATCTTATCTATATCTCTAGCAGGGAGTACTGAAACTAAAGCTAACTCACTATCTATCTGAGTATCAGTAATTCTTTCAAATTCTTTAAGAGCATTAATTAACCCATCTATCGAACCCTTCTCATATCCAAATATATCAGCACCCTCAGTTTCAAGAGAATTTCTGGCAATCTCAACTGAGAATGAGCTTAAGCACCAGCAAGAATAAGCAAATGATGAAGTCTCACAGGATGACTTCCATGAATCGGTTGGAGATGGTAACTGAGGTTTCCCAAGAGACAAATTCCTCCTAACAATTCTTGCAGCATATATTTTTAAATTAGAAGGAGACTTAGTAGGCAGTGTAGGTAGAAATGCACGTCTATTAACCAGGACCATCTGTAAATCTGCAGATGCATATGTCATATAAACTAAACGAGCACGTAGATAATCAAGTATACAGGCCACAAATATAACTGTATCACTATTATCAGGGGTGCAATTCAGCCTCAATTTAAATAAGTAAGAAAGTACTTCTGAAGCAGATTGACGAGAATCACTACATTCACTCTTGCATAGTTCTGGAGATCCAAGAGAACCTAAACTAAGTGCTGCAAATATTAGATCTAAAGTAAGAAACCACCAATGGAAGTAGTCTATACATTCTGCGGAATAATCTTTCATAAAGGCTTGGTATTTTTCACTGCTACCTATATGTTCATCAGCTTCAATACATTTCTCATCGTCATTTAACGAAAATGGGATTTGATAGCTCCATTCATCATAACAATATAACCAAAATATATCTCTAGTAAGCTTAGATATACTCGACATAATAGTTATTGATGCAATACAGTAACATAAAGATATCTGCCCTAGTAAATCATGTACAAATTGGCACTTTCCATGCTTTGAAGGATTTGCATTAACAGCAGTAAATAACAGTAGTAATACTGGATCAAAATATCTACCAAGATGGAATTCCTTGTCATATGATGAAGACAAAGGATTGGTTGAAGTAATATTACTATTTAAAGGTGCTAATATAAAATTGCGGATGTTTGGAAGGCAAAGCCTAAGTAGGCTTAATGCGGAGATCTTTCTATTTGGAATTACAATATTATTCAGGTCCTGAATCTTAATTCTCAGTTCTTCGGATATATTTGCATATTCCATACTACAGTCATAAATTTGAGATATTGAGACTAAAATACCGACAGGGGCATATTTAGGTGCTTCGTAAAACAGTAGATAATGCACCTTATCACGTATCTCATCATTTTCCAGTTTTTTACATAAAGATATAAGTAGTTGAACTAGATGTAAGCACATCCATATTCCACAAGATCCATTAGATGAGCGATTTCCTAGTTTTGACAATCCATACTTCTGTAAAGTATCATCAGGTTTACCCACTATACCTTCATTTACCAATGCTGAAAGGGTTGTGTTGCATATTTCAACAATAGAGGGATGAATAAAAGATTCATCCAAAGTTAAAATGATGTCATCTCTAGAGTCCAATATTGGCTCGCCATTTACTCCAGAAATATCTAAATTTTGACTTGGTGGGTTATCCTGATATTTAGCATGATTCATATCATCATTTACTTCAAAACACATTCTGCATATTTTGAGGAGAAAAACTGACAACATATTAATATTCTTCCATTCCTCTTTTATGAAGATTCGCAAAGGGACGATACAATTCAAACCGTAATGTTGTATATTATTATTATTGCTATCATACTTGATGCTGCAACCATATAAACCACAGAATAGCTCGAAAGATCCATCATTCTCTTCTATAAGTAGATTATTATCTGATCTTATAAATTCTGTGAATACAATATCCCACGGGATAACGGAATTCTCCTCATATAACGAAACAGCCCTATTTGTACCTGCTACAAATACACTTGGGTTCCAACCTGATTTCATATATTCATAAGTACTATTATTATTAAACTGTGCATCAGCTGCAGTATTACTCAATTCATTCCATCGAGCTCGTAAAACTGCTGTAAAATTACTTGACTCATTATCTAATAGTCTCCTGTCCTCAATACCGTTACTTGATGTATGTTCTAGCATATATATCATGGCATCTACTATTTCTTTCACTATATTTCCAGTGTCAAATTTCCATCTCTGTATTACTTCTCCAAAAGAATCAATACTATATGTGCATGATGGTCCCAAATCCCTTAAAATATGACAGATACGTTTGTCTCTTCCACTCTCTCCTCCAGTAGATACTTGATCTACCATAATGCATTAATCTCAGCCAATTACTAGAAGAAAAAAAAATATTGTAAATCCCCCACTAATTTCTTATTAATTTACTAATATACGTAGCCATTAAAAATTACCTCTTGCTGTACATATTCCTGCAGCCCATTATTCGGAAATGTCCCGTGTCTCCCCTTAAGGGGTACCAATACGCACTTTGCCTCCTTTATTTTTGAACTAGATTTGTACAACTCAATTCTCAATCTAATCACAAACAGTTAATATCACATAATTGTACTAGCTACCTTTGATAATATATATCACCTTTATATATAATGATTAATAGTAAACAAATGAACTATTTGTCTTGAATATTGACAAACACTTCACATGGTATTTGTGACATTGTATTAGTAAATACAATAACACCAAGTTTTCCTTAATCAAATTAGTTGAAAAAGTGTGTATCTTATTGGTTACAATTAAAGTTTTGGAAGTCCCAAGTCTCGCACTAAAAAAGATGCTTATTTAAAATAATTAAACTATATTCATCTATTCACTTATTACGAAATGTTAGTATTTATTATCTATAAGAAAATTGATGCAAATAACTCAGTTAGAACTCGCATTCGTACAGAATAATATTTATCTTCTCCATCTATCTGTTGAATATGTTCCCTGTGGTTATCATATCTATTATAGCTTCTACTAGTCGAAATATAATTAAAATCAGCATCTGAATTCCGAATAGTTGCATAGAGCAAAGTAGTATATCTTTGGTAGCACTTTGTCTCATGGGGAATATTATCAGCACCTTGCCACCTTCTTGTAACGCAAAAAGTTACCATATATGGTCCAAATATATCTTGAATCATCGAATCATAGTATATGTGATTGCTTATACAGTGAAATGGTGTGTGGAGGTTATTACATACCTCCAGGGGGCACTTACTCTTTCTAAGTAGCAAGGGTAAAGCTGGAGCATCAGCAGGATACTCTAAAGGCATATTTTGGTGATAGTGGGCATACTTTATTTGATAATATTCATTTGGTATAAAATATTGCGGCGTTCTATAATTCCTTAAGTCAATTATATTGTTAACATTGCCATTATCATCGGTCTCAATACAGTCATCAATTGAGTAACGCCATTCCCCATCTACAATGTATTTGTAGCAATGAATATCTTTGGAAAGTTCGACAACAGTTATATGGTCATGGCCATTCCGGTACAGTTTTATTTTTTCATCTATATTCCATTTGTTAAAGCTTCCAACTACAAATACTTCATTCCCTCCATGGGTCCACTTTAGCAAACATTGCACCTTATCATTATCAGATTCAGGTTGAGTCTGTACCTTTTCAGCTATTATAAGTGAGGAAGACGAAGACTGATTTAGGGAGGAAGAAGAAGGAGATGAAGAAGTTGTTCCCATAAGAGTGGTCCTGCTTCACATAATATTTCTCAAAAAGCCTTCGGCTAAAGCTTAGCGCTTATTTAAGCTGTTACCTGATATATGGTTGCTAAAATGAGGTGTGGAATTTTTTTTTTCAAATTTTTATAAAAAAATTAATAATAAAATTTATCACTTGACTTGTAAGAAATGAAAGGAAATAACGTAGATTGTAATAAAAAAGACTACTACTCCAAACATGAATCAGTCTTCAACTTCTTTAAACGTCTGTCTCCAGTACTCTTATTTCTATCAGTAATATTTACAATGGGTCTTTGTATTGCTGTGCGTTTATTTGCAGTAGTGAGATATGAAGCCATTATACATGAATTTGATCCCCACTTCAATTATAGAACTTCCCAGTATCTATCAAACAATGGGTTTTATGCCTTCTGGAATTGGTTTGATAGCAGGAGTTGGTATCCACTAGGTCGCCCTGTAGGCCAGACCTTATTTCCAGGATTGATGTTAACAGCAGATTTCATGAGGCGTTTAGCCCACCAATTTGGTATTTTAGTTAGTATACGACATGTCTGTGTATTTACTGGACCTATTATGTCGAGTCTATCTGCTTTAGCTTCCTATTTACTGGTCTACCAGGTTAACAGAAGGAATGAAACCGGAATGTTAGCGGCACTATTTACTGGTATATCACCAACATATTTGAGTAGGAGTGTTGCTGGGAGTTATGACAATGAAGCTGTTGCTATATTTGCTTTAATTATAAGCTTTGCATTATATCTGCGAGCTATTAATGATGGTCGTATTTTAAGTTCACTCCTAGCATCTCTTGCATATAATTATATGACTATGAGCTGGGGAGGCTATGTTTTTATAATAAATACTATAGCAATATATAATCTAATATTGGTACTCCTCAACAGATTTACTTTCAAACATTACGTAGTCTATACTGTTTTCTATTTGGTTGGTACAATTTTGAATCTAAATATCCCCTTTGTAGGCATTGGTGCTATTAAGTCTTCAGAACATCTTTCTTCTCATTGCTTGGCATTTTTAGTTACATGTATTATTCTACTCAACTCTATCAAGGCGCTTCTGAGCAGATCAACAACTCACCTCCTAATTAAAATATTAACTATTGTCAGTTTTGTGTCTGTTTGTTTCATCTTTATTTTGCTTACAATATCTGGTAAAACTCGTTGGGCTGCAAGGAGTATGACTCTACTTGATCCTACATATGCATCTAAGCATGTTCCAATTGTTGCATCTGTTTCAGAGCATCAAGCAACAACATGGTCACAATATATATTTGACCTGCATATAACAGCTATATTTTTTCCTTTAGGAGTTCTGGTATGTGCATACTCTGTTTATATTAGTCAAAAAAACACCCCTTTACATAAGTCTCTCAGTCAATCATTTTCAACTTGCATCCCAGATACAGCAATGTTTCTGGCTGTCTATGGAGTTCTTGCCGTATATTTCTCTTCAGTTATGATCCGCCTCATGCTTGTATTAGGACCTGCATCTTGCTGTTTATCTGCTATTGGCTTGTCTTTTATTCTATCAGCTATCTTAGGTAGACCTAAGACAAGTCCTATAGAGGAGACACCTCTTGGTCAAAATTTAGCTTTGAACCAATATTCAAAATCTCAGAAAGAAAATTGTGCTAATGAGTCAAGCAATTGGCTTGGGAAGTATTTAGTTGCTTTTATTCTCTTTGTACTATGCATAAAGTATGTTACCCACAGTATTTGGAGCTCTGCAGTTGCCTATTCACATCCATCTGTAATTACTTCAAATCGTTTGAAGGATGGAACTAGATTGATTCAAGATGACTTTAGAGAAGCCTACTATTGGCTGAGAAAAAATACTCCATACAACGCGAGGATAATGTCATGGTGGGATTACGGTTATCAATGTACTGAACTTGCTGATAGAACTGTTATTGTAGATAACAATACTTGGAATACAACTCATATTGCGACAGTTGGACTTGCTCTTGCTTCTCCAGAAGAAGAAGCATTCAAGATTATGGAAAAGTTAGATGTTGACTATATATTTGTAGTCTTTGGTGGATTTGCAAGGTATACTTCCGATGATATCAACAAGTTTTTGTGGATGGTTCGAATTGCCTCTGGTGTTTATCCACAAATACAGCAAAATGACTATATTTCTGAGTCTGGTTACTATACTGTAGGTAATGAGGCTCCAAAAGCTATGCTGAACTCATTAATCTACAAGCTGTCATACTACAGATTTGCTGAGGTTCAGAAAGATGGATTTGACATGGCAAGGAACTACAACATTGGGAAGACTCATTTTACTTTATCTCATTTTGAAGAAGTTTATACCACTGATAATTGGATTGTTCGTATTTATAAAGTTAAGAAGCGACCAAATAGAATATAAATACTACGTGCAATATAAAGATCTGACTTTAATTAAGCCGACTATGCAACTAATTATATAGTAATCACTTACTATCTTGTTCTAATATTCTCTGATCACTCTCATTAATTTTTTTTTACTTGATACTTCTTTTGTAATTTGACTACTTCCTTTATAAATAGAGCTATGCCTGTGATTCGATTTCCTGATTCTTATATTCTTCTTCATTTATCACCTATATATATTTACAATTTGATGAAGTAATATTCAGAAGGGAGATGATAAGACTTACCAAATGAAGAAATAACAGAGGTAGAAGGAGGAATGCTGCGCATAACCATATCAATAGTCCCAGATTAGAAAAATTATAAGACGTAATACCAAGTGAGTATGTCAATCCAGCTGAGAATACTTTGGAAACTCCAGTACCAAGGTTCCTTATTGACATCATGACAGCATATACAGATCCTTCAAGACCTTTGGGACATAACTGTGTTGTCATAACTAATAAAGGTAGAAGCTGAACTTCTGAAATGGCTTCTATAAGAAATCCTCCAGAGAGAGCAAATATTCTATTGGAGATACCTAAATCTAGATTAACCCCAGTTACCAATAAGAATGGAGTTACATATATAGGTAATGAAATGAGAGTAGTCCATAAAAGTATATCTCTGAATGGAGTTTTCCTCAAAAGTATACGATATAGTATAATGCCAATAATGCCAGCTATTCCATAAGTCAAACGTAAGCTTCCCATGAAAGTTGGTGAAAAGCCCAATCTATTGGTAAAATAAAAGAACATAGCATCATCATAGTCAGGACCAGATGTATAAATCACAATATACAATGCTGGGCCCCAAATTATTGGTTTCCTGAGAAATTCGATCAAAGATTGTAATTTTTGTTTTACTGATGTAGCTCTAGAGTGAACTTCCTCATACATTATTAAACTAGCAAAAAATACTAGCAAAGGGAAAAATGATGTTATGAGAAAAATATCCTGTTTGCTATATCTTTCCAATAGAGATCCTGAAAAATAGGCTGTAACTAGTGCACCAAAAGCTTTAGACCCGAAATAATCTGAGACAGTTTCAACTCCATTACTTGAGTCTGAAGTTTGTACTACGAGTGCCTGGAATCAGTATAAAGTTTTTACACTTTATGTATGGAAAATTTCTCATTTATCTCAAGACTTACCTCAGCTATACTACTGCAAAAAGCTGCACTTAGAGAAATAAGAAATAGACTTGTCGCAGCTGCAAGGACTGTGTTGGCCTAAAATACCAAGATCAAATATTTTAGTTAATTAAATGTTCAAAGCTTTCATATTAGTAGAGCTTTCACCTACATACCATAGTTGCAAGCATAATAAAACCAATAATTTCCAATGTTGAAAAAATTAATAGATACGGCTTTCGTCTCATACCTAGAATTAAAAATAGAATTTTTCATATCTAAGATTTCTTGGAATTGTTTTTTGTATAACTGAGACTTACCTTTAATAGGTACTGAATCACTGCAAAATGCTATAGATATTAAATATAGACAAATTAATTTTAAATCTGGTCCTGCCTTAACTCAATAACTACATACCAAATAGTGGTTTTAAGAACCAAGGAAGTGCAGGTATTGCAAAAATCGCGGAAACTCCTGCTGGTGACAAATATAAGTCATCTTTGAATAAATAATAAATAGCCAATGCAGCCAAATGAGTAAGACCCTCAGAGAACCCAACAAGAAAAATAACAAATTTAGCCATCGTTAGGGATCCCAATAATGTGCTAAATGTGAGTTTGCTCGTTAGAGATCTTCCTTCATCTAGTAAAGATAAGATTTCATTTTGATGACTAATAGACGTCATTTGACCCAAATCTCTCAAAAATCTTAAGAGCTCTTCAAATGACGTATATGCATAATTACATGCATGCAAACATACTTTTATCAGCGGTATATACTAAGTAATGGCAATAATGATTTAATAGATTACAAACAAAAGCTTATATTATGACCTAATAAAGGATAGAAGAGCTATGCGATCTATCTTTGAATAAAAGCTCCATGCTAATATCCATCTAATGTGGTTACCTTGTTCCATTGTAATAGTTCTAATAGCTTCTAGCTTCTTTTCGTTACCACCTTGTCTAGATATATTTAACAACAGTTTTCTACACCTTTTTAAGTTATTAAGTTTCGAGACTAGTGTTGTATACCAAATAACCCTTTTAGGGAATTTTAAGCTCTGATGTATCATATTTTCAATAAAAACCCCTTCTCCACCTGTCGTAATTATCTCAAATAGTTTCCCTTCAGCCTGACGAGTAGGATGTGTAGAATGTATATAATCACTAAATGAAGAATAAAATGGTGGATTGCACATAGAAAAGGTAAAATTTATATCCAGTAAGCTAGAGTTATCTAGAATTCCACATAGTATATTTGTGGGATTATCTTGATATAGAAAGTTAATATTCTTACTTAATCCATTACGTTTTACAATGGAAGATGCTATATTAATGCTTTCATTTGAAAGGTCACTCCCAAACATTTTCCACCCAAAAGTCTTATGACAAATGAGCGGATAAATGCAATTAGCTCCGCATCCAATATCAATCCCAATAACTTTTAGCCCTAATGGGATTATAGATTTAGATACCTCAGAATATTCACCTTCAATAGCATTAACATCTCTATTACCTTCTCTTAAAATTACTTCTGTGTTATAGAAATGTTCAGGAGTTAGTAAATCTGCAATATAGTGAACGTAGTTGGCGCGTGAAGGTACTGTTGGGATCAAAAATCCCCTGGATATACTCCAGTCAATATTGTACCTGAAATTCATAAGAGTACGGGTCAATTCATAAAGAAACTCTTTATTACTGTAATCAGCTATAACTTTTATGCCCTTAATTTGTATATACTTCTTCAGAGATGGAAACAAGCTCATAAGTTCGAGAAAGTCATCATAGCGATGTGGATTTCTTGGATGAAGCCTACTTAGGCCTAGGCGTATTCCATATACAGGGTCTTGACTATATTTCATTTAGAAAATTGCTTCACCATTCAAATATGAGAGATCTAATTAACAAGATAGTTATCACTGTTGTAATAATAAAGATTGCAATATACAGAATAAGAAAGAATGCGTTATCTTTATAAGTTCTTTGAATAGCTAGAAGTATCTGGCTATTTATATTGGTCACACCAAAATACTGATAAAGTGACATTGTCCATTATTGATGAGGATTATTGTACTATGATAGAACCTATACAGGAAGGCAAATCAAGCCACTGGCGCTATTCCTATTTACGCCCACAGATAAAGAAGAGTTAAATCCAACACCAATTCACCTGTAAAGGAATTAAAGAAAGGCATATATGATATCTGCAATAGAACATCTTATTGGTCACTTCAGTCCACCAGATTACTTTGATCTCGATCTTTCAAATGGTAGTGGTCTGAGTTCAGCCGATAACGAGACTAAATATTTATCAAATTCTTTTGCTCAAGTTTTAGTAATTTTTGAGGATCTAACTATTTCAACTATAGTAGATGGGAAGTGCTTGGCTATTTACAATACATCCTTTTCAGGGTTAAGGATTGATATACAGTATCAAGAGGAAACTTTGGTACCTTGCATAAAGCCCCTATATAGTATTGAGCTACCTTGCAACATTACTTGCACTCCCAATTTGTACTTCAACACAGAAGAATCAATTTTGTCTATTTCCTTTATACTTCAGGATGGCCTTTTTTATACTACAGATATAAAAATAACAAGAAAAGAATCAGCTTCAATATATTTGCTACATGAACTTCGTACATTCAGTAGTATTACAAAACTTACTAATATTACATGTATATGTAGAATTTCGTCTGAAAGATTTATTTTTGGAAGTATTCTGGGTACATTTGAGTTAATTTTCAATAAAACATCAAATACAGAGAATGACACTTCTTTAGTTTCAATTAATACTCTGAACCAAAATAGGGTCACGACTAATGTTTTAAACATCAGTATACAAGACGATCATACAATACAAGGCGTTATTACTTTTTGTGAAGAATTACCTTCCTTATCAATATATAACATATATGAAGATCCTACAGATAAACTACTTAAATATTCACTTTGCTGTCAATTTACAAATTTTCCCTTTGAAAAGACTTCATTAGATTCAAAGCTAGTAGTTTCTAATGATGGTAAATTTTGTATATTACTTTATAGAAATAGAATTTATATCTTTGAGATAACAGTGGAAAGATCTTATTTATGGACATCTAAAAGAAACATAGGTTTGAAGTTGACAAACATGATAACTTGTACTGAATTTAATTGTTTTCAGTCAGATTTTCCAAATATAATGTACCCTAGACATATTGAATTAACAAATTCCGATATATATCTAACAACTGTTCGTTGGGTTTATCCTGGTGAAACTCATTTGCAATCCTTTGACTTTTGTCCAATATATGAAATTCACAAAATTCATCTGGACCATCATAAATACAAAAGAACATATGTATGGTCACAATGTATGGAACTTTTGCTAGCTGAATGGACCGATAGTGAAAGAAGTAGTTTAGCCACTAAGGCTTCTAGTTATATGACTAACAAAATTAAGACAACAAATGATATAATAAAAGATTTTAAATCAATACTTTTGAAAGTTATTTTAAATCCAGTTATAATAAAGACAATAATTAAGATTATTTCAACTTATATAATGGAGATAACTAGTGGATCTCTTAATTTGTTTTACAAAGATTATGACTCAACTCATAATGCACACATTTTCGATATTTTGGATTTGTGTATACTTTCTTCTTTATATCAATATAGCAAATATCACAAAGTTGAAATACATAGTCTTATTACTGAGAAATACTTTTGCGACTTTAACTCCTCCCACTTGTCAACTTTAGTAGTTAAAGATATGAACGATAATGTTACTTTTGGTAATATTCTAATTAATAATTTTGAAAAAGCTCTGCAGATAGTCCGCTATTTCCAACGATCAAATAATTTATATTTGAATTTAAATAAACTAGAAGATGATACTATTGTTATTACAACAGCATCTTCATTTTCAATATTGGTTGATATAGATGATGAATATAGTCGGAACAAAATTAGTCCCTATATAAATATACCATCTAAGCCATTATCTACAACTCTATATATACTTTACCAGATAATTACAAGTATTATTTCAGCTTTGAATAGTGAAGAAATTAACTCTAATTTAAGCAAACACTATCTTCAGGATATAAATATTCCGAACTCTACTTTACTATACTTACTTTCAATAGTAGCACTTATACATAAAAGAAAATTGCACTTTTACTCAAATGAAAATTACGACAAAATTAAAGATGATATATCAACTACTGATTTAAAGTCATATCATGACCTTAGCAAATTAGATAATGACAGGTTTGCCACATTATTGGATGGAGTATGCAATTTTGAAATCTTATTTGCTAATATATCAGATATTTGCAAATTAAGTGGAAATATATTCTCCAAAATTCTATCAAGTTACAATATAATAAATGGTCCAACATTCCCAGAATTGATCGTAAGTGCAAGAAAACTATACTGTTTAGGGAGTCATAAATCTCTGGAAATTAATATCTCATCTATTAATTCAATGGAACTATCAATGAAGGCATCTTTAAGACAAAATCAATTTGTATATATTGCTAGATGGCATAAATTTATTTTAAATAGTGTTCATCATCTTACTAATTATTTAATATTTAACCATCAAAATAATACAACTCATTATCAAGCATATAGTATAGATGAAATTTCTAAATTAGAATCATATTCAAGTGAAGACTTTATTGATGATGGATCTTTGATTTTAGATAAACATATTATATCATTTCAAAATAGTATTCTCTTCAATGGCTCTGGACCAATAGTTTTATTGCATGGCCAGAAGAATTGCCATGTAACAGATCGGAACCTATATTTGATATTAGAGGAAATGACGAATTTTGATTATATATATTCGATTATCAGTAGCCTATGTAGAATTTTCTCAAGTAGAAATAAATCTCAAAGCATACTTCTCAATTATGTTTTTTTGAGTACAGTGGAGATTTCTCTTTGTTCGTGGGATGCTTTAATACTGAGATTATGTGAATTATTTACACCTTACAGTGACAGTATATATAATACACAATATATTGAAATTCTCCCTTTACTATTAAATGCTACAATGGATATTCTAATAATAAAAAAAAAATTCGATATTAACAACTCCTCATTATTTGGAGATAATAAACAATTGATTGATCCTATCACACTAAAATTTCATTTTACATGGCTAATTATGTATGATAGAACATTAGGTAAAAAAACTCAGGAAATTTTTGATTCAATTTGTTCAGATGAAGATTTATGTTATACTATTATAGATAGATACCTTAAAGTGTTTAATCAAATTAGTATGTCACATCCTTTAAATGCAATTGTATTTAGTAAACCAAGTTTAAAATTATTATTTTTAATTATTCGATATAACAGCTCAATGATTAAAGTAATATCTCAATATCCATCTTACTTTTTTATAATGAAAAAGACCACTTATATGCTTCGTAATGAGCTAATGGAACACTCATATCCTTTTCAAGAATCAAACAACCTGTATAACATATATAAGACTAGTGCTATACAATACACTTTTTTACTACAAAAAAGTAGCACATACTCTGAAATTGTTGAGTTTGTTCAATCCTCCTCCAGTATACTCTCTTCACCTAACCAACGTCTTGTTCTAAGTATGACAATATGGTTAGCTAATACTTACAATAATAATTACTTAGATGAAGAATGTATTAAAAAAACAAATGAGATTCTTTCTAAAGCATTCTCATATGATGAATTATTTCATTTATACTCTTTATTGGTAAATATTTTTTGGTACAACCAGTCACTATTTTCATCAATCTGTACCATTTCAAAAAATAAGAATTTTAGAGCTTTGATTTTTCGCTATCTCATTTCATCATTGGAAAATCCTTTAGATATCGCTGTCTTATCATATCTTTATTCATTGAAGTTATACTCAGAAATAATTAAGGATATTGACTTTAAACATTTGTTATTTCCTCAAAACTGGCTTAAATTCAGCCGTGAATCTACAATTAGTTTGACTATAGATATCAACTCAGTACTTGATGATATATCTAAAAGTTTAATTGATTTAACTTCTATAGGGAATCTCTCGTATGAAGTCCAAAATAAAGATGAAGATATGTTGCACCAAGTAACTTCTATTTTGACATGCTTAAATATATGCTATAATGAACTAAGAAGAGCAAATAAAGATAATTTAGCTTCATATGACGAACCTATTTGCATTCCATCTGTATTTTATTCTTTAATACTCCCAGAAACGCAATTCTTACAATCTCAGTTCGTTACATATATTCCCTCAAAGGAATATCTACTATATTTACAATGGCATATCTATGGAATATATAAGCTGAAAGCAGCTTACATATTTGAACCACTCCATATCCCCTATTCTTACCATCTTTTATATGGTACACATATGGCTGAATACAAAGAACTTCTTAAATTTAATGGCATATATACAGAGCCTTACTTTTTTATAGAGTCTAGTAAAACAGATGATTTTTTTTTCTTATCTCCAATAGAACTTATACAGAATTTAGCAATCAATGGATTCTGTAAGACAGCATTTCGACTTGTCTGTTTACTTGAACAAAGCAAACAAAGTGTGAACTACAAAGCATATATTAGAAATATTAATTATGTTAATCACAGAATCCGAGATTTTGTACCCCCTTATTTATATCCCAAAATAAGAAGAACTCTTGGGTATTGGACATTATCTTGTTGCTTTATTACACATAACAATCCCAAAATTTTTAATAAATTGCTAAGCCACCCCAAGGTAACAAATGAAATTGGTGAATTCTCACTTGTAAAAAGACATGCTTCAGAATTCTCATTATTCATGCCCTCAAGTATAACTGAAGTGATTTGGCAAAGTGGTATCAGACAAAATGAAAATGAAATTCTTTGTAATTTCTCTGATATATGGTATTTAGCCGTAGATCATTTAAACTCGTCACAAGATTATTCTTTGGGAGTATATATTGGCTGTTTACTACTTAACAATATTACTAAGGTCAAATTATTAGGGGAAGTTGAGTTTCCTGAACCTTTGAAACAATTACTAGATAAACCTGAAAATCAAATATTATTTAACAAATCTTTTGTATTAAATGACGCACTTTTTTTACAATCCCTTAATAATCTTATGGACAATTTAATATATTTAGAGTGCTACAGAGAAGTTACGAAGTTGTTATGTAGGCTTATCGAGCATCACGATTGTATATTCTCTATATTGGTTGTTTATAGACTCAAGAACATTATACCTAAATCAGTTGATTTAAAGGAGTCAATTGCAATGTTGGATTTATTATTGGAAAAAGGTTTCCGAAGTGGGAAATTTATCTAAAAATACTTATTAGCTAAAGATGAGAATTAGTCATTAAATGTGTCATTCCCCTTATTTTATCGTAATTGTAGGACTTAACTTTATTTCAAGTGGTCCGAGTGTGCATCTACTCTTCTCCCTTAGCCGCCACTAGAAAATGCATGATAACTTTTAGAATATTCCATCTTCAGTAAAATTACACGGGATGCTACTATTACACCTGATTATCAGAATTTTTTAGGACTATAATGCAATTTATGATATATTTATGAGTAATGAATTTTAGAGGAGCTAGTCTGCTCCCGAAAATAATTTTCATATTTTCAGTACCTTGGCTACTATATAGCTATAAAGTTTACTGCACTTCTTGGATTACAGATAAGAATATCAAAGATTTAATAAGTGAACCATTCAGGATAAATAATGCACAATTTAAAAAATATCTGCAGTCGGATATGAAAGAGAAATTGGATGACGAGACTTTTGAAGTGATAAAACCTCGACCAGCTAGTAGTCTTGATAAGTATGAAATTAAGAGCCTATATGACTCATTAGCTCAGCAAGTTAGAGTAATAGTTTCTTCATGTCCATCTATGGTCTTTCTAAAAAATGAAATTTGTAAGAAGCATAACAACGGCAATAAAAATGATGGGGTAACCAACTTTTTCTATCATGATAAACTGTGCGATGAGTACTCACCTTCACTTACAGCTTATTCACACTCTTTAACTGAACCATCATATACTGATTCCGGCGATGTTTTAGTCACAATGGAGAATGAGGACATAATTATTGACAATCCTAACTGTGGTATAGTGGTTGTTGATGGTGATGTAACAATATGTGGAGATCTTACAGTTGCAAATGGGCAACTCAACGTTTTAACTTCATTTGATGCAAATCAAGTATTTGAAATGTCATCTAGTCATAAATATCCAAAGCACTCATTGAAGCAATGTATTATCAGAAAAGGTCTAACTATACGTGGATCTCTAATAGTTCCATTTTCAAACTTATATATAATTGGTAATGTATCAGTAGGTAAGAACATATACGGAATGGATATCCAAATAGATTTATCATCTACTGTATACACTGGACTTTTATATTTATATTCAACAATTTATGAATTAGAGAAGGATAATATAAATTGGAATCCATTTGTACTAACTCCTATGTTACTTCAGCTCCAGTCTCAATTTTGTCCAAGTACATTTTTAAAGGAATTGATTGATAATATTGGAATGAAACTGAGTAATTCCACTTTGCCTGAATTGGAGACTCCATCTTCTAAAGGGTCTATATGGTCTGGAAGTAAACTTTTTGTAGGGAATAGAGGAAGACTTTGGGTTCGCGGTGATATCATTGCTGGTGAAATCTCTATTGCTGATGGGGGATTTGTTTATGGGACCTGTGGAAATTTGAAAACCAATGTAACAGATGGACTAGGAATCCACATTCGGGACTCCGGTAGACTTTATATGCTAAATGCATCAGTGGAAACAAGTCGTTTGTCAATAGTCAGGTCTTCGAAAATGAATATATTAAAAGGTAGTATATGGGTAGAAAAAGTTCTTGTTTTACATACCGGTTCTAGTTTGAGTGTTTCTGACAAATTGAAATTCTCTTTTGGCTTAGCTAGAGACTCTTCAACTGTTTTTGCTGGCTCAATTCTCGTTAACTACTTTGAAGATCAGACCATCTTAAATAATACACTTTATAATAGTAGTGATTTAATTAGAAGTAATTACAATAAAGTAGTGTCAAATATTGGAAATAAAACAAATAGTATACTTGGTTATTTTCAAATACTTGCTACTTCATCAATACATATTAGTAATGAGTTAATAGTTCATGGAAGTTTAGAAGTTAGTCAGGCATCAGAAGTACTTGTTCAAGGTAAAATATCATTAGATAATAATTTAGTAATAAGTGAAAGTTCCAGCTTATTTATTCAGGGAAATTCAGATAAAGTTAGATTAGATTATACAAATTGTGAGCTAAATAGGGATATACATGAAAACTTGGTACACAGAATAAATGGATCAATGCTAGTTACTAATTCAAGTAAATTAGCAATTTTAAATGGTGGGTTACTTGTAAATGAATATCTTGATATTATTAATGGAGAATTATATATAAGTAATGGAAGTTTAACCGTTAAAGAAAGTGTTATAGCTAGTAAGAGAGGCACTCTGAAAATAAGCTTAGGAAATATCGTGATAGGTTCATTAAAGAATGAAAATCAAATACCAAATGAGAAGCTTCCTAGCTTCTTTGTATCAGATAGTCAAGTTCTTGTTGGAGGTAGTATAATCATTTATAATGGTAACATTGATGTAAATACTAGGGGATACTTACAGGTTAAATGTAGATTAATTGTATCTTCAGGAAATCTGGGAATTTCATTGAGTTCAGCAATTTGGATTAAAGGTACAAATAACTCAAAATCTTTTATTTTTACTAATGAAGGCCTAGTATCACTACAAAACTCAAAATTTGGAAATTTTACTATAGCTGTTAATGGTAATATAACTTTAAACTCTTCTGATCTTTATATTGGTAATGGGAATGTTTCAGTTGACAGTTTAATTCTCACAACTAATTCACAATTTGCTGTGATTCAAAGTCAAGATACAGCAGAACTTGGAAATTTGAAAGATGAGCAAGAATACAGCATATTTATAAATGTTCTTTTATTACAAGGTTATTCGAATTTGCAATTATTGAAGAAAAGTTACAAGTTGCTAGTAGAATTAGGTGTCATGATAGATGAGTTCTCTATTTTATACTGTGATTATATGCAGATTAAAGGTGATATTTTTGTTGATGATGGGGCTATTTTTTCAGGAAAGCTGCTAGAATTGGTTGGATATAGTACTATTGCCTGCCAAGATTCTGCACGTGTATACTTACAGCAGATAAATGTTCATTTTGATGAAGTAACTGCTTATAATTTAATAAAAGAAGTTAATGGGACAAAAGTACTACCAAAGAAAACTATATTTGTAGCTGAAAATGGTGCATCTATATATATTCACCGGTCTTCCTACAGCTGTAGATACAATGATTGTATTAAGCGTTTACATGGGATACGAACAAGGGAATCTACTTTATATATTGGAGAAAGTAAACCATGGAATATACCTATTAAACTATTTGTTCAGCGTGTCGATAGTAAAGGCCAACTTGAGTCTGATATTGTAGATCCAATAGCATTTCTTGTCAGAAGAAATGCAACTTATACAAATAATATACAAGATAAACAAATAATCAAAAATAAAGGTGAACAAATACGTAGTGGTAGAGTGTGGAATAGAAATCAAAGCACTAAAGATGTAGAGTTTAAGCCTATTCAGTGGCAATAATTAAAGAGTAAATTCACTTACCAGACATCTTTCTTCCGTTCTATCTTTTTCTAAAGTATCAAGTGCGCTACTTTTGTTTCTTCTTGTTTGTCTTAGTTTCTCTTTCCTGCAGCTTCCTTAGAGAAGTGATTGCATAGTAGAATCCAAGACTAATGAGTAGTATTATGCAAAAAAAGTATATATATCCGTAGAGACCAGTAAAGTAGTTAAGGAAACTTCCAGAAAGGATGTTTGATGTTTTCTTATTAGTAGCTGTTATTATGCTTTCTAATATTTGAAGTTGAGTATTGGAAAAACGTTTGGGAGTGCTATTTGTCAGTGTAAATAATCTTATTTTGTCCTCATCAACAAGTTTGCCTAATATTCCAGCTTCAATATCGTTCTTTTGAGCATTGAAATAGCATGCTACAAGAGTTTCATGAAATAGTGCTCGAAGTGCATCGTTTACATTTAAACCCTTTTCTCCAGCTAAAGTATTAGCTAGTTTTTGATATGTATTGCGTTTCTCCACAAACTCCTTTTGACTCAAATCAAAGCAGACAAGCATTTTCTTTTGCTTCTCTTCCTTTGTAAAATGTTTATCCAACAAGTCTAACTGAACCTCTTCAGCTGGAGTAAAATCCATCTCTTGTCCCATTGCTAGATTTAAAGCGTGAGTAGCTACAAGTAATAAGAAATATTTAAGTATGTTACACATCCTCAAGTGTATTACTTAAGTATATATTAAAAGCTAGTTCCTTTTAGAGAAGCTTTTGCTAGTAAAAACCTTTGTACGTAGGAAGCAAAACCAAATAATATACGAAAAGGGGGGCAAAAGGGAGGGAGGGGGGGTGGGAGGGGGGAAAAAGGAGGTGAAGATAGGGATACCAATAAATTCTCTACACCTGATAGCTTTACTATTAGAGAAAGTGAATTTTGTGAATCTTATATATAAAGTAGAAATGTTTTTTTTATCAGGTAGATACATTATAGTATTTAATTTGCAGGAAACCCTTCACTCAACTTTTGTAGTTCCTAAGTATTTGACCTGAAGAGATCAGGCATACACCATCGTGAGATATCATGGAAATGAAATAATGTATGTGTTTATCATAGTGATATTTTCAAAATACTAGGATCAGATATTATTTTAATGAAGTTCATTTATATCTAGTGTCTTACTGAGAAATTAGTTTAAGGTAGATTTCTGTGCGCCAGTATTAATTGGTTAGCATATATGGAATTTAGGGTGTTATGTCGCATTCTTAAGAATATATAACCAATGAAATCATAAATGCACATATGAAAGATATTCAGGTAAATCAGAAGGAATTTTGGGAAGCTTATGAATCTGATAAAGTAAAACTTACTTATTTTTTGGAGAATAGACAAACTAGAAATACTCGAGATGAGAACACGACTTTAAATAATTTATTTTACAATATTATTTTAAATGGCTTGAAAGGAATCAATACTTCTATTGAGGAATTAAATAATAGGTCAGAGTTTGGTGAAGAATACAATGGAGCATATATTTCAGGTGTTCTTAAAGTATGCAGATTTTGTTTAGAGTATCTTATTTGGTATGTTGAAGATAACCAGACCCAAGAGCCTACTATCTCTTACTCTGAGAAGTGGTCAGATATTTACTTTTTATTAGGTAATCTAAGTAGAGTTTTACTATTACAAGGAGATTTTTGGGAATGTTTTAATACACTAGAAAAATTAGCAAAGTATAATAGAAATAAGGAAGCTGGCATAGACGAAATCTCCTTAAGAATAAAGTGGCTCCTGCTATATCTTAAACAATGGACTAGATCCGAGTATATAGATAATTATCTACAACTTCCAGATTATTGTATAAATTCGAGAGTTTGTACTATATCATATATTGAGGAGCAGTTTAGAAAACGATATATCCTCGGGAAATTAAACAATTACTTAAGTTTTCAAGTCAGTAACTGCAACAAATTTTCATTTAATCTGCAGTACAATGTATTACTAAACTATTTATACGATTCAGCTGCTGAAATTTTAAATAATAATATATTATTATTAAAAAACTTTGAGTGGCAAGAGGAAAGTGAATATATTAACTCTTATAATAAAATACAGACAATATGCACAATTGGGAGATTAGAAGAAAAGGAACAAGTTAGACGTATTATTTACAGATATAGTAACTCAGATGATGCCTTGTTTCTGAATCGACGTTATAAGATCAGTATAGATATTGCAGAATTACATAAGAAGCTAAATTTATCTCTTTGTGAAAAGTGCTCAACATTAAGAAGAATTTTCAAGAATATATTTGAAATATTCAACGGCTTGCAAACTGTAGATAGAAATCCCCATGAATGCTCTGAATATTTTTCGGTTGGAAGTATACTTTGTGATGGTGTTTTAATTAGCAACTATGGAATTTGGGATAATAAAATATTGGAATATACTTACTCCAATATTAAAGAACAAGATAGAAGACGTACTAGAAGTAGTAGTGGTGTGAATGCAACTCACTTTAAGCAAAAGGATGAAGTCAATGGAAGTTATTCGGAACTATCAAGTGATAATTTAACTACTTTAGTTCCTATATTTGCTAATAAACAATACAAACAGTGGTTACATTTTATTCCCTATTATTGTAATTATTTTTTATCTCAAATAGTTGGTATACCGGGACCAAATGTAGCGAACAGTAACCATCAATCACTGGAGACTTTTGATAAATTAATAATGTTGAATTATAGTAATTTTCTCGATATGTCTGCTTCTGGATTAAGTAAACTAACCACTATAAGTGAGAAAGTTATAGATTATGCAAATAAATATGGAATTGATCTTTCAGTAGCGGACTATTCAAAAAATCAAGATAACTATTTAGACATAAATTATAGTAGTGAATTAGATCTCATCAACATGATTTTAAAATCAAATTTAGACGAAATTAATTTAGCATATCTTTTTAATAACTATATTCAGCCAAGTATAATGGAAAAATTTTTGTATATTTTGAATGTATACTCAGTAACTAAATCTAGCATTACAAATATTAAGCATGAGATTATAAACGAAGTAGCCTATTTATTGAGTGAATATACTACTATATACAATTATTTACTTAAGAGTATTGAAGAAGAGCTGGAATTCTTACATAAACTAGATGACCACTCACAGAAATTTACAGGTTTAAATGATGGCTCAGCATACTACTACACTAATGGAAGATTAACTTTGAATTTTAGTCACTATATTAAAGAATCATTAAGAGAGGAAAATAAATCAGAACCTAGATTGATCATTTCTCTCAATGATCTGTGGGCTAAATACCCTGAAATTACAAACTTATTATTATCTAAATCAACGATTGGATTCGACTACATTAGTGTCATTTATGGAATGTGTGAGAGTTCTCTACTACTTATGCAAATTTCGAAAATCTTCAATCTAAATGTAAAAGACGATAGTGATTTTTCAGTAAATACAGCAAACATATTTAGCCAACAGTTTTGGAAATTGGAATTTGAAAATATTGCCGGTCATTTGATGATGGTTACTCAGTTAACAAATACTAGTAGTCTCAAAGCTAGAGTACTCTGGTTACTATCGTTATATTATCTCTTTGAGTCCGAAATAGTAAATGTCTCATTTAGAAAGACTTTTTCAATATCTGTAAATATTCCGACAATTCAAGAACTAACTCAAAAACAGGAAAGCCTCTTATGTGCAGCATTGCATATTTCAAGAATAGTTCATAATTTAATAATAGAAAATGGACCTATGGAAAATGAAGAAGTAATTTACAATAGATTAGGTTGCAAGAAATATGTAAATGCATTCTCTATTGATAATTCAAATATAATTATTGGCGTTATTGAACGTGAGCTCAGCTTTAGAAGACCATCTAGTGATTTATTTGCCTCTCCTACTTCGTATTTGTGTTCTATTCTACACATACTTAACGAAACAAATTTAATAACTTTATATGATTGCAGCACTACTTCTAAAACACTCAGTTCCTTCGACAGAATCAACAGACTACTAACTAAACTTAACAGTTACTTGCAAGAAGAGGAAATATGCAATATACAAGGTGAAGAGTTAGTAATAGTTTTTGAAATTCTAATAAAGCTAACAAATAAATGTATATGTGATCATATTATTGATAAAGAAAACTTTAATGGTGTCATCCCAATTGTATTTATTGATTTTTTAAGGGAAATCTTACTGTTATTTGAAACACTAAAAGATCGTGCATTTTCAAATGGTATTTCAAAATATCAAACCATTTATAATGGAATCAAATCCTTAAGAGACATATTACACTATCTTATTGTCACAGTTGTGACTGGTTTACATAGGTTGTTTATGCATCTTATACAGACTTACAAGGGTATGGTAAATCTTTTAAAAGTCATGATGCAAATTGTCATACACTTAGTAGATATTTATCAAGAAGTAACATCATACTCTTTACAACCACGATGTATAATGTATATTATTCGATATTTATTCTATCTAGACTTTTCAATAAATTTTGAACAGTTAAATGAGCAAAATGGTTCACTGAAATTATCAACCCCAAATTTAGAATCGTCTAATTCAAATAAAAATGATCAAATTGTTAGAAAAGATGAGAATGAAGATCCAATTTTTATAAATAACTCTGTAGATAAACAATTGACTACTTTATCTAATACCTATAATTTAATATTAGATTTTATTATATTATATGGTATAATATATCGATTCTCACCATGTATTCCTACATGGATAAGTGAGATGAAATCTTGCAAGGAATCTTTTTATGCTAATATAAATAGTGGGGATATCCCAAGCGAATTATTTAAGGATTCATTATATTTGAACAACTGGAGTAACTTTTATGATGAATGCTCTGAGTATATAGATAAATACACAAGATTTTCCTTTACTCATTGGCCTTTACATGATTTTGTAATTGATCCAGAAATAGAAACAGAATATTTGGAAGTTTTGGGGTTACTATTACAATGTATATATGGTATTCCTGTCTGTCCACTTCCATGTAAACCTTTTAACAAGATTATGATAAGAAATTATAATCACTTATTTAAAAGTCATTACAGGGGTATTAATAATATGGAAAATAACGATGTTATTTTGAACTCTGAACTAGCAAAACGACTACCTTGTCCAATTTTATTGTTATCTTGCAATGTATTTTCATCTTTATTAAGTTGCACTTCATTAACTGACAAACAGTATTCATATGCAAGGAGATCATTCTATGATTCCATTATAGGTGCAATTCAATCATTAGTATTCCCTAAAGAGAAGATTAAGAAGAGTGATAAGGAGGTAATAATAGAGCTCAAGTCAATGAATGATGATATACCTTTAATATTAAGACATTTAAGTTTACCATTTATATATCCATCTTATATGGAATTACTTCACTATTATTTTGAATTATATTCAACCAGAAAATATGAGACTGAAAATAACCACAAATACGCTCTTTCTATATCAAACTTAAAGCGATTACTTGATACATATATTTGCGATCCATTTGATACTTCATATATATCCGAGTATTTGGATGAAGAAAATACTAGTGAAGTATATTATAAAGCAGATTTAAAAAAAAAAAATGATATATTAGAGTTTACTCCAATTTCTATACTTCAATGGGATTACTTGGAAAAAAAAGTAGACTTGATTCCTATTAAACATTTTGCATACAATTCCAAAATTTTTTTTGCAGAAAAACTTGATGAAATATTTGCTTATAGCGAAAATAATTCCCGGGAATTATTCAGAAGTAGCTTATCTGAAATAGTTAATTCTGTACTATCCAGAGTTGAGAAGTGTGTATATATTCCATTTAAATCGATAGCTTCTAGCTTTGAATCTGCTATTCCATTGATATACTCAAACAGAGATTCTACGTTATGGTACCCTGGTAGATTTGGCATTACTTCCCATACAGTAAATAGTGGCTCATCTTTGCCTTCAAATAAGGAGGTAGTACTTGAGGCACTCGACAACTTGAAATTAGTTAGCTTCAGTTTAAGTGTTAGACCAGACATAAAAATAGGCAATTTGACTTCAGCTTCAAATTCCATAAAGATAGTTTTATGCGAATTAGATGATATAAATGCTTCGTATTCACTACATTTAGCACTAGGCTTTTGTTATGATGGTCAATATTCATATTATTACCCTAATTCCTTTGAAAAATTATTTATACAAGCTACATCTTTGTTGAATATGGAATTGGAATGGTGGAATCTCCAAACAAAATTCAGCAAGCTTAACCCTACCAATAAGAGCTCAGAATTTATTTGCAACTTTGGTAACAAAGTGAAATATTGTCATTTTGATATTGATTCAAAGGTTGTTGAAAACTATGATTTTTGTTCAAAAAAGAAAAGTAAAGAAAATTCAGAATTGACAATGGAGCAGAACAATTTAGATCATTACTTAAGTATTACTGATAACATCTATTCCATTAGTTTTGATTTAATTTGCATGAATATGATAAAGTTAAAAGCATTATATCCTACATTATGTTTAAGAATACATTTAATACGCTGTTTAATAAGAAGAAGGTATTCTAATTTAAATACCAAACTTACTTGGTACTCCCATTCACCATCTATTATACCAATAAATGATACAATATGTTTTGACAAACTTGAAACCTTTATTTATCATGTCCTATGGAAAGTTATGGAAATGCACAAACATTTTATTTTGATATATTTGCCAAATATTTCCCGAGTATCTAACTGGTTTGACTATAACAATGGAGTATCTCCGAAGATACAAAATTGCTTCTGGTTTATTCCTTATATTCATGCAAAACTTAAATGGAAACTTTTGAAGCTGAGTATTATCAGATACATTACAAATAATCAAAGTCAAAGTGATCTACAGCAATATTTCAAAATGCTTATTGACGGATTTAGAAACCTGTATGTTTATATAACTGAAGCCTTATTAATTACCTTTTTTCAATTATCTGGAGATCCTAATGCTGGAGAATTCTCAAAGAAACTACTAGAAAACTGTATTTATTGCTCCCATTTTGAAATTAGCAAAGCAGTAAATGAAATGTATGAGAAATATCGCTCAAAATTACTGGAACGTGTGCTAAGTAATCTAAATTCTCAGAATTCTTCATCTTGCACTCCACAAGTTCATAACTTTTTGAGGATATTTTATCTCCTACAGTCTGTACAACACTTTGTGTACTTGACTAGGAAATGCAGTATATTTGAAAATGGATGTTTCTTGATACATTTAGAGCAGTTGTCAGACTTTTATTCAATTTTGAAGAATGAAATTAGCTTAAAAGATACAAAAAAGGATATATTTTCTGACTTCTCAAACGCGCTGTATGACGATATAAGTGATATAACCCCTGCATTACCATCACATAAGAGAGCAAAGCCAACACCAAATATATCTTCACTAAACCATATTGGGTACTCATACCATTCACTATTGCACTTCATAATATCTGGTTATAGTAGTGAAGACTGTCATTCATACTTTCAAAAAGTATTTATGCATGGTCGGCGCATATTGAACATTTGGAAGATTGATAATACAAAATTATGTTTAGACCACTACACTGGTTTATACTATAGAAGAAATCGCAAATATTTGAGTAGTAAATTTAAATATTTAACAATACCCGTAATTTTATCAGAGATCTCAGTTGAAAATTTAATAAATAATATTAGAGAATATAAAACCATAAGATACAACTCAGAGTACTTTCTACTTAATACAAATACTTCTCAAAATTATTCATTCGTTGTACTTCATAAGTTATTAAACCCAGAAGTTTTGGATATATCTTTATATGAAGCAAATAACAGAAATTTACATCAAGTGAATTCAAATAATATGTCCTTACTTTCAAATGAATATAATAAAGATCAGCACTTTTTACAGCAAGTAGTCTACACACATTTGGAAAATATTAATTCATCACTTGATATTCTTTGTGATCTAATTATACATGAAGTAAAACTTATTAAACAACTAGAAGCATCAGGAACTTACGAATATTCTTTTACTAAAACTGACTATTTGCAAGACTTTATTAGTAGTAACATACGTAAGGAGAATGAACATAATTTATCAAATTTAATTCTAAATAAAAGTATTTATATGCCTCAGTGGTTAGATAACACTGAAATTGGACAACTAAATTTATCATGCAGACTTGTATGTATATACTTTGATACAATTACCAAGATGTGTCAAGCCCTAATTGATTTAAATTTAGATCTTGATGGTCGTACAATTCTAAAAATATACGGTATTATGGAAGTATTTTACAAAAATAAAGTAGGAGGCATCGAAAACAATATCACAAATACAAATTTGTCACTCGAAAATTCATCACATTTTGTTACTAGTTCTTCAATGAATTTACTATCAAATTCAATGACAAGAATACTAGAGAAATTATGTGGGAATATTGTTAGTTTAATAATACCTTCTTGTATAAATTCTACTTTACAAAAATATCAACAAGTACTAGAGAATTGTTTTTATGAAATGTTTTGCAGATCATTTGTTGGTAATAGAACAAATACTAACTCAAATAAAGATGTGATTGGTCATGATATAATTTCAATAATTTATACTCTAAGAGAATACCTTGGAATTACAAATACTAAGAAGAATACTAAAAGACAGAGACAAGCTCAAGCAAAGGAATATACGACAAATAGTGTAGGAGAAAATATAATGAAGACTCAAAAAAAATCAGAAAATATTGTCTACTCACCAGTTTCTTTGTTTAATGATGAAGAAGTCATTTATTCTAAAAAGAGTTGTGTTATTAGGTAATATTAATATATTATTTTTTCAAGCTAATCTAGGATTTGAATATTTATAGAAAACTTCAAATATATTTGATAAATAGCTTAATATTAGTAATAGAATTAGATGTATTTGGAATCTAGAAAGAGTGGGATTTAAAAGGTAACTTCTCAAACTTCTAGACTTTGTATAGCTTAGTAAATAATTTAATTGATCTATTTCTTCTGTTTATACTATCTTTTAAAGAAAATTGACAATATTTCATCCTCAGTATACCCATGCAAGTATGTGCTATCCTATCTTAAATCGCGCTTTTTCCAAACTTCACATATTTAGATCAGATTTCTTCAGTTTATTTTACACTATCTCGCACAATCTTATGTAAAATACTGTATAAAACTTTTTCTATCAAGATATTTTTAACTAAAAGGGCATACAAGAAATGGTTTTAGAATATCACTACTTAACTCAGAAGGAGGCCCAGGAATTAGATAATGAGCTAATGAGCGATACTATTGGGTACAAACTTGAACAGCTAATGGAAATTGCTGGATTAAGTTGTGCGATTTGTATCCACCACTGCTATCCTCATCTATTCTGTCAGTATTCGGACGGTTATTCGAACCAGTTTTCTTCTTCACAAACAATATCATCGCAAATTATGGTTATTTGTGGTCCAGGTAATAATGGTGGAGATGGACTAGTAATAGCACGTTACCTTAAGTTATTTGGTGGCAATCCGATAGTAATATATCCAAAAAAAGGGAATCACCCACTTTATGATAATTTGGTCACTTTGCTGAAATCTTTATCAATCCCAATTATCCCTACAATAGAGGAAATAAACCCTATACCTGCATTAATTATCGATTCGATTTTTGGATTCAGCTTTTCTGGAGATTATATAAAGTCACCATTTAACTCAATTATTGATTATATGAAGAAGTGCTCAAATATTTCAGCAATTCCAATTGTATCTATTGATATACCTTCCGGTTGGAATGTAGACAACATATATAGCGAAAACGATACACTTTTATACCCAGATATTATCATTTCGCTAACTGCTCCAAAAGTATGTACCTTGTCATTTAAAGGGAAACATTATATTGCAGGAAGATTTGTTCCACCATTCCTTGCAACAAAGTATAACATTGATTACATAAATAAAATATACCTTAATAACAACAATGAATTATTTACGTTACTATAAAGATCATATAAATTATAGTGTTACAAAATCTTATTATTGACAAAATATATTGTTTAGCTAAGCATTCTATAATTAGTTATTAATAGCATAGGAACTTAAAATTTGCAACAACTCATTTAAAATGAGAATATTTAACCTCTTTAATTACTAACTGAAAATAATAGTTTAATTAATACTGTAAAAGGAAATATATTAACCAACTAAAGGTTTATGCATAGATTTATAAATCCTAAATACAATAATCAAGTCAAAATAAGCTATAATTAATCAAAAAGTAAATACATCAACCTGATATTTTATAAAAAATTGTGTATCTTTTATTTTACATCTAAATTCGCAAATTTAGTAATAGAGAGCTATGTTCTGAAGAGTGTATTTTAAGAACTTATCTAACTATACTCCAAAAGATCTTTCTGAAGCCACATTTTTCTAAAAAGAAATTTTTCTTTGTTTACTTCTGTACAATAGGTGTAATATAAAGTAGATTGATTGTAGTATCCAATATTTTTAATACTGAAGGCACATAACGAGTTTTCATTTATACCTTTATTCAATGGAACAACAAATTCTTCAGCTCCCCCAGTCTGGTTAGTTCTATGTTCATCACCATCCCAAGTGACAATCCTCCCATACTCACTACTCTCTCGATCAAGTATTTTTTCTGGTTTCCATGCCCAAAACTGATTCATATTTTTCGATCTCATAACTAAGTTCCAGTCACACTCAACAGTAATAAGAGGTATTTGCTTCATATTTGCTTGCTTATTAACATCCTCCCCCTTAGCTATAGCGTTATTATCATGACTTTCTAAATTAATATTAGCTCTATCAAGACATCTCTTTGTACTCCTATTGTAAAGCATCCTATTACCTAAAATAAATAACCATTGTTGATTATAATTAAATGGATCACATATTTCAAGTGTAACATCATCATATTCATCAGTAAACTTGTCTCCATATTTGGATATATCTGCAGGAACGACAGTTCTTGGTATTAGAGCTTTTGGTATGCTATTCACTGTCATATCGCGTAGTTCAATTATCGTAAGTTTAGTAGTTAAGCATAATTTACTTTTGCTATGCTGAATATGATGATAATCGAGATACATTTCTCCTTGCCTTTCTAGTGATGGTTTGAATTTTTTAATATACCATTCAAATGATTTGCATTGCAAGTTTTGTCTAATAGCTAGTCTTTCATCTATGCCTGAGCCTATAAGTGAAGTCTCATAACTTAGCATGTGGAAGTTCTTAAAATAGGTCTGATAATAAAAATAATCAAGCCATACATAGGCAGTTCTCTTGTGATTCATGTGCACATTTCTGATTAGAAGTGTTTTGTATTCTAAATTATTGTCTCTCTCATTTGTATTTGTTCTATTAAATATATGTCCAACTAAAGAGTCCCTAATAACATGGATCTCTCCACCACACATCCAAACACGGAAACTCTGTTCTATATTTTCACCTCCCCAGTACATCATTCCTGGGTCATATTTCCCACTTTCTTCCCACCAACGCTTTGTTATCATTAAAATTCCTCCAGAGGCTATTGGAACTTCATCTAGCCCATCATCATACCAATGAAATGCAAAGCTCCACTCAATCATCATTTTAGCTCCTGCAGTACCTACATCACTCCAATTATGACCGTACAGATTTTGTACAATTGGACATACGATTCTTTTATAATTTTGTCTTATAGATCTCACGAGACTTTGCGACCAGCCTGGCTTTGGACGACAGTGCCCATCTAAGAAAAATATGTTTGGACCAAATGATGTATCTGCACCTACAATTTTAGCTCTTATAAGACCTTCGTTTTTTTTAAATCTTATTACACGAACATATTTCTTGTATTCATTTGGTAGCTGTTCCTCTAAAATTTTAACTACTGGTATTCTGCTTGCATCATCAACAACAACTATTTCTCCAAGTAATTCAATAGGCATAGTCTCAATTGTATAACATATAGTTTTAACTATATATTCTTCTTCATTGTACACAGGTATTACAATACTAATTAGGTCATCTTTTCCAAAAAACTCACTATTATAATCGCTTAGAATATGGTCTCTCAAGCTATAATTACTACCAATTCCCTGATTGTTCCAAGTCCCATCACCTATTATTACTCGTGATGTAACAGCTCCATTTATATCCTGTTCAACTGAACTAGCATCTACATATGTATCAAAATTGATCTCAGTGTAATGGATGACCTCTAACTGTGAATTTAGATCTCTAAGTGTTAAACTCACTCTAGAATCCCAGTAGGGGAGATTCTCAATAGTTCTTGGTTTCCAACTTCTACTTAGCCATTCTATAAGCTCTGAATTAACGTCAGTAGGTGGCAGACCCATTAAATATGGGACTTTATCATATTTAAGAGTTAGAAGTTTATTAAAGGTAGTACTATTCTTATATAATTGCTCGGGAATAATATTATGTACATTATTCCTTTTAACTTGTGAAAAAAAAAATGTATTGAGAGCAAGAAAAGTTGAAAGCTCACAGAGTAGTACAACTAGTAGCCCAACCCACTTATAAACCCCATTTTTTTCACTAACAGAATCCTTTTTTTTTCTCTCTCTATTTCGGTATAATTTTTTTGATGCTATTCCTAGGTAGTTTGTGAAATAGTCAAATATTGCAACTTCTGCAGCTAAACATACACCAACTAGCGGTTTACTTATACTTAAAGATGCCAAAATTATACCTAATGAGCAAGCTAAAAAGCGACAAATGAGCCTTGAGTACGCTAGAGAAAAACTATAGGAATTTTTAATAGGTATCTTCATTATTGTTATTTATTGATATTTGGCTTTTACACTTCACTGTATCTACTAGACAGGAACGCAGAGATCACACATTTTTAGTTGTTTAAAGTTCTGGAAATGATATGGAATTTATTTAGTGTGCTACTTATCTATATTAAATTGACTAATCTATATTAGGTGATTTACTTTGCAAAAATACCTTTTGGATCTAAGGATCTCATTAATATGAAAAATTAAAGTATCGCTAGCTCCTGCATGGGGAATAGGAGTTTTGCGATCCACATATAGTGGTTACATATGCTAGAGTAGCTTTAAGTGAAATATAATATTAAAATCAAATAAGAATATATTCTAAATCTGCAACTACCTTGCAATATCTTAGATTCTTCAAAAAAAAAAAAACTTAAATTAGCCTGAGCACATTAAACACTCCTCACCTTGAAGATTCGCTGGTCTTAAAGGGCATGCCATGACAGATCTTCCATCGCTTTGAGAGCTATTCTGCAATGCAGGTCTCTTTGTATCCTGTTCCTTATTCTTATCTGCTGTTGACTTCAGTAGTTGTTGATCTATAGTGAATTGTATAGGATTTGCAGCGCTTTGTGTTCTTAAGTAGTAAGCACCAGTTTTTAAACCCTTCTTCCATCCATAGAAGTGCATAGAAGATAGCTTTGCATAGTTGGCATTTGCAATATAAATATTTAGAGACTGAGATTGACAAATGTATGGTCCTCTATCTGCCGCCATATCAATAACTGCTTTTTGTCTAATTTCCCAGACGGTTTTGTACAGGTCGCGAATATCTCGCGGTATAGACTCAATATTTTGAACACTTCCATTGTTAGCAATGATACTCTGTTTCAGTCTCTCATCCCATAGTCCCAATTCAAGTAAATCATTCAACAAATGAGGATTCACAACAAAGAACTCCCCAGACAATACACGCCTATGATATATATTTGAGGTAAATGGTTCAAAGCTTTCATTATTCCCTAGTAACTGAGATGTAGATGCGGTAGGCATTGGAGCTACCAACAACGAGTTTCTAAGGCCATACTTAGCTATTTTCTCCTTCAGTAAATCCCAGTTCCAAAGTCCTGAGGAGGGTTGCACATTCCAGAGATCAAATTGTAGCAGACCTCTACTAGCTGGTGAACCTTGAAATGTTTCATAGGGACCATACTTCTCTGCTAGCTCACAACTTGCATCAAGAGCAGCATAGTATATTGTCTCAAATATCTCAACATTTAGTTTCCTGGCATCTTTAGATTCATATGGATATCTCAATATCATAAAACAATCTGCAAGACCTTGTACTCCTAAACCAAGTGGCCTATGTCTCAGATTAGACCTCCTGCACTCTGGAATAGGATAATATCCACGATCAATAACTTCATTTAGATTCCTTGTTGCTACCTTTACTACTTCATATAGCTTTTTAAAATCGAATTTCTTATTATCCCTATCAACAAAACGAGGGAGCCCTATAGATGCCAAGTTACAAACTGCGACCTCGTTTGAACTAGTATACTCCATAATTTCTGTACATAGATTGCTAGATTTTATCGTACCCAGATTTTGTTGATTGCTTTTACGATTAGCTGCATCCTTATAGCAAATAAATGGAGTACCTGTCTCAATTTGTGACTGTAGCAATGCAAACCACAAACTTTGTGCTTTAATTGTTTTCCTACCGCGACCTTCTTTTTCATAGTGTTCATATAATTCTTTAAATTGGTCACCCCAGACATCTTGCATCCCAGGGCATTCATCAGGACACATTAATGTCCAGTTTGCATCCTTCTCTACTCTCTCCATGAACAGATCAGGTATCCATAGTGCTGGAAATATATCACGGCATCTCATCTCCTCTTTACCATGGTTCTTCCTTATCTCTATAAATTCCAAAACATCCGCATGCCAAGGTTCCAAATAGACAGCAAGTGCACCCTTCCTTTTTCCTCCACCTTGGTCAACATAACGTGCTGTATCATTATACACACGCAGCATTGGAATTAAACCATTAGACCTACCATTAGTACCACGGATGTATGATCCTGCAGCTCGTATATTAGAAACAGCCACCCCTAATCCACCAGCAGTCTTGCTTATATTTGCACATTTCTTTAGTGTATCAAAAATGCCATCAATTGAGTCATCTGACATTTTGAGAATAAAACAAGAGGACATCTGTGGGCGAAGAGTACCAGCATTGAATAATGTCGGAGTAGCATGAGTAAAATACTTCTGAGAGAGCAGTTCATAAGTTTCAATTGCTGCATCTATATTACCATAGTGGATACCACAGGAGACTCTCATTAATAGGTGTTGTGGCCTTTCCACAATCTTATCATCGACCCGCAGTAAATAAGATCTTTCTAGAGTCTTAAAAGCAAAATAGTCATATTCAAAATCACGGCTAAAATCAATAACTGAGTTTAATCTATCTTTGTTCTCAATAATAAAGTCATACACAGTTTGAGATAGTAATGGAGCTGGATTCCCGTGTACATCCTTAAATGATATCAATTGATTTGCAACTTCAAAAATATCCGAATAAGTATTCTTATGAAGATTAGATATAGATATACGAGCTGCTAACTTTGAAAAATCCGGATGACTAGCTGCCATATATGCACATGTTTGAGAAGCTAGTTCGTCTAATTCAGAGGTCTTAATACCGCTATACATCCCATTTATGACGGCCTGGGCTACTCTTGCAGGATCTACCAATGGGTGTAGTCCATATGATAACTTCGAAATCCTACTCAGTATTTGATCAAACGAGACTGGCTCTTCTTTACCCCTACGATTTATAACATACATTCGCTCAGCCATCATACAGAATTTGTAATGAGTTGAGACCTATTAATTCTTCTCCTTATACTAATCTATAGAAATATCGTATGGGTAATATAGGTGGGAAAACTATTCTATATAAATAAACCCAACTATTCAGTAGGAAATTTGCAGTGGGGAGTAAATACAAATTATTATAGGTTGAAAGGAAGAGGGGGGGAGGAACCACCTTATGAATGGGGTGGGGTTAAGATAGACCGCTAATATTGAGTAGCATATTTAAGTATTTGAGATCTTATTATCTTAATAGCTCTAATGATGGTATAAAACAATATAAAGTGCATATATATTGTGTTGTTTTGCAAAAATATATAAGGAATGCTATATATATAGTATTGTAACCACATACTTACATATAAATACCGATACTGACACTACTACAATATTCACTTTTAGCAAATTTCCTATAGCTCACAACTTTTTATACAAAATTATCAAATAAGTACTTAATTAAGTCATTTAGAACGATTAGAGTTGCTACTTAAGTGAAATCTCTTAAGATTTAAGATATTTCTTGTAAATTCTCATTTGTAATTAATTTGTACTCATAAGGTTTTAAGCTCCAATATTACAAGAAATAAGTATGTAAAACATTGATGAAGATGTATAGCACATCTTATTTATAAAAGTATGATATACTATAAGATAAAGTCCAGAATAAGAAAAATGTCTGCATATATCAGTAATATGAAGTCAAAACATTGAATTTAGAACTATAAAAGTATGTAACAAGGATTTACTTACCATAAAGGAATCTCCAAAATTCAAAAGTATCCACTTAGTAGAGAAATATAAATGCAAATTATTATATCCCATGTATATAATAACAACAAATGCTGTAAATATTATTGAAAAGATATAGCATATGAAGCCTAGACATTGTTAAATTAAGTATTGAGTTATAATGAAATAATTTAAGGTCTCGAAAAAAATAAACTTACCTAAGACTCCATCACATCCAATAATCCCTGCAATAATACCCCAAGATATTGCACCTAATATACGACAAAAATTCATCATCCTCTTATTGTGATCAATATTTGATTCTACTAGTGAGATATTTTGTAAGTAATTCCACATGATAACACTGTTATAATAGTGATCTCAAAAACTTATTGATATTTATTAATTCCCTTACTTTGGAAAAAAGCACTAGAACACAAATTATGCACTAGTAATATCAATTTAGGGATACCTTAGCGGTGAGAGTTTAGCAAAAGTTACTGTTATAGAGTACCGGGCTACGAACAGCAATATATATTGTAAATAGCAAATCAAGTATTAATTGCTATAAAGTGTGGAAAGATTGTATCTAACTTACTCCTCTCATTAAGTAAAGTTGTTTAACTTTATTTAATTCTCTTTAACTAGCAGTCTTTATTTAAACTAGATTTGTGCCGAATTTTTTGAACATGCTCATATTTGAAAATTCTTATGAAATTATTTGCCCAAACAATGAGAACTTGAATTTCTCCACTAAAGATAATGAGCTTGAAGAGTCAGCTACATATACACCTTTTGGTGTGGTGAGGCCAGCATATGAAAACAATTACATGACCCCTTGCAAGAATCTGAAGATATCTTGGGATAACTTCTTTTTTAGTTTTTTAGAGAATATGAAATCTCATATGAAATCTGGGCTATTGGATATACTATACAATATAGAGTCTAAAGCTCATGATTCATGTTTGTTCTCTGGTCTACAAACTATTGCAGTGCTAGCTGGAACCAGTGTGTCTGATCACACTCTCACTTTCAGTATAATTGAAGATTTTCTGAATAGCTCGGAAAAGACTATTTCAATTATGATAGACCAAGATAAAACTTGTTTAGAAAATTTTACGGTATCTTCTATATTGGATTCTATATGGACTCAAATTAAATGCAAATATTGGGATAGGCTTACGGAATCCTTGAATTGGAACGAAACAAATATATATGGAACTGAAAATACATTTATAAATGATTTTCAAAATGACAGATTCGATATGAATTGCAAAAAAAGACGAATAAAAGCAGACAGTATTGTAGAAACTGTGAAGAACTCAAGTAGGAAGTGCTCTAGAAAAAAACTTTGCAGTGATCACACAGATTATTGGGATACAGAGTTACTGAATGAACATTGTCCATGGTTATCCTCTCAACAAGGACTTTTTTCTAAGACCATAGACCGAAAATTAACCTTGACAGCCTCCACAAGCTACGGATTTAAAATTATTGGAAATTTATATAGAAATCGGCGAAAGAAAAATTTAAAGATATTACCAATAACAATTTTATTACCAAGAGGTGAATGTTTAGCACCTGGTTTATTAGGACAACTACTGGAACTTTTATCATATGTACGTGAATCTTATAAGATACCATTTGTTGCAACAATTGGAGTTACATCAGGTATTGCATTCATACAGCACGTTATTGGTGCAAATATAATGCCTAAACTGCAATTGGTCGCTATTCAATTGTTGAACTCTAAAAAGCTCTTTTATAATTCAATACTTAGACCCCTTGTTTTTGGTCTACAGGGAATTCTTCCAGAAATTGAAGATGCAACTCATGAAGATGGGACTCTGTATTTTGATGATTCAGGTCATATATCTACGAAAACCAACTCTACTGAGGTATCCCCTATAAAGGAAAATTCCCTTATAGAAATGTCTAATAAAAATTTTGCATATCCAATACTATGCTCATCTAGTTTATTATATTTGAAGGATTCATTTTTTCAAAACCACTATAGTTTAATAAATGCATTGAAAATGGTGTATCTGGTATTTCAAAGATTCTTTTCAACAAGTCAATATAGATTTCTATTTAATATTTTAGAGGAAAGATTTGGTGAAGAGTCATTCCAACTATTCCTTAAAGAAAAGCTGAATTTTCTAGCTAAAGTGCAGCAAAAATGTTCTAAAAAAAAGAGGGGACAAAGATTAAGCACCAAAGTACATGAAAAACATGAACTAAAGACAGAAATGCTAAGACAATATAGATTAGGTAAAATTGCATTTCTCAAACTGAAAATAGGACTTAGAATCCTAGACATACTTTATCAGAATTTTATGAATATACTAGATACTAATGATAGATTCAATTATATTCTTAACTGGTTAAGCCTTTTGGAATCAGCCGAAATTGTCAAGATAAAGGCAAAAATTAATGAATTTTCTATAGAGATACAGCGAAATATCAACATTAGCACAACTTTGTGCTTAGAAACTGCTACCCTCAGCCATATAAAGCAGTTAACTGAAACTTTCAATTTTTTCTTTGGGTTAACTTTTAAAAAGGAAACCAAAATACAACTCTTTGAGCAGAAATTTAGAAATATTGAAAATATACTGTTAGAACTATTTTTACCCGAGGAAATTTATTTATTTGATAATCCCCTAATAGAAACTATATCTACTGTAAATTTGACAACTTCTCCAATTGATATTCAACTGGAAAACCTGATGTCGCCTATATATGTAAAACCTTTATTACAGAAGTTAACAAATTGCAGTGATGATAGGCAAGCTAATTCTAATTTGGATGATAATGCAATAATTTACAGATTGTATGAAGTAACTCCTGGTTACAAGATCAACTTGTTTTATTGGTTTATAGCTTTCTGTGAACAAGTCATATCAAAGAACAGTTATTCAAAGTTAGATGTTAAAATGTCAAATAAACCCAAAACAAATATAAAAAATACAAATTTAGAGATAAAAGATAAAATATGGAGTATATCTGCTATTACCGAGACTGAGGAAATACCAATACAATATCAACTTTTATTGCACCGTTTTATAATAGCTATTGGAACTATTTGCTTTCTTGGACTAATACTAATTCCAAACAAATCAAATGTAAACAACAAAAGTGAATTTATAAATTCTAGTGATTTAGATACTTTAGATACACTATATTCACTAGAAAATAAGAAGCTTAATAATAAGTTAACAAACATTATTAAAAAACTTTTCGGAGCAATCTATGCTCATAAACTGCAATGGGGTCGTGTATGGTTTGTTAGAGAATATGAGGAATATAAGGATGGTATACCAGATTACAAAGAGCTACAGAATTTAGAAAACCAGAAAAATGAAGATAATTACTTCCAAGAAAAAATTATTGTAGATATACCACATAAAGACACATATAACGAAAGAACAAAAAAGCTCATATGTTTAGATAATGAACATAAAACTTCGCGAGTTATGCTAAGGAGGAGAGCAGCAGAACTTAATCAAGGTAAAGTTGAGAAACTCGAATTAAAAAGGAGAGAGAGACACAAGCTTGCTATTAACAGCACTAAATTAACCAGAAGAAGAGGCCAATATTGAAAGTTAACGGATTTACTAAATATTACTTTTTTAGGGATAATATCTCTCAATTACTCAACCAGGCTCACTATTCCGAGGGTTTCTTTTTAATATTTTATGAAATATTCATAGCTAAACACGAAACTATATTACTTTATTGCAGTAAATAATTTGAAATGTCAGATATCATGAGTACTAATTCTTGTATTAAACATACTATATGGAGTTATTGTTATTTAAGTCAGCCACTAATGTCTAACTTTAAGAGCTTGGATTCTTTGCTTGTACTATAGATACTACAAAGATAAAAAAGAAAAAAAGTACTTGGTTAAATAAAGTTTAATATTGAATTTATGAGCAAAATAATAATTCTCGACTTAATTTATTCGTATTAAAATACAAGGAACTGGATTTTGAATTTTTTCAACATTGGTAATTTTTCTAAATTCACATTTAAATCTTAATCAAGCTTTAATTAATTTGATGAACTAATTCTGGCTATAAATTATAGAAAGTGTAATTGGAAGTCAAATTTCAAAATACTTTTTAATATAAATATTTCCACAGCACACTACAAAAATGAGCTGTATATCCGAAAGATAAAGTGTATATAGCAGTTTAAGTTTAGAATTCAGTTTTACTGGTCATATAATTGTTAGATATTTATTTTCATTGCTCCCGATAGCTTCCTATAAAAAAAAACCTTATTGCTTAAAGTTAAGATACAGTAATCCACTGTAGAGCTGGTTTTTTACTGTGCAATTAAATATTAAAATAAAAGTCCTTATTTTAATAATCTTTCCAGTTAAATTATAAATTAAGTAGGGTGTAATAGTACAATATTAAAAGTTCAATGTTCACTCTAAAAAAAGTGTTTAGTATTGCATCATTCAAAGCTTTATCAACTATTTCTGAACACTTCTTTTAAACTGAAGTCATTATTTGAGAACATTCTAAAGTTAGATCAACTTTAGAAAGTCAAACAAAATATAAAGTGATAGTTACGACAAAATGTTGATAATTTATTGCACAAGTGTCCATGATTCCTTAATATTTCATCTTGCTGGATATAAAGTAAATTAGTAGCTAAATAATGTATAAATTAAAATTCATGTATAAAGAAAAATCATCCGAAGTAAATCTTTCTCAAATCAGTTTATTATCAATTCCAAATAATAGTATAGATACAAAAGTAGTTATTTGGTTTATTGTATACTGCATAGTGTATCATATCTCTTTATTCTTGGTTCTATACTCTTTTTTTTCCCTTTTAACCTTAAAGGTTTACTGATATCATAGTTATTTGACATTGTAGATGTGATATTAAGACTGGAACCTTTTAATATTTTAGTGGAGTTAAGTTTGTCTTGTATAAGTGGAACGACGCTAACAAGTCTTGAATTATTCATTTTTCTCCTCTCTGGGAAATATCCACTTTTCCATCTGTAAGAGAGGCAGCTAATTGGTGATTCAATTATATTATCTAAAAAATCTGGTACACAAGTAACTGTTGCAGCAGGTGAGCATGTTTTTGGATATTTAAGATTATCTTTGCTATAATAAGTATTTCTGTCCATAATACTGGAGCTATTAGGGCAAGATCCAAAGATATTTAGATCGAAATTTTGTAAAATATCTTTAGTATTTTCACTAGGTATAGTATTATTCATAGAATCGGAAAGTTCTAATGGTGATAGTGGTCTTGATACTTGTAATATTGAACTTTGAGAACTACCTTTTTTATTATTATAAAGCCTAGAAGTACCTGGTGAGGGTGAAATTGCCTGATCATCCATACCTCTTTGATAAAACTCTTCTTTTAGAGCTTCATGCTTTGCTATTAGCTCATTATATTTAGATAGTAATTCATCATAGTCTGCTTCTCTCTTCTTTATTTTCATATGAAATTCCAATAAATCTGCAGTCAACTTATCTTTTTGACTTTGAAGTTGTTCAATAGTTAGCTGTGCCTTTTTTTGTAATTGTAATACCTCTTGACTATCCTTGCTTTGCTCTTCAAATTCACCTTGTAGAAGTCGCAGGCTTTTTTTGAGCTTATTATTCTCTTTTTTGAATTGTTCAAGTTCTTCGATTTCACGTTGCCTTGAATCAAATTGATTGTAAATATAATCTTCTAATTCAGTTATCATATGTGATATCTTTCTCAAAAACAGCTCATTGCGACGTGAAGAGCTTTTGTCCTCTGGTCTAGAAGTAATAATAATACTCTCTAGCATTGATTGTAATATCATCTGTAATTCTCTAAAATTTGAGAACAATGTTTGATCTCTCCAATGTGGACTTTCAAATGATTCACTTAGTGAAATATTATCTTTGATAACTTGCTTAACCTTTTCAGCATCTATTACATCATTTTGTAACAAGCTTATATTATCTTGATTTGTTACAATCTTTGCTGCCTCTTTAAGCCAACTTTCCTTACTAGTGACTACTCTACTAATTGTTTCACTTTTTAATCTAGTTGTATTAGTCTTGTTTCCTATTAAATAGTCAATTAACCATTGCAAGATTGCATTACTAATATCGTTTAAATGAATGGGCATATTTGGATCTGTATCGCTGGGTATCTGATTTAAAACATCTTGCCAGTATGCAGAAGAAGTCTCATTAAAAATATTATTTGAAATAATCTCCAATATTATATTGTGAATTTCACCTACTGTGATGTAATGCTCTTTTTTACTAATACTATCTTTTGAGATATTTGTCTCACTTTTTAAAATCTCCAAAATTCCATCCCTTAAACTTACCATTCCACTCAAAATACATTCATCGATGCTATCTTTAGTTGACTTAATAATCCCCTTAAATATAAATATTGACTCAACAAATTTCCAAAATTCTAGATATGATATATTATTGACATCTAGCCAGTATTCATCAATTAGATTTATAATATAGTCATAGCTGTGGCTAAGATCAACAAGTAGAACTGCTTTAAGAGAATTTAAATCTACAGCTGCTTTATTATTTTCCCCATTTTTGTTTAAGCAACTTTTGTATAATTCTACACATTTCACAGCTACTTCTGTTGAGCTCAAAATATTATTCATTGGAGCTAAGTGACAATATAGAAATAGAATTAAAACTACATTATCTATAAGAAATAAAAAGAATGATAGCTTTTTATGAGATCACAAGGAGATATTTTAATTTTCTACTTTTTCTATTTCTAAAAAGAAAACCCCACATGCATGCCAAATGCCGGTATAGAGGTTGACTTATAAATGTCGACTAGGTGATACTGCCGTGTAGAAAAATAAAAATAGTCATTTCTTGTTAGCAAAATTTTGAATTTTCTTGCTACTATAATGCTTTTGTAGTGTAATTCCAGAATCAGTAATAAAACCTAGACACCTAGTAGTGAGGAATCTGAAGTAAGCTGTCATAAGGATTACAATGGAAAATGAAATTCAGAATTTCGACCAGAATTCCAATTCAGGAATAAAACAAGACATGGAATTCAGTATTAATGATTTGGATCATAAAAAAGACATAGTTACAAAAGTACCTGGAGAGATTCCTAGTATCAAAACTACTCAGCTAAATCACAACTCTGATACTCCAAATGAAATGCTTCCATCTTGTTCATCTTCCTTCAGAATTGCTATTAGATTCCGTCCTCCAAATTTATCAGAGATTGACGATGCAAACTGTTCAAATATATGGCATTTAACTAATAAATCAGTGGTAGATCTAATTAAGGGAAATCAATATACATTTGATCATATATATGATGAATCAGCTACTAATACTTTAATATTTGAAGAACTAGCAAAAGATGTTGTAGGCTCGTGTTTAGATGGATTCAATGCGACAATATTTGCATATGGACAAACTTCATCTGGTAAAACTCATACTATGATGGGAGATAGTAAAGGTAGCTATGATGGGGTAATTCCATTAAGCATAAGTGAAATATTCAAGCTAGCAGAAGAAAGATCAAGAAACAATACTCAGACTGACTTTGTTGTTTCTGTTTCTTATTTAGAAGTATATAATGAAAAATTAGTCGATTTGCTATCTTTACAAATAAATAGTGGCAGCTCTAGTTTACCAAATGAAAGTAATATGAGCAAAATAACAATAATTGATGGCATAGATGGGGCTGTAGAATTTAGAAATCTAACATCTAGGCGTGTAATAGCTCCAAGTGATATTCATGAAATTATAAGCATTGGCTCTAGGTTAAGGCATGTTGCGGAGACATCTTTAAATGAGAGATCTTCAAGAAGTCATACAATACTGAGAGTTAGGATAGAGTCACAATACACAAATTCATCTGATGTTTGCATTGGTATCCTAAATCTCGTTGATTTAGCAGGAAGTGAAAGCATTAGAAGAACACAAGTAGAAGGAGATAGGCGTAAAGAAGGTGCAAGCATTAATAGAAGTCTTTTGGCACTGTCACAAGTTATTTCGCAACTAAGTGATATTGCAAATAATGAAACTGTAGGTGATTCTAATCCAAAAAAGCAATATATTAATTACCGTGATTCGAAGATTACAAGAATATTATCTGATTCTTTGGGTGGTAACTCGAGAACAATTATTGTATGCACTTGCTCGCCTGCAAAAGTTAATTATTACGAATCAATATCTACTTTGGAATTTGCTGAAAGAGCAAAAAATATAAAAAATAAAATTAAGGTTAATATTCTCAAATCTAATGATAAATCTTCTCAAATCTCTAAATTAAAGAGTCAGATAGCATTGCTTCAGAAACAACTCTCAAATTTGCCATTTTTAAATATCTTAGAACAAGAAAATGAGATACTGAAGAGACAGCAAACTGAATTAATAAGTCAGATGGAACACTTAAAGTTGCGACTAAATAATAACAGGACTTTTGGCAATATTGATGAATCTGAGAACTTACAGAACATATATAAACAAAATTGCTCATCCTGCACAACTTTGAAAAAAGATTATGATCAAATGCTATTGAAATATGGTGAAATAATAGATAATAAATCTGAGGAAGTGAAGATTCTGCAGAATGACTTGGAAAAAGCATACTTTAAAAGTAATGTACTTAAAAATTATGAAGAACAAAATGTAATTTTGGAAAAAAAAGTTAAGGAACTGAAACTTATTATAAAGACTCAGAGTGAACAAATTGATAAGTTAAGCAATCAATTGCTTGATAGGAATGGTGAACTGCAGCGTGTTCAATCTAATTTGTTGGTACATGAAGCGATGAATGAAAATCTTCATATTAAAAATAAAAATTTAACTGATGAAAAGGATCACTTAATTCAAATAATAAATAGTTCAATTGAAAATATAGAGTATTTAATAAGCAACCGTATTCACAACCTAATAAATCTTCACAAATATCGATATGAGCTTCTAAAAGAAAAATTGTTAAAATATGAGACTAAATTTGATTTCCAGAATACTGAAATATCTGAAATATGGCAAGAAATATGCAAATATTTAGATTTTATGGAATGCTACATGAAAATAGATTCACAATTAACTGATTATTTTAGTTTTTCAAATACTATATTTGAATATAGAGAATATTTGGAACAAATGAATGAATTAGAAAGAGATATCTTTACTTATAGTAAGGAAATTCTAATACTAAATCTAGATGAAAAAATCAACTTTGAAATTAAGGGAAAATTTGGAGTTATAATCAAAGAGTTATTGGATATATTGGAGATAATCACAAATACTGCAATGAAGGGGAGTGGTTCAGATGAAGAACAGCAGTTTAGTACTATTATTTCAAGTCAACATTCAATCTCATATATTTACAGAGTAGAGCGAACACTAAGTAATGTAAATAAAGAATTGTTAGAACTTCGAGAAAAAGTTGCAAAATATCAACATTATGATATAGAGAAAGTAAAACTGCAAAATGAACTTAAAAGATACAAATCAGAAAATGAATTTTTGCAAGATGAACTTCAGAAGAAATCAGCCTCTAATAAAGAAATGATGGTCAATTTAAGCAAGTTACAGAGTGAGTTGGTAGAAGCAAGGAATTACCCTATACCAACACAATTACGTAATAAAGAAGTAGAACAATTAATTAAAGACTTGGATTCCAAAAAAATTGAACTAGATAAAGCACAGAATACTATAAATAAGCTAGTTAAACAACTAGAATATACAAATTCAAACCGTACAAATTCCACTCCTATAAATAAGGACCCGCAAGTGAAATCAGTATGTGTAGATGAAGATCGTTTAAAACTACACGAAGTTCTTAAAGAGAATTTAGAGAATAATATGAAACACGATGAAGAACCTTCCGACAAGCTGAGCAAGGATGAATGTGGAAATGAAGTAAGTGAATGTAGTACACAATAAACTCTAACCTAATTCAGATTATATATTCTCAAAGTTCCTAAAATAGAGCACTCTATATATATAAATAGATATTATTTGATACTATCTCCACTAAGTTATTGTAACAGACGCCAGATATTAAGAAGTTTTTGGGAATAAGGTTCAAGAATTAAAGATTTATTTATCCTTGTAGAAAAAAAAATTCATAGGGGTTGAATTATCCAAAAAGTAATAAGTGAAGGATTCTAACTCTCGCTTGTTATTTAAAGACTGAGTATCCAGTGATATTAGTTGGCATCATTCAAATTAGATATTAGAATGATTATATTGTTCATAAGTGCCCCTTATCTATTTGGCTTGAGCGCCCCACAATGTCTATCTCTACAAATGATATAAAAAAAATTCAAGTGAGAATTTAATAAAGATCACTTTAAAGATAACAAATCACTTGACTGAAAATTATGCCATTTCAGACAAATATTTTATCATATATAACTTTCCTTGTTATCATAATGTTGAATAGTGATATAAGTGCAACTACTTCAGTAAATAATCAGACTTCTGTTAAAGAACTCATATCGGTTAGTATCGATACACATAACACCAGTGATACTATTCAAGAGGTTATCTATGCCAATGTTGGAGATATAATTGAGATTAATTTGAAAGGAAATCCAACCACTGGATATACATATCGAATGATCGACTTTCCAAATACAAGTATCATCAAGCCACTGCTAATTGACCCACTATATACCCAAGACCATACAACGGAGTATCTCCTTGGAGTTGGTGGCACATTTACATTCAAATTTCAGGCAATAAGTGCAGGTGAAACAAGTGCTTCACTTGTTTATGCGCGTCATTTCGAGCACCGTCCAATATATTTAATCAGAGTAGATGTCACATTCAAAATATTAACGAGTAATATGGCTCTTCCTTCAAATAAACTCATTTCTTAAGCTACAGCTATTTAACAATAAAATATCTGCAAAGTGCATCTAGATAGAAGTTGGTTTACTTATTTATAATACCGTTACATTAATTATGAATATGTAACATACCAACATTATACCCTTGACAACTAGAACTTCAGAATGAGAGCTCTTTAATATTAAATAGTTACCTTTGACGATATATTTGATCATTTATTCTTTGTAGCTGACCTTGTAGTTGGCAAACTAGGGCTTAATAGTGTAACTTTTGCTTTGCGTGAACGCCTGGTTACAATTGCACTTTCCAGAGTCCTTTCTTCATCATTATCACCTTTCCGAGTCTTTCTCACTTTCCCATGACGACGCTTATTTTCAATATGGGTAATATTTTCCTCTTGACTTTGCCTTTCAGATTCAGATTCTCCCATATCATCCTTTTTCCAAAATTTAGTTGTATCGGTTTCAATATTTTCCTTAGAATGTATCTTCTCATCCTCAAGTCCGGATCCATCACTTTTAGTGCATGGTGCATTAGTTCCTATAGTTTCAAGATCCTCCAAACAGATCTTATTTAGTTTAAGCTCTACAGCTGAAGATAAATCACTTTGAACTGGCAACTTCTCATTTTCTTTGTTATTTGTATCCTCTACTATCACATTAGTGCCCTTGCCACATAAAATATTCCCATCAAGCCCAACAGTACTCACACTATTAACTGATCCTGATATTTCTACTACTTCCTTATCAGATATCAATGAAGATGATTGATTAATAGTTCCAGATTTTGCCAACAACTTAGATTTGTTGCCTCTAATAATCTGAGCAACCCGACTTTCGACATTACTATAAGTATTACAAGAGTTATTCGAAACCTTCACTAAAGATTTATTAGTACTTAAACCCTTTGACTTTGATATTTTTGAACCAGTAATAGATAGAACTGAAAGATTTGAAACTTTACCTTTAAGTATTGAACCACTAATATTAGAATTTGATAGGTTAGAATTCAAATTTACACCAATTTTTGTAGATTTAGACACCTCATGTAAATCAACTCCACACAAATGATCTCTCCCAATAAGCCTAGAACTGGCAATCCCAATATATTTCCTCATTAAAGCTGTGTTGCCATGACTGGGAGTATTTAATGTTGCATATGTTTGATGAAAGTATGTAACTGATGGTGAAATAGTACAAAGCATGATACATCTCAAACAGTACGGAGAGTAGGGTGGATCTGCACCACCACCTAAATATTCCTGAAGTAATCTGGTCAATTTACTTTCTCTATATGGTATACAACTCTGAGACATTTGAGTACCATCATTTTTCTTTAAAGCATTAATCACTTTACTTAAGGCTAACAATGAAGAATTAATAAATGTACTTTCAGTCATTCTCCTTCCTGTATTATTAGTTACACGATTATTTTCAAATCCAGACAGATCAATTAAATTAACAATTGTACGTTGAGTGTTTACTGAAACCTTTGGTTTAGCATGAAAGGATATACTCCCTCTTCTTCGTCGATTCTCAACAGTATCATCTTCAACAATACCTTGCTTATCTCTATCCTTACTTGCAATTATTACATGAGGGATGAAATTTACTTGGATGCATGCATGACTTCTGCTGCTACTACTATTTACAGCTGTTTTCCCAGATACTCTACGCCTTAATGCTTCTATGTATTTTGTGTTAAATTCATCCCAACAATTAAATTCTACAGTACTAGCCCCAACTACACGTACTCTACCACATATATCTGTTCTTATTGAAACAGTTGGATTATTACCTTTAGTACTATTAACTAATTTCTCACAAACTAGTAAATCTCTTACTTTCTCACAATATATTTCAAAAAATGAAAATGAGAACTTCCCTGGATTCTCCAGTCTCTCATTATTCCTTAGTAATTCTTTTACAGTCAGCCCAACTATACCACACTCATCTTTATCACCATGCATGGTGTATGTTTTACCAGTACCAGAACTACCAAATGCAAAGACATTTATACAAGAACAATCAACGAGTAAAGGTGCTATAAAATTCTTGATTTCATTTTCATAAATATCGTTTGTTGTTTCATCTACATTGTATATCTCGTCAAATTCATACTTTTTAGGTAATCCACGGTGGCGTGGATCCTCTAATATTAACTGTTTCTTATTAGTATCATCAATACCTATGCAAGATACTGGAGATTCGGAATCACTTAATATTGGACGAACACGAACCACTACACGTACATTTTCCCTCAGTAAATGAATTTTATTTGAATTTGGTAGAAGTAAGTTACCTAACATACTTTCTCTAGAATTTAAATTAGTCATTTCCTTTTTCAGATACTTGTTATTAGAAATATTAGTATGGTTATATGCTGCCTTATTATTAGAGTGTATGTTCACACTAGTTCCATGACGGCCGTTCATCAGTATATTCTAGAAGTACCAATGCTTACGAGAACAATAATTTACTTTGCTTCTTAATTTATATATCTTTAAATGTCAGAATCCTCTCTTTATCTACTCTTCCGAGGCATCTTTTTTTTCTCTCCCTACCTGTGGGGGTACTAATTTAATCAGCCGCATTGTAAATTATTTCACAAATGTTATGTGGATAATCTACTCAGAGGACAAAATGTTACCTGACAGTATTAATTAAATAATATTTTCTATTTCCAATTTTAATTTGGTCTGTTATATATACTACATTTAAGTTAGTACAAAAATTTGAATTTAAATATTATTAACACATGTAAATGCTAGTATACTCATGCACTACGTGGCAATATTGTATAAATTCTAAAACGAGTCCAACTAACACTTGTTTAGTGAAATACAACAATTTAATAGCAATTTTATTATGTCCTAGTTTATTACTATCAGTACACTATATATGATTTATAAAAATAAAGTCTACCAAGTTTTATATTTACTAAGCACTACAAAGACTAGAGCTAAAACCTTAGTAGCAACACTTGCAATCAAAAGGACAATCAGGTGTATCTCCACCTTGACCTAAAAGTATTAAATTAAAAAATTAAATAAAGTAAATTATTATTTAAGTAATAATTACAAAAATCTCAACTAGACTTACCTATCTTTAAGTCTTCCAATTTATATACTGGTAATCCATCTTCAGTATATCTTATAGGTTTAATTTTTGATGAAACCTGCCTGATCTCCTTATTATGAATAGCTTTTGAAGTTTTAAATTTGGTAGCTTTCTTTAACTGTGATTCTAATCTCTGCCTTTCCAGTTTCTTCTCCGAAATGACTTGAAATATCTCGTTAATTTCTGATTTAGCTGACTTCTTCAGAACATTTGGATGCCTTGTCTTATCTACCTTATCTCTGAAATTATTTAATTTTCTACTAACTTTGTTCTTCACCATTAATGTTTTGTTGTTTGTCAATATATGATTATTATGCATCAGGTACTGTTTAAGAAGCTACAAAAAAGATAACAATCTTACCCCCTTTTTAGCGCCTAAGATTATTAGCTCGCTAGATCTGTATCTTGAGTATGGTTTATGGATTAAGTTGTAGAACTTTCCTATATGAATTTTTTAAACTATACTGTACCTAAATATAGCCTTTTTAGTAATAGCAGACTATTATTACAATATTTCAAAAGTCACTATGACTAGAATTGCCTGGAGATATCAATTAATCACTAAGCTTACTAATATTACAACTGTTATCTACCATTTAGTTACATGTATCTAAAAGCATAAATATTATCTTCCAATTAGCCTTGTAGCTCTTGTCCACAGAGTAACTGTGTATCTACTTCGCTTATGATGTACATAATCCAGGAGGATATCATACCTTAAATTACAGCACAAACATTAGAAAGGTTTCAATATAAAGTGAACTTTTTTAACGTACCATTCTTTACGTCTACTAATAGTACACATTTTCCACCATATGGAACAGGATGAAATAAATAGAAATGGAAAATATAATTTCTCAGTTATAGTACCTTGCAAAAACAGTTGAATTAGGGATGATTCTAGTATTAATATTAATATTGAAAGAATAGTAAAACATACATCTGTTTGACACAATATTTTCCATTTTAAATTGAAGTTAGAAGTTCAATTGGGCTATATTCAAAAAATTCCCCAAGTTTAATGCATACTGAAAAGTGAGTTTGCCTGATGCACTACCTATGCAATTTATAGCGGGCAATGCTTACGCTTAAAAACTTTAGTACCTTATTTTTGAAGTAAATTAAGAGAAATGAGAGAAGTTGAGGGAAAAAATAACAACTATGAAGAGATCTATGAAGATGAGATATTTTTAACAGGCTATAATACCAACTCTAGTGGAAGGAAGAGAAAAACTGAAGTTATGAAGGGATTTGATACACCAGAAAGTAGTACTGAAGAAAACGAAAGCGAGACTGACAACGAGTCTCTAAGTGGAGAATTTACATTTCATAATCCAGATGAACAAGACTATCATAGCATTAAGAATTTGCTTGTTAATACAGAATATGGCAAGATAAAAAACTTTGAATTATACAGATTTGTAGATATTATCTGTAACCAAGGTAACATTGGAACTACAGTAAAAATTTCAGACAACCTTATTGGCATTTCAACAATACTAAATATTCGTCAATATAAGATAGTAATGGAACATCTTCTAAAATATTTGGAAGACAAAATCATAAACAAATATGGTAACCCCCAATTCGAAAAACTATTTAAATCTATTGTATATAAGAAAAATGTTGGTTTAATGATAAATGAAAGATTTGCAAATATACCAGACGAAGTTGTTCCTGTGCTGAGAAATTGTTTATTAGAAGATATTGAATGGACAAATAATAACCTAAGTACTTTAGTACCTACAGAAGAACGTGAATTTTATGTATGGGACTACATTTTAATATTTACTCGTCGTTTCATATTAAAAAAAGACAATGAGACATCTGCTATGTACCCGAAATATGAAGAAGAATTCATAGTACAAAACTCAAGATGTATGATTACTTGGCCAAGTGAAAAAACTCAATGGTGTGGAACTGGAAAGAAAGCAGAGACAAAATTGATGAATGAAGAATATGTATTAGCAATTTTGGATTTTGAATGTTTTAAAAGAATATCATTGTAAAACACAATTTCCTATATGAATTTAGTAGTTGTTTTGTTTTAAATGGTAGTTTTTAAAACAATTAAGATCTATTTCACAAGTCTGAATATTGATTTCATTAAAATTTTTTTGGATATTCAAAAATTTACTTCTTCTTATGCTTGTTCTTACACTTTCCTGCTACACCTGTAGCTTTTCCAGTACTACTCGAAGAGCTAGATGAAGAAGAGCTATTTATTTGAGATAGTCTGCTTTTAAGCTTTGGTATATTTTGACCCATATGTATTAACAGCATTTTCTTGGTTAAAATTTCATCATTAAATGCATCACCATCTTTATTAAAAAGTTTATATCTAAGCCTTCCCAACACCATAAAATCTCTTGGATAGCGCTTATATTCAATTTTATATGGGATACCTAATTGTACACAAATCTCTGCCATCTCTGCAACATTTGGGCATTCAATGCAATGGCGTGTACTAATTAGACGTCCCTTAGAAATAGTTTTGTTCTTGTCAATGTATGCTGGATAGATCACCTTCCACCTAGATACATCCGCATCGTCGCTTGATAAGAGAGTTACCATCCTCTACATAAACTTCCAACCTTTTAATTTTTTTCGTTCACACCCTAAAACTGAGTAGTGTATGGCGCATAAAGTTAGTATTACCCAATGCTGCAGCTCCTTGCTGTACGCGTATGTTTTTGTGGACTTTAACATTATAAGAACTGTTTCTCAATCTTTAATAAGACTAATAGTAAGATCTTTAGTGAATCTCCATATGTGAGAGTATAATATTTTATAAAAGGTCTTCTCAAATGATTTAATTAAATACTTGAAGAACCTCTTTACTGAAATTTCAAATAATGAGTACTGTCTTTATTTATAAAATAAATATTTCAGCATATAACATTTTATTAGTTTTAGTATACCAATGTTAGCATAATTAATACTTTAAAATATACTATATCTGGAACTGAAGTTGCAAACTTCTATAGAGAACCTTGAGTACAAATATTCGCTTTTATTTTTTTTACAATAGTATTAATCTTCTTTTGACTCCTCTTTATTAAGGTTTACTTTTAATACTCCTATATGCTTAATGCATAAATATAATGACAAAACTGCAAATAATAAAATACCATATTCATAGGCATCCCAAATTACGATGCATAACCATACAATAGTATAGAAACACACTTTACTTAGAACTAAAATAGCCCTTGTAATCTTATTAAGTACTGGTTCAGCTTGGTCTTTGATCCCCTGGCACAGTAAACCTATTAGCAAGAAAACTCTTCTACACTCTCCATAGACGTCCGCTCTAGTACTACAGCTCTTATTTATCATTATCAATTAAGCCTGGAATTTTATTGGCTTGTAATAATCTTTAGTTAACAACTAGAGAGGTCTCTAGGTATCACACAACTAATATATTGTTATTATTATGCATGCATGCATGAATTCATGCAATATATTATAAGGTACATCCCCTACTTAAAAGATCAAGTCAATTTTTTTGATTCCAAATAGGTAAGTTATTTAATTGTAGAAAATTGTATTATTAAAGTTAAAGGTGATTTCTAAAGCTTTCGACTTGAATAATAATTTACTGTAAATTAAATATAGATCAAGGAGAATTTTTACCAACTTTTATTGAATAGCTAAAAATTAACATTTTTTTTTGGTAGATTTATATTAAAAATTTGTATAAACTGGTATATTTCGCAATAACTTAGTTTCTGAGCCTTTAATAGTAGATTTTTTTCAGAATATTAAGTAAAGAAACAAATAAAAGGGCTAATAGACAAATTAGAACAGGAAAAAAGTAAATAATATTGCCTCTGTAATATACTGATAATTTAGCATGAATTCTATTAAATATTTGACTTAAAACAAATAAGAAAATATTAAAACGTAACATTTTTGCTTTATTACTTGATTAATTCCGTTTTTTCTTTTTGTGAGACATTAATGTTATTCATTTAAAAAATCTCACAATCAGAAACTAGAATAAATACAATAAAATTATATCTGATACTATTAAATTTTAGTTACTAAATATAATAAATATTTTTGATTAACTTGAATAAAGAAAAATTTTCAGTTAGGTAATTAGCTTCAACACTATCACTTTAGTATCAATTACTCTGGTTATGAAGATGATCTCTTTATACATTTCACTTTAAATATATGAACTATTAATTAAAATAAATTGTGAAATTGTGTGTAGAAAATTTTCCGAAAAACTGATTTAACTTTACTGTATTAGCAAGTGTAATAGAATCTAATTATATGATAAAAATATTTTAAATGCTGAAAGAACTGAAACTAAAAAGATGAGTTTTTGATATTTCTAGTTTTAATTACTTAAGGTAAATATTTAGTTTTATTAAGTATATATTATAGATTTCGTTATTTATACTTTTTTAATCAGATATAAATAATGAAATATGCTGGATATCAAATTATCTAAGGAATTGATACATGCTAGATTCAACTGTAACACCCATCTTCAATGGTTGCGATATTGGAATTCTGTAGTTTTTAAATATTCATATTTCAACATAAATATAGAAGAATCTCGGACACAGTTGATCGATAATTCAAGACATACCTTCCGATAACGTTTTCATCGATCTCCCTCGGACCCCAAATACGCATTTGCCTAAAAATTGGAGTACCTATAATTCTCACAATGCTCACAAGATAGAATATGCAGAACATACCTAACATGTGTATCTCGCCCAGTCTGATGATTTGACAAAATTGCAATCTAATGATTTAATGATATTGTAAATTCTGAGTATTAATCTTTTAAATTTAGTTTTTATTTAAATATTAGCTTACTTGGATACAAAAAGTAGAAATATAATTTTGAGAGTCACATATACTTTTAATTTGCGAGGGTCTGAAATAAACGATATATTGGATTATAAGTAAACAAAATTGCCTTTATACTTATTATACGTACATTATATCCTTTAAAAAGTGCTCAGTAATATCCCGTGGTGATATTGGAATTCTAATCCAACCATCAGGTTCAGCTAGTTGCATCTCCTTGATTTCTTCAAGATCACTTTCCTGATTTCCAGCTCTAATTGATATTATTTGAGGAGTATAGCTTTCATCTATTTTATATGCTAGATAAAGATCAATCATCGATACTTTAGTTTTGGATGGAAACCTAAGGGTAATAGTATGAGGACTTTGACCATCGCTTTGCCAGAAAGTGCTTGAATTATTATCTCTCAACTGATTTACTCCATTTCCAGGCTGCCAAAGTTAACAGGTGAGTAAGGATATATTAATTATAAGAAAAGTGTAGTCCTTCATTACCTTAGCGGACGACAAAGTCCAAGATGCAAAATCCCCTATTTCAATCAAGCTTGGAAAAGTATCACCTGATGGACCATTTTCTAACTGTGGTATTCCAATACTTGATTCATGTAATGCTGGATCTATAGACCCTAAGTATTCAAAATTAGACATTTGAAATAAGCTTAAAAGAAAATATATACAATATATAGAATAAGCGCTTTTACCGAGTGAGGTGTGTGGTTATAAGCAGATGCCAAACAAGCAAACGAAATTGAATGACCAACAGAAAATTAAAGATTATATTACTTGTCATATATATTCTAACAAGCAATATATCGAAATTGTGTAAAAGTTTGGATCAGGATCTATCTTTAATTTATAATCCTAACAATGATTTGGAATGCACCGGAGTAAATAAAGATCTAACCATAGCAACTTCTAAGTTAAGTTCTGAAGATAAAATACATGAATTCAACAAAAAAAATAAAACTAAATATGAATTTGGATCTTTTCCATTTTATATATGCACTATAAGTAGTATATTTTTAGTCATATTAGGTGGCATTGTATCAGGCTTAACAACAGGATTTATGGCACTTGATAATGTGCAATTGCGTGTTCTTAAAGAGGCAGGAACTGAAGATGAAAGAAAGTGGGCCTCTATTACATATAATATGATACAAAAACATCATCTACTTTTGGTGACATTATTACTGACTAATGCGCTATGTATGGAAACTCTACCTCTTTTTTTGGACAGAATAATTCCAAGTTGGGGAGCTGTCCTTATATCAGTAACAGCAATACTAATATTTGGGGAAGTATTACCTCAAGCAATTTGTACAGGTACTCATCAGCTACAAATCACTGCAGCATTTTCACCATTCGTTAAATTTTTGATGATTTTATTATTTATATTTTCATGGCCAGTGAGCAAGCTATTAGACTACTTTCTTGGTAAAGAGGGAAAAAGTGACTATTTCTACGCAAGAAGGCAGCTAAAAGCATTAATTGCTTTACATAGAAGAACAAGTGAGTATCCTAAGCCAACAACTATATCTCTCTTGTCTCTAGTTCCTACAGGCTTAGCAGCACATTCTAAAAGGGGAAGCTCAGGATCAGTACTTGAATCTCCATTTAGTGATGATAAAAATAAACAGTCTACCTTTTTTTATTTCCCTAAAATGAGTACATCTTTAACATCTCTAAATGACACTAAAAAAAAAGATTCAACTTCAGAAAATGATTGGATTACTATATCCTTACCTCCAAGACCAAACATGCACTCTTCTACAATAGAGAAGAAAGGTCTAGCATATGATGAAGTAACCATTATCCAAGGAGCATTAGATATGGCAACAAAAAATTTACTAGATATATCAGTTCCTTTGGAAGAAGTTTATATGTTGCCTATTGATGCTAAACTGGATCGACTATTGATGGAGGATATACTTCGCGTTGGGCATTCACGCATTCCTATATACAGCAATAGCCGACATAATATTAAGGGTCTACTACTGGTGAAATCTCTTATTACAATTGATCCTGAGGATGAAGTTACTATAAAGTCACTTATTGAATCAAAACTATCAAAACGTTATATTATTGAACCTATATTTGCATCTCCATATGCAAATCCATATGACGCATTGAACATTTTCCAACAAGGTCGTTGTCACATAGCAATACTAACTCACTATGTTGAAGAGTACACACTAGCTACTCAAACAAATAATTCTGTACCTAGCCAATGTGAAATATTGGGGATTGCTACATTAGAGGATATTATTGAAGAGCTTATCCAAGAAGAAATTGTCGATGAATTTGATATGAAGTCAACATTCAGTAAACAAGACAATCTGCAATATAATTCTATGCATTCATTTGCAACGCAAAACAAAAAGATGCTTCTAAAATTATTACAAGATCGTGGGAATAAAAAACTTTGCAGATATAAAGAAAAATTTTATTCAACTCCTGAGCTTTATTATCCTTTAAGATTAGACTACAAAGGTAATGAACATAGATATTTGTATTGGAGCTACTCGACTTAATGTTATTGAAGTAGTAAAACTAAATTCAATATAAAAAAGTGGTTTAAATATTGTCTAGTTATTTGCAAACCACTTTGAAACGCAAAATCCCACTATAGTAAATAAATCTTATAGCTTTATTTAACCAAGTTCTTAAGAAGTTCTAGATATGAACACACTTTACACATCTTAGATATCTAATATATGTATCAGAAGTAAAATGCAACAATACTATTAAATGTAATCATTTAAGTTCACCTTCTAGTTTGAGGCTAAACTGGGATAATAACTCTTCAATGTCATTTCCATCGCACATATTAAGCATTTCTTTAGGTACTTTGCCTTTTAAATCATTCTTAATCTGATATATAGTTGACTGTGGATCTTCTATAACTCTATACAAATCTATCAAATTTAGTTCTTCGTCAATCTGTCTTAGTTGATTAAATTTAAGCTCCGAAAATGAAAATAATAAAGTGTCTATATTATACATTAAGGATATATCAACTATGAGAGATCTAAATTTATATTTCGTACTTGTTTTAATTAAATAAACGTCTATTGCCAATTTCTTTGTCTCCAGTACTTCAAATAATTCATTAATGAGTTCTCTTTCATTATATTTAACTAGAGAATTTATTGATGATAAAATTCCGTTCTGCAGTTTTTTGTTGCTAACTAATTCTTCGAAGTAAAGAGATATATGTCGTTGTGATATTCCATTTATACGGAATGAAGCGTTTTGAGACGCCTTTGACAAAAAAATGCGAAATTCCATAGATGAGTCCCATGTTGGTATATACTCTCGCAAAAGAATTGCATGTTTGAAATCTTTCTGATTTTGACTCCTCTCTAAATCTTCTGAAACTTTAGTTGAAGCTTTCAATAGTATCATTACATCTGAATAATTTTCACATCTTATAGTAGAATTAGGTAGAATCCAACATGAATCAGTAGGAGTAGACCATGTAAATTTTGGTACGCATCCTGATTTGGAATATTTGTTAACAGCTAAATTCAATCTTTCCAGAAATATCTTTGATTCTTTAGATAAATTCAATTTAGATATATTATATATTCCATCAATATTCATATACTCATTAATTATACATTTTGGTATAGGTATCAGACTAGATGGAATAGTTATCATTTTCTTTTGGCTGTTAACAATAGGAAACCAGCTCATACATCCAAAATCATTTCCATTATAGATATCTAAATTAGGACCCCAAATACTCATAAAGAAATTTAAGATGGATTCTATTAAAAAATTGTTTATATCAAGATCGTCCCTTGGAGTTCCTAGATCTGCAAGTAATCTAATAAGCTTAAAGTAGAACTCTCTACCAGAAACAGCTTCTTTGTTATCTACTACAGCTTCATTCACTAATCTCACAGTACCTACTTTATTAGGAACTAATAATAGAGACTTTGCCTCTATTGGATACCAAAATGATACTCTAAATTCCAGATACACTTTAATATTTACTACAATCACTATATCCTCACATAAAGTTAAGATTACTTGATTTTCTATGTCAGGTAACCTTCGGTTCACCTCACTTAAGCCAGAATTCTCCAATATATCTACACAACTTGCACCTATTTTATTTAAAAAAGGAGGTATATACTCTTCATCAACTTTGATATGTTTATTCAAGTATATTTCGAAAAGAAAGGTATATCTTAATAGTAAATCAATGATTAACCTAGCATATCTCTTTTCACTGTCTGGCATCGAATGAGATATACAGGTTATATGTATATTCAAATATAATACAATGTATATAACCAGATATTATTAATAACTTGATAATAGGCTTAGAAGGACACTAATATTAAAGTATATAAAGAATATATGATACCTTCAAAATTTCACAAAGTATATAGCGCGTATATCTTTTTTTTTTTTTTTCTTTTTTTGACTACATTTAATTAATTACACTTAGACTTGTATCAGTGATAGCAATTGTTACACCTATTACTTTGACTCTTAACTATTATTATAAAAGTAGCTACTAATATACTAGCTGTATTGTTTTTATTGTATAAATTTCATATTAACTTGGATTATTACCAATATAAAATATACAATATAGTACTTAGAATAAATATCTCAAGAAAAGTATGCAATATTCTGAGTATTTATCATAATTCACACATATTGACTAAAAATGATCTTTTTTAGCTGCAATAGGTAATTATTAAAAGTCTTGAGGTGACTTGGCGGTTTTTAGTTTCTAGCTAAAGTAGTCTGTCGGGTGTACCAAAAATAGTTTTGGGTGAGAGAGTAATTATCTAATAATGAATAATCCGGAGCTAATATGGGAAAGCTTAAACAAGCACTTCTGCTCTTTTAAGGCTAAGTAAGTCTTTTTTGTGTATAATTTTCTTAATATCATTGATACAATATTCTGAATTATTTTAACTCTATTGTTTAGATGTGGAGACACAGAATTTTGCAGAAATGAGTATAATGTTACAGGTCTTTGTAATCGTGTTTCTTGTCCGCTTGCTAACCTAGCTTATGCGACTATAATGGAACATGAAGGCGAATGCTATCTGTATATAAAAACAGCAGAGAGAGCTCATACACCTAGATATCTTTGGGAAAAGATCAAACTAAGTAACAACTTTCTTACTGCTATACAACAAATAAATAACAACTTAAAGAATGTATATCCAGACCATCAAATACTGAGATGTAAGCATAGATTAACTAAGATTAGACAAACATTAGTAAGAGCTAGAAAAATGGCATTGCAGACAAGGCCAAAGCTTGTACCTATAAAAAAGAAGACAGAAAGAAGAGAAGCTACAAGAGAGGAAAAGGCTCATATTAGTGCAAAAATTGAGAAAGCTGTTGAAAATGAATTGTTACTTAGACTTCATGAGGGAGCATACGATGGTATATATAATTATCCACGTGGAAACTTCAAGAAAGTTGACACCGAGGAAGTATACGAAGAAGAGGAAGATTTGGATATTCTCGAATCTCAATTTGTAGAATTTATTCAAGATGATGATGGAGACGAATCTGAAGATGAGCTTGACAAAGTGCACGGGCGAGAATTAAAAAAACTCTTGAAAGACAAAAATAAAATTAATCTTGAGTATGAAATAGATCAAGATGAACAATTAAATAAAGGTTATATTCAATAAAGGATAGTAGTGATAATGGTGCAGATTTCAAGTACATTACCGAAGTGTACTGTATATAATTGGTATTATCTAGTTTCTTCGAATTATGCACAAAGTCATACCCAACTTCAAACCTAAACTAGTGACTTACGGTTAAAGTTACATAGTTGTACTATATAGATTTATTTGTAAATATGCCGTAATATGATATATAAGAATTAAAGAAGAGTCTATCTTTTCATATCATTAAGATATTTAGACTTTGAGGAAACAATGTATCTCTAATATTTTATTATATCTCCTTGGTATGAATAGATAGGACTCCACATTATATTTCACCTAACTCTACTGAATTATATGCAAACTCTTATATAAGATTCCTTATATGTTGAATATATAGAATTACCATTTATTACAAATATCTAAAGAAAGAGGTGATTAACCATAATCAAAGTCATTTATTACTTAATATTCATGTATTTTCATCTTTCTCTAAATTAGATGATCCAATAGCTGCACTATATACCCATAGGTTAGGACAACTCATTAAAATATCTTCTAGGTCAAGTGGTGACATAGGATATGTACATCCATTATATGTATACATACTCCCATCAATGACATCTTTTATTTGAATGTAACATGGAGTTAAGACAACCATACCAGAGACTTGACTTGAGCCAATATAACATTCTCTAAACCATATTTCAGTACCATAGCGACCCTGAACAATTCCAGTAACCTGGCCCTTAAGGGCTCTCTCTACTGCTATACGAAGACTTTGAACAGGAAATAAAACTTCCCAGTTTGTATATCCATCAGTAATGTCAGTTATATATTCCTCTATTATTTTGTGTTGCTGATTGCTAAACCACGTACAAGCTCTAAATACGGATAATAGTGCCAATAAATCGTAATCTACCTGAGTTGATGCAATCGGATTTTTATGCCAACAATTATATAATCGTTGCATAGTGTCAAAAACCTCATTAATATCTAGTAATTCCTTGATTGTGTCGTGTGGTGTCTTACTATTCATTATTATTAATTGTGTCAATTCAAGTATATCAGCTGTACAATAATTATATTCTGAATATGATCGTTTTGACAATCTTCTACAAGTTTCACAAATAGCAGAAATTGAAGGTAAAGTCTTGTTAGATGAATGGCCTAATACTCCTGACTTATCTATTGTAGAGGTATTTGATATATCCAGGCTATTAGAATTAGAGTCTAAAACAAAAATATTCTTCGAATTGCGTGGCATATTATAATCGAATAAGAAATTTAAGACCCTTTCTCATAATAGAAATAGTATACTTCACTTAAAAAGTAACTGAGAATAGCTTAAGTTAAGACCTCTACTGAACTTAGTAGTATCTACACAGCCAGCCGCCTTTGATGCAAGCTGGTTGTAGCTAAAAAGCCTTAATTAACTAATATGTTTAGTATTTAAACATTACTTTAGAAGAGCACCATATATAATGAAGTTTTCATATAAGGCTTTTACACTTCATGTTAATTACTTATCTTTGAAAATCCTGATGCTTTACAATAATATTTTACTATTCAATTGCTATTCTAGACAAAATGCTATAAGGTTCATTTTTTGGAGATATCTCGTCAATAATAAATTGACATCTTTTATAAAATTCCATAGCTTTTATATTGCAATTTAAAACTGTGCACATCAGCTTCTCCAACTTTAAAGCCTTGCATAAAGAATAAAATATGTCAACAAGGTGTTTACCAATACCTTTCCCCTTCACTAAAACTTGTAATTCATACATATAGCCAACTAAATACTTTGTATAGACATTTATACTATATTCCAACTCAATTTTAAAAGAAAGAAAGCCAAGAATATTTCGGAAACTCATAGAGCTGTCCAACTGACCATATCTATGATTACATAAAGAATCACTAGATTGTATGTATGTGCCTTCACTATTATACAATATCTTATTTAAACTATCCTTGGTATATGCTACAATGTAGTAACACATCTTATGACTCAGTTCATTAAGTTTAAGTTCATCATTCCACCCACCTTTCCAATCTTCCCCCCATGGGCTATTATCATATAGATCTTTCATATTTCTACGTGTTAGATCTAATATATCTAATAAAAACTTTTCATCAACATCTTTTCTAGTTAATATACAAAAGTGGACCACTTCTTCTACTCCTTGTAAATTTATTTTGAAACTTCCCATATTCGTTGATACCAAATTATCAAGGCATATATTACCTAATTGAATCTGTTCATTTAAATAGTCACACTGTCTCTTATTTAGATTGGATTTTGCCTTGAGTTGTTCCAGTTTATGCTTATTTAATCTCATGTTAGTACATAGATTAGCTGTAATTGGCGCATTATTCAATAGCATTTGGGTGACTACACCGTAAGAGAATATTAAGCAGTGACAATTCTGCCATTTGGAAAAAAGTCACAATTTGTTTAATTTTAATGTATTTCAAGGGCTTGAATTATATTGATGCTAATGTAAGGAGAAAGCGCAAATTGGAGGATTTGAAATATGTGAAATCAAGCAGCATTTACCCATATAATAGATTCATCAGTAACGGAGATAAGATACTATTAATATTGGAAAAAATATTAGATATAATACCAAAGCTAACTTTTAGTAGTGGGAAAATATCCGGAGGGCTAGATATAAGCTTTTGTATCAACCAATTCCAAAAAGTTTGTATGCTAATTCAAAATATAACAAATATTAGTGGATACTATCAAGAAGATGAAGCTAATACCTCAAGGAGAGTATGGAATGAGATATTATGTAAGTGTCACTCCTTATACAATATATTGATATCTTGGCTAGTTGTAACAGATTCAAATTTACTTTTATCTATTTTGAACTGCATTCCAAATACAATAAAATTTTTTTGTGAAGTTTCTGATATTATTTGTAATTGTGATAGCAATAGTAAAGTCAATGAGAATAGAAATAAAGATTTAGAGGATAAAAAGTTTACTACCGACTTTATTATTAGGCAAATACTTCAGATATATGGATGTTTAAGTATTTACAACAACACTAAAATTCGTGTTGCTTGTATTTATAGCATTAATATACTAATGGGCACAAGACACTTTAAACTTGAGTTTATCTATGACGCTTTTTTACCCCCAATATCACCTACTGACTATATAAAAAAAAATAAACTTTTTGATTTAAGTATGAATGGTGATACTACAAATCCAACGGAATTCAAAAAATCAGTACTTTCAATGAATTCTTCCCTTGATAAATATATTGCTTCTCATGGATTTTCTAACCTCTTTAAAAAAAGAATGGATAGACTTAATGGAGAAAATAATGAACTTTATGATAAGGGGTGGCTATTACGTCGTCTTGACGATGAATCTGCTTCAGTTAGATTTGAAGTATTGATGTTAATATACCGTATATTAATTATTGAAAGCAATGGTACGAAGAACAAGCTCTTATTAAATCTTCGCGATACTATTTTCGACTGCTTTTTGGATGATCATCAAGCAATTCAATCACTAGTTGCTGAAATTCTTATTTTATTTTCTTCAAAATATTATTTAGAAGAGAAGGATTTACCAAAACTTTTACCAGTTTTGAAGGATAGTAATATATATACGAGATATAATGCACTGAAAGTACTAGCACTAAGCCGATTTCACAATGTTGATGTTGTTCACACTGTTCTAATGGCCTTACTAGACTCTCCCTTATTATATCTAGACAAAAATATTGTCTATAATGTATTCTCTTGCATTGCTTTAAACCACTCCACTATGGCGCCAATACTTGTACCTACATTGTTTCAGCAATATAGTAATAGGAAAGAAGATTACTATCATGTAAACATTTCAATCTTTTTATTTTGGTCTCTATGGAGAACTCCCTCAATAGCTGAACAAATAAGCCTCGATTTTTTGTTATTATATCCCTATATAAAGTCACACTTTGCAAAAGAAGTTCCTTACTTAAGATTGAGACTGAGTTACTACAACTTTAAGAACTCTTTTCAAATACTACCACAACACTATAATGCTAATATTTTGAATCATGCATTTGCTTTATATCATTCGAGTGATATTGAGGATGAATTCCATGTTGTAGGTAGTACAGACTTAAAACCCAAGGTATTTCTGCAAATTGGAAATATGACTATGATTAATTTTATAAACGATCAAACTATACTTGGTAACCTCACACATTCATTGATTCCTCCAGACATTATTATTGAGAGTGTACTTAAGAAAATTCTGTCTCGTAGTCAATCTATGGAAATGAGATTGCAGTTAATAAACTCGTTTTATATATTATACAAAATTTCTAAATACATGCAATATCCTAAAATAAAGAGCTATTACCTCTATTATTTTTGGAAAAAAATCTCATATTGCCTTCAATATCTAGGTATAAGAGATTTTCATGAAATTTTGGAACTTTCTAAACTACTTCTAAATGGTCTCAATATGGAAAAAGTGTACTATTTTAAAAAGTTACTACCATATTCACCACTATGGTCCGTAGATAGTAGATTTCATCGTGAAATATGTTATCTTTTGAATGACAACTACTTCCAATTTTCTGAATTTATTATATCAGCTCCTGATGCATGCGGTTCAAGATCATATGCCTTTCATACTGAAAGACTAAAGTCTCTTCAGATTAATGAAGTTCATGATACCAATAAAGCAAGAGTATATTGTTTAAATAAAGGAGCTAATCAAAGTTCTGTTGAAACTCTCTTATGTCAATGCTTAATTTGCCAATTTTCGGTACATTGTGAGACTATACTACAAAGTGATGTGGATTATCTATCGAAAACTATCATTAAAGATTTCAAAAGAACTATTTTAAAGTGGTATAAGATTCCAATATACAAATTTCCATGTAAAATTAGCTTACCAATTCCAATTGAGATAAGTTTTGACATAAAGAAATCGGAACATGATCGTTATACTCATAGAGATCCACTAAATTTGTTTATTTACACACAAGAACTCCAAATACTTTATTTCAAAAAATTTAAGACAAATTCTCAATATCTAAAAAATATAAAAGGAATAAGTCCAACACTTTTTGGTTTTTCAAAGTTGCAGCATACAACATCCACTATAAACTTTTATGAAGATAAAATATCTACCGGTTATTCATTCTCATATGATAATATGCGTCTTAAGAAATCTAATGTAATTATTGATAATGAGATGCCAATTATACATAGATTTGTTCCGTGGAGTATGCATACTAGACAATTCCATGTATATCCTATTGCTAGCAATACAATTAGACTCACATCTTTTTATAGTGTAGATGCCCATTATAAGAGACCATATGCCTCTGCAGTTCCTCTTTCTATTTCACTAATGAGAGAAGAGAAGAACCATTATAGATCAATATCGAACCATCATACAGTCATGTATCAACCAACTGTTATGGTTTAAATTTACATTTAACCTTATTTGCTAAGCTATCTTAAGATATCTTTTTGATGAGATAATTAAACTAGAGCTATTATTTCCCATGTGTACATGTACAGGACTCTTTTGTTACTTGGTAGTAGGTACCAAAGTACTTGATGTATGTAAGCTAACACTAGTGGTGTGGCAATTACTTGCATGTTTGTTTACCGCCATCTGGAATGTCAAAATTCCGCGGTGTTCATCATAAAGGGGATCCTAGGACACTTCAAGTGTAGTACCCAGTCACTTTGACTACTCAAGTCAACTACCCCCAAATATCTACTCTTTGAATCATGGAACATGATAACCAAAAAGAGGACCTAAAGAAATTTTCAATGTCAGACGATATACTATTACCATTTAAAGAAGAGATCCGATTTACTGATTTTGATCTTCATAGTGATCTTTTAGAGGCTCTATTAAATAACGGTTATTACCATCCATCTCCAGTGCAGTATCAGGTCTTAATTCCAGGTATAAATGGTGAGAGTTTGCTTGTTCAGGCAAAATCTGGAACTGGGAAAACTCTGGCTTTTTCGCTTATCATGATTAATCGAATATTGAATAAGTTAGAAGATAGTAGCCCAAAAAAAGATTTATGTGAGCTACTTTCTATTTCAATAGCTCCAACACGAGAGATTTGTATACAAATTAATCAAGTAGTAAATTCAATGATTAGTCCACATAGACAAAATACTGAATACAATTCTAAGTACAAGATAAGGGCTATTTGCTGCATAGGTGGAACAGGAATATTGGAAGATCTCAAAAAATTCTCTGAATATGGATCAGTTATTCTAACAGCTAGTCCTGGAAGGTTATTGCAACTTATCGCAGATAAAAGCTTAATTTGCATGAAGCCAGAAATATTTGAAAAGTCTCTTCTATGTCTAACACTTGATGAAGCTGATCGATTATTTGAGGACTGCTTTTACAATCAAACAAGAGAAATCTTGAAAAATTGTCTAGTATCACGTAATGTGCAGTTTCTTGGATTTTCAGCTACATTCCCACCAGATACTTTCCAGTGCCTACTTTCTGCATTAAATGAGGCAGACAACTCTACAAGCAGAGTTGATGGTCTGAATAATAAAAGACAAATCAAGCAAATACAACTTTGTTCTTCATTTGGATATAATCCTCACTCTCTAGAAAATGGTGAAAAATCTAGTTGTGATGCAGTCTACTACAAAACAGTAGAGTTTGAAAATGAAACAGAAGATATATCTGAAACATTTTTGTCTATATCTAAAAAATTAGATTCTCCAATTTTGAAAGGCTTAAAATTCTATATATACGATTTATATATGTCAATGATATTTGACATAGATATTAATGAGGATAATGATTATCAAATATGGTCTTACCAGATCAATTCTATTCTGGATGTTCTACTAAGAGTACCATACAGACAGGCATTTGTTTTTGCCAATGATAACTCTCTTGGATATCGTATTGCTGGTTCTTTAAAAAATTATGGGATTCCTGCCTCATATACAAGTGGTAGAAGATCGCAAACTGAAAGAGAGGAGATCTTATTTGCTCTCAAATCAAATGATTGTAGAGTTGTTGTTTGTTCCGACTTATTTTCTAGAGGAATTGATATCTCATCAATTGACTTAGTAATCAATACAGATGTCCCAATTGATAAAGAAACATTTATTCATCGCACTGGAAGAGCTGCAAGATACGGCCAAAACGGAACCATTGTATGTATCCCATCCCACAGGCATGATTTTGAGATGTTACAGTACATAACTAACCAGCTAGGGATCAATCTTATTAGTTTTAAAGAGTATAAAACAGAAGAGCTTTTAGTATTCAATAACGAGCAACTAAAAGTAAATACAAAAAGATACTACCCCGAAAACTTGTCAGAAGACCTTCAAACAAGTATACTTTACAACTGCACTCAACAAGGAAATGGTGAAACCGAGCTTAGTAATATGGCTAGTAACAAATCTTCTATAAGAGAGTTAGACAAACATGAAGTTAGTAATAATTGCTGTATACACAAAATAAACGAAGATACTTTACAAATATATACTGGAATGTGTACAAATTATCATAGTTTAGAGGATGTAGCAGCTGGTGAAACTGATTACTTCAAAGTAATATCTAAAATTAAATCAGAGAATTTACTAGGTAAAAAAGCTTTATTATTCGTATGGAGACTTCATAAAATGATATGGTATAGTTAACTTGCTAATATATGCGGCTGGCAAGGTGGGGGAGAAAGTGTAGAGGACAACGTACAGTTGTCACCATTACAATAATTAATGGGGAAAAAACAACACTCTAAAGATAAATTATATATACTACCTTCTGAATATTGCTTAGATTGGGGTGGCTATAAGTTCAATAATAAACCTGTGGAATATACAAAATTTGATGAATGCGCGTTAACCTTGATGCCTATAAAAGATGCAGTATGTACGAAGGAAGGTATAGTATATGAAAAAGATAATATAGAAAGATATATAGATATATACGGTCAGAATCCATTCAATGGAGAGCAACTTAGTAAGAGTGATGTCATACAACTACATTATGATCTGAATAGTGAGGGGAAGTTTTGCTGTCCAATAACTAAGAAGACTTTTGGAAATAGCTCTCACATTGTAGTTAACTCAAAAAGTGGGTATGTTTACAGTTACAACACGGTTGATGAACTAAATAGAAAGGCTAGGAATTGGAATGACTTGGTTACAGGTGAGAAATTCTCCTCAAAAGACTTGATAGTAATACAAGATCCACTGCACTTTCAAAGTAGAGAATTAAAGAATTTTCATTATATTAAAGAGGGTAGAAGATTAACAGCTCAATTTGGAGATCTAAAAGTGCCGCAACAAGAACATGAGTTTTAACTATATATAGTCAAAAAGATTTCCTCTGAAATACTTAAGTAGCTTTTTAAATCTTAGTAATATATCTAAGGTAATTAAGACTAAAGATCATCATATTTAATAGAAGCTCTCAGATCATTTGACTGACTCGACGTATTGGAGTTTAGAGTTATAGTTTGTTTAGGTAGGTCCCAATCCCTGTAAGGTCGTCTTTCATATGGTACGGATTTCTGAAACCTATTGTGTCTTTGTCTATGTCCAGAGCCTCCGTGGTGATAATATACCCTTCTTTGGTTACTGTGATTTGCATTAAAGTCATCTAAATTACTTGGATTTATCAAAAAAGAAAATTTTTCATATAGTGGCTTGATTATTCTATCAAATGTTATCTCTTCACGAATAGTCTCTAAGCTATCACGATGCTTCTTAGCTAAGTGTTTGTGGACAAAGTGCTCACCTTTAAACTGCTTAAGACACTTTCCACATTGCCATCTATCAGCTTTTTTTCTTAAAGTATGCTGTTCACAGTACCTAGACCATAGTGTACTCAGCTGATTATCATCATCCATTATTGGTTTTTCAATCATGTTAATTAGTGGTGCAGCTCTAACTATTCGGTCAACGTTATGTTCAAGGTACTTTAATATTTTAGATATCTCCAAGTCATCTATTGTTTGTCTAATATCAATTCCATTGCCTTCTGATGAAGATCTAATCCAGCCACCACGATATTTATTTCTTGCAGCTAGTTCAAAATAGCTTCTTGTAAGTAGTAGGTAATTTATATATTCAGAGAGACAGTTCTTCGTGTTCAAGTCAGAAGTATAATGGGAGACTCCATATTGGGTAGAAATATCTCCATCTACAAGATTGTCATCTTTTTGGTTTAGTTTATTGGAATAAAGATCTTGATCAGATTGTGAATATGTAGATGGTCCAAATTGGAAAGCATTAGGTGTTATAAGAGAATAATAATCGAAACCATGGACAAATCGTAAATAAAGTGTCTGAATATCAACTGTCTGTTCAATTGTGAATACTGTTTCAGTGCATAAATTCTCAAGTACCCACCTCAAGCCATTGAATAGATTCTGATCCGAATCAAATTTCTCTATTATTTTCCACAAGTATTTGGAGTCTCTATTTAGTTGCTCCTTGCTAGAAAATAATTTGGGTAGAATTCCATATCTTAAAGTTGTGTTTAGCTCCCAAGTCTTCATTTGAATAACATAAATTGCAGACTTATTCAAGTTGGAGAATTGTTCTTCATCGTTTAACTCATTGTTATTATCTGGGTATATATCTTTATTATACTGTTTCCCAATACTTTCAGTAGTTACACTAGCTTTAATTGTCTTACCTTTCAATAATTCCATTGCAGTGTTCCGATTACCCATACTATCAAATAGCAAATAACAAGATCTATTCAATACTCCACGAATATAACGAGGAGTAGATAGACTTGCATCTATAAGACCAGGACATGTACCTGTGCCACCACCAATTTGAGGAAAGTCATTATTCAGGAAATTTAAAATATCCAGTAATGAGATATTTATGGGAACATCACTTAAAACTAGAAGATACATCCCTATATCTGTAGAGAATAACGGACATTTCCCTAAAATATTCCAAGTTTCTCGATCTTTTAGAGGATTCGTGAATATGACATCAGCACATGTATTATTATGAATTATCTGAACTGAAGGGAACTCCAACTTGTCTAATGATCTGTCAATATTACTCAATTCTCCTGAAACTAGTTTATCCTTAAAGATGTTAAAACGTCTCTCTACCAATGTTTGCCGTTCATCTATTACCTTCCTTAACCATATAGGATGAAATCTTTCCAAAATAAATACAAAAGACTTATGACTTTCTAAATACTGTTGCTGGTATTTCTGCACATGTTTTGTCCGATATTTATCATACATATCCAAGAGTTCACTTGGTGATAAGTTGTCACTTTGGTTCATCATAAACTGTTTAAATGTCATGGCTGGATTGTTATCACTGTGTATGTAGTTTGAATTATCCACTTGGCTCTGATAATGGCTAGAAAGTGCAGATGTGTTTTGATAACCATTCGAGGATCCTGTATAACCTTGGTAGTGGTGCCCTACTGAAGGGCTTGAGCCTCGGCGACTACGATCATACATACTGTTGAATTTTCGTTTAATGTATAGTCTACCTTCCTTTGTCCCTAATCCTCCCTCATCTACAAATTAATGACTTGATCTTACCAATAAATATACAAAGAGCTCTTTTTAGTAGCCAAGAGAACAAGAAGAGATTTCGACACTTTATAACAGTGACGTTAGACAAGACTTAAATAATGAATAATACCGGCGTCTGATAATAACCCGCAAAAATATAGTATTTAGCAACAAGCCTAAGCTGCAGGTCACAGCTTTAATAGTATAATTGAAGTATTTAATATGCAGGATAAAATATTACATGGTGTGACTTGTACATATTTATGTATATTTGTATCGATCGTGTTGCTTTACTATCAAGAAGGCTGTTTGATTGCAGACTTAATAATGAGTTCCCTGTAGCTGTAAATATCAAGTGCGAAATTTATTTACTAGATTACATGGGTGGTACATCCACTAAATATACAACTAGAATGGGTTCTGAAGTGTACTTAATAAATGAGGCTGATGGTGAGGGTGCAGATGTAGTTCCATTAGAATTGGAACTTAAGATACCTGTTGATAATATAAGTTTGTCTTCTTCTGTGTTTAGTAATTATTGCTGTGTGGCTTTTTTGACATTACTTGACGTAAATAATACTCTGCAACCTGAAATTGGTCATTCAATTTTACCCTTGACTAATATGAACGGATTTTTAGTATCTGAATATTTACGGTTGCTTGTAATGGACTCCAGATCGATAACAGAATATATAGACATGAATTCTCAGTCAATTTTGAAACATCTGTATAGTGCATCATTGTTGATAGAATTTAAGGAAAATAATATCGATTTATATGAACTGGATAATTTAAAAATTGTAGGCATAATGCACATATCTCTAATTGATACAGAAAATGAACCAAGGCTACTATATGGTCAGAAGATATATAATAAGATAGCTACAGTATATAGCCCAAGTGAATACCATACTTCACTACTATTGAACTCACTAAACAAGCTGTTCCTACTTGGGATAAGGGACCCAAGTTGGGATTCACTTTGGAAATTTAGGAAATACAAGTCTCCCAACAAAAATTTGGGTATAAAGAATATACTACCTTTTTTGAATGGAATGAAAAGAATAATGTATCTAAATAGTCGTTATTTGAGTTTATCTCCTAATCCTAACAATAAAAAGAGAATAGAGTTAATATTAAAAGGTCTTTATTTTGGATATTTTGACAAGTCCTTAAATATTTCTGAATGTGATAAAAAATTTTTGTGGGATAATAGATATTTATTACCTTCTATAACAAGTGCATTCCCCCTATGGCTTCGTTGCTTGGATTTACATGATGAAACCATTCTAAAAGAACTCAAGAATATTATAGATAGGAAACTGCAGATTTTGTACAGCCCTTGTAACAGTTCTATGATTCTCAGTATTAGCGATTGTTTGAACCTTTTGTCACGGGACTTTAAGAAATTCCATTTTTTACGAAGTTTTTCAATAGAGAATCTCCACTTCTGCTCGAGTAAGGAGTTACACACTATTCTTCCCCAACTGATACAGTCCTTGAGATACGAAACTTCGGACCAACTGGTTTCATATTTGATCAAATCAGTTTTAAATGATATGAGACTCTGTATTGAATTTTTCTGGCTTTTATTCTCAGAAATTTCAGGTGAGGGCTATTCTTTGTTTCTTTCAACCATATTTAAGCTACTAGATGAACTGACTAAGTTGGCTTTAACAGAAGAATCCAAATCTCAAAATTATTGTTTATATCATCATAGTCTTGAGATAATGGATGTATTGATTTATCAAATGCAATTTAGGACCACAATACTATGGATACAAAGGACTTGTATAGAGGATAATCGTAGAGATAAACTAGACAAGAAAACTCAAAAATTTCAACGGGTTTTACAAAGTTTTGAGAATTGTCAAAAACTAGACTTCCCTGATCTACTTTATATAAGTCCACCCTCAGTAAATAGAGTTGCTGTAAAACTTGTGCTATGTATGAGGAAATTATTAGAAAAGGAATTGGAATACAAAACTTATTGCACAAATATGAACGGGTGCTGCATGATTGATAAGAACCTTCACTCTTCTTATATTATATGGCGAACTGAAATAAGTGAATTTGACAAGATATCCAATCTTTTACACGATGACATAGAAAAGTTGGGATTTCCAATTTTGAATATAACAAACTTGGGTGAACCACTCCCACTTCCAATAGATATTAAAAAGGCATTGATCTGCATTGTTCCTAGTGATAGTTTTATTCTTAAGTCCTCACTCTGTCCGTTTGTTTTGTCATGTAGAATGGCAATAAAAAATGATTTATGCCCACGAGAAAGTGATAGTACAGTTTATAAAGATCTAAGTAACAAAGCAGATAAATCAAATCTATCTCACTCAATTTACCAAGTTATTGAGGGTCGATACATGTACAAAGTAGGAGATGATCTTCGTCAAGATCGTCTTGTATTACAACTACTCCAAACTTCAAGTATATTTCTGAAAGATTGGAACTTTGATAGTTTGATTACTCTTTATAAAGTCCTTCCATTTTCTTGGAATGATGGTATTATTGAGTTTGTAGATGGTGTAGATTCAATTGGAAATCTTAGGAAAAAGTATGGTAAAAATTGCATTTTACAATTCTGGGCATCCAAGTATCGCACCAGAACTGATGACATTCCATTTAATGTTATGAATAACTTTATAAATAGTTGTGCATTCTATAGTGTTGTAACATTTATACTTGGTATTGGAGATAGACATCTTGATAATTTACTTATTGATGTATATGGTCACTTTTTCCATGTAGATTTTGGATATATTTTTGGTGAAGATCCTAAGCCATTTCCTCCCCCAATGAAAGTATGTACAGAAATGATTGAAGCTATGGGTGGATTAGATTCCTATGGGTTCAAGCTATTCATAGATAAGTGCTGTGAATTATACCGTTATATTAGACGAAACTCTTGGTTCATTTTCAATATTGTATTATTGATGATAGATAGTGGAATTAAAGATTTAAGTCCAAGATCCACTACTTCCTATATTCAAATCTTAGATAAAATAAAGGAGAAATTCCAACTTGATAAGTCAGAAATAACCTCAGAGAACTACCTTAGGGAGATCATAATTAGCTCGTCAAAGGCTCTATTCCCTGCTGTTGTCGACACACTACATGATTGGGCCTTATATTGGGCATGACAAAAGGTTGTCTAGGGTTTAATGCTACTTTATAGGCTACATGCAACTTATAATCATAATATAATTAATTAATTTTACTCCTAATTAAATATTTGATAGCTACTTTATTTCCAACATTGTATTATATATTACTAGAATTTAGCGCTAGATAGCTCTATACCTGAGCAGTTATATAGTTTTAGATGTTTCTACTATGTAAGAAGTTTTCAATCTGAATTGTCAATTGATAATTAACTTAAATTTTTGTACATATATAAACCTAGGGTATTGTATAAACTTATACAGAGATATTTGGAGGTATTATGTAATGGTACTTGATACGTATTAGAATGCTTAATCTAATAGTTAACAAACACTTTCAATTTTTATGGAAGTTACAAAGCGAAAAAGGAACTATTGAAGAATTTATGAGTGAGCCCCAAAAAATGGGTGCAATTTACTGGGGACTTGGAAGTATGGAGATCATTTCTAAAACTCTAGATAAGGAAGATCTTGATGCTTTTTGTAAGCAGAAAAGGGGGATATTAGAGTTCATTATGAGCTGTCAAGTTGCAATAGGTGACTACAATGGTATGATTGGTTTTAGCCCAAACATTGGATATGAACCCACTATTGTCTCTACGCATTATGCAATACTATGTTTGTGCATATTAGGAGAGACACATTTGATTGACAGTGAGAGTTTATCAACATGGATTGCTTCACTACAAAATGCTGACGGATCTTTTAGGGGAGATATGTATGGTGAATGTGACACTAGATTTAGTTATTGTGCACTATCTAGTTTAACTATTTTAAATAAGCTTGACAAGATCCATTTGGAAAGATGTCTCAATTTCCTCTTACGTTGCTATAACCTTGATGGTGCCTTCGGTTCAATACCATGTTCTGAGTCTCATGCAGCATACACATTTTGCTGTGTTGCATCTTTAGCTTTATTAAACGCTTTGCATTACATAGATATTGAAAAACTTGCTTTTTGGCTCTGTGAAAGGCAACTCGCTTGTGGAGGTTTTAATGGCAGGCCCGAAAAGGCTCCGGATGTTTGCTACTCTTGGTGGATCTACTCAGTCTTATTTATTATTGGTAAAACACATTATATTAATAAGCTAGCTCTTGAAAAGTACATTTTAAATGCCCAAGATATTGAGGAAGGTGGTATTTCCGATAGACCTGGGGATATTTCCGATGTTTTTCACACTTTTTTCGGACTGTCAGCGCTATCTATTATACAAAAAAAAACAAACCTTAAGAAAATTGATCCTATCTTTGCAATTCCCTCTGTTTGCATTCGGAATCTGAATATAACCTATTTAGGGATTGAATCAGAAGATGAATTTATTGAAGATACCCTTTATTAGGATATGAACCTGATATTACAGTAAATATACCCAATATGAATAGTTCTTTAAATATATCTATAATTCGAAGTTAAAGAGAGACATTAGTTAATTTAAGCAATCTTTTCTTCCTTAGGTAATCATATCTAATATACTAATTTGAAATTTAGTACTTTACTCGGAAGTTATAAAAAGTATATCCTAGTTTTCACTAGTATTGTTTCGATACTTTTTAAGTACTTATTTGTATACGGTAATAAAAAAAATATTGCTACATTACCTTTTGTTAGTGTGACTTTATTATCTATATTTACACTTCTTATCTATCCTGCAAGTAATTTCACCTCTATGCATGCTCCCATTCACTTTTCTTACCTCTGGACTGTACTCTTGTCTCATATATAGGCGCCAATATAAATGTCCCATATTTGGTATAAAAGGATTGACACAATTGCCGGGATTGGCAGTTCCAGGCTTTCTACTGCAAAAAGAAGTGATACCCAACATTAAAAAGTAAGAGTATTCTAGATAATTATAAATAATTAACTAAAGGACTGAAAGATCGGGATTTCTATTTTTATTAAGAGATCCAGCATCAGTTTGGTAAATACTTAGACTTTGAAGACCAGGTTTGGCATGGACATTTGGGACTTTGTAAAATCGTGATCCTTAAGTTTTTATACAAATACAATGGATATAAATGAGATTAGCCTGAGACTAAGGAACTTTGACAAAAGAGATATAACCGAGGAGATCATTTTTTTGACAAGTATTCGTGACCATATAGACGTATATACTTTAGATCCTACTGTCTACTCTACTTTTTTAAATGAATGTTTAGGAAGTATAAGATCTATTTTACTACTGAGAGATTCAGCCCAAAATTCTGAATATACTAAGGCTAGAATATTGTGTATGGAAATATTGACTTTGTTACCTCAAAATGAGGTATTATCAAATTATTGTTTAGATTTAGCACAACTGTGTCTGCATCTGCTTGATCGAGACACTGATGATATAGGTATTTTTGCAATTAGGAATTTGGTTTTTCTATACAGGAACTATACTAATGCATTAGATAATGTGGTGGAGTCCTTACTGGGATTTTCATCTAGACTATGTACAGATATTCAACAGAGTTTACCACAACTGATTCAGGAAGTAGTATCTGACCATAAATCTGGAGTGGCTTCTCAGGGACTGGCTGGAGCAACGCAAACTGTATATAATCTTAACTCAGACTCTAATGATTCGTATGGTGGACTCCCTATTAGACTAGAGAGTAACTCTTCTGCTTTGGGGGATGATACAGACAATTTATTCTTAAGAGGGAGTTTTTCTTCAAATACTTTACCCGATTTAAGTGACTTAACAAACCCTGTTCGCTCGAGTGTACATCGCAATACAGTTGGAGGAAGTTCTCATCACCATACTAGCTGGAGTTCGACTATGGTTTTACCATGTCACAGGTCTTTAAGGATTTTGGTGGAGCTCCCATTAACTTTATTACATATATTTCAATTATATCCTCACTATATGGAGAGATATTTTGCTATTTTTGCCCCAAATTTGGTATCATGCTTGCATATTGCAACCTTATTTCCTCGTGATTTCATCCCCAGAATTTCAGCAGTATCTCAACAACAGTACAATTCTAGACTGCAGCAACAATATAGTCCAGACTATGTTCCAGATATAATGCAATCAACAAACTACCGATCTTTGGTACAAGATTACATAGTTACCTGTAGCAAAATAATCTTTTGGTTTACCCACTTTTTCAGAGGATTCACTCAAGAGGATCACATAGTGGATACTTTGAGACAGACACAGGCTTCATTTATTCAGGGTTTCATTGAAGTTTTGCTATTGTGTCCAGCTCATTGCTTGCATCAAAGACGCGAAATTTTAGTTTGTTTAAGGAATATACTAGGTACTGATTTTAGACAGGGATTTTACTCAAAAGCAGATGTTTTACTGGATGAAGTTGTCCTAATTGGACAGGGCAGAACTGGGTATGAGACAATCAAGGTTTTATCTGCTGCTATTATTCATGAGTTTCTGGTTTATCTTCGTCTAGAATATTCCTTTAATGCATACAATAACATAAATTCTGATGGGTTCTTAGATATAATTATGAAATGTCTACATTCTCTAACTAGAAATATATTGGATACACAACTTCCTCTGCCAGCTCAACATTACTGCATACGTTCTATTGCTTTTCTTCCAGATATTCTTAAAAAGGAAGGGTTCTTACCTAACAACAACCAACGAAATATTGTGATAAGAGATATATTATTGGTAATTTTATGGGCATTTTCACTGAAAATTCATCAACTTCGAAGACAAATATATAACTTAGTTATAGTAGCTTTAAATGGTGATATTTCTTCATTTTTATGCTTAAATAGTAGTGTTATTTCTAGCACTCCTTTGAAACCTACTCCAGATGATATATTAAGTGAATTTGAAAATATATATAATGTTGGCCATTGGTTAGATAAAGCATTTTCTTATGCAAATACACAATTAGGACATTGTAGCGTTTCTCTTTTAGGTTCGAGTACTCTATCACATGGTATAAATCAAGAGACTAAAACTATTACATACACTAATTCTAGGCCATTGGTTATCGATGTTTTAAGAGAGCTAAGGCCAATTATAAGAGCTGTGATTATTGGTGTTAGACAAACTATTTTCCATATTACTACGCTTAACAGAGTAGGTTTAAATGTAGGGTTAGGAACAAGTGGATCAGGAACAGCTCATGGATCTTCTAATCTTGATATTACACGGTACGATGTTCGTAAATTGGCTCAAGGAGTACCTTTAAATGAATCAGAAAGTAGATTAGTTCAACAGATTTTCGTTGAAGGTATAATTTGTAGCGTCGAATATAGCTTGAGCTTTCAATCTACAACTAATAATACAAGTCTTTTTAATATTGAAGAGGGAGGCCATGAGTGTCAGATTCTCTCAACTTGTGCAGTTCTTCCAAATACATTAGCAACTACGGGGATTCAAAATTCATCGTCATCCTTATCAATTATGCCTGAAGAAAAGGATTTACTTGAACTTCTTGCATCTACAATGTGTTATATCCACCCTCAATCTTTTGGTGACATCATACAAGCGACATTCCCTCTTCTTTTTGAATGGTCAAGCACTATGAGTCCTCAAGTAGCTCTTATATTTCACTATTGGGGACTACAACAACATGTAGCAAAGACATTTTATGAAGCTGTTCTCCCACATTTGATAACAAAAATGGATTCACTTATGGTGGAACCCGAATCAGAGTACAAGAATCTCCGTAAAGATGGTATTTCCCCATTGCAAATTCTCTCTAAACAAGCAGATGTAGACAAATCTCGTGGTACACTCACAGGAAATTCTTCTCAACCCTCTTCCTTGCCTGGAATTCCTACTGTGAGTACCTCTATATCTATGTATCCTACTGATCATCATCAGTTAAGCCTATCACGCTTTGCTGTGGATCCGCATATTGATAATGTCTCTTTGCACTCCAAAATTCTGTATTCTAGAGGACGTATATCATACTTTGGATCCAATATTGGTAGTATTAATAATAGCCAATCGAAATTCCAAATTATAGATCCAAGAGATGATCCATTTAATGTAATCCAGTTTGCTCCCACAGCAGCACCCCATGGTAATCCTCCAAATCATACCTTTTCATTTGATATTCTGACTCAGGATATAAATATATCACTTTTGCAACTCAACAAACAACTTGTCAACCTACCCCTTCCAGATACTTTTATTTATGGAGCACGATCAAAGAACAGGGAATATACAAAAAACTGTGATAATTCATTACCTTGCAAACAAGATGATAATGAGATTGCATATAACAAAGATTTAGAAACAAGCAATAGTACCTTTTCCAACACACATTCTGCACTGAATTCTATCTCCTATTGTTCATATTCAGGAGGAATAGCTGCAATTCTGGTTGTAACTCGTCTACTTAAACAACTATTCAGATTTATAGGCCAAAGTCCCCAATTTGAGACTATTCTACAGCCTTATGTCGCAGATTTATGTGTTAAGTGCACAACTCTAGCATCCAGCTATCCAAGTAATACATTTTACTTATCAATATTGCGCTCCCTTTTTAGAAGTATAACACCTGGTGGAAAAGCATCTGGTATTTACAAGGAGTTCCTTAGTATACTACCTTGGTTTCTAGATACAACAATTCGAATGCAAAAGATCACATCATCACCTTATAGAGAAGTCTGGTTAGAAATATCTTTGACAGTACCTGCTAGATTGAAGTCATTATTACCATATATGGGTCAACTTGTAGACCCTATGCTTAATGCTCTAGAAAGCAATGATCCGGAACTTGTTCTGCTTGCTTTGAGAAGTCTTGACCTATGGATTGATAATCTTCACCATGACTTCCTTTATCCTATTTTGACAAACTCTCTACATCAACCTCATAGATTTCAAACTAGACCTTGTATTTTGGTAACACTTTGCAAATTATTACGTCCAGCTCCCCCAATCCCTTTACCTGCAGCTCAAGTTTTATTTTATAACTTTCCTAGGTATCATAAGAATAATAATTTATCATTTTATGCTTTACAATCAATTGCATTTCAACATGCTACTTTGGTTGGTAGAATTCTAGGTAAATTGGGAGGTAAGAATCGTTGGTTCTTGAAGGATGCAGCAACTTTAGATATTAGCAAACGCAGACAGCAGGCCTTTTATTCTTTACCCTTATCAATAAACAAGATCAATGGTTCAATCCAATTAAAAGAAATGAATCTGAACTTCAAAAGTGAACCCTTACCTATGATCTCACTAGATGACACTCTAGAACATATTTTTGCATTACTGTCTATACAAAACACCAGCCAAGATAACCCTGGAACTTCTAAAATAATCAAGGATATGAGTATAAAATACATCAAATACATTCTAGTGAACTACTTAAACTTATTTTGGTCACCTATTCCCTCTAAAGAATCCATTGAAGCTTACTTTAATGAACTAAATTTGTATCTTTCTAACTGTCCTCATATTATTGAGGATCCTACATCAATATTCTCTGTAGATTTTGTAAAGCTTATAAATCCAAAATTATTTCATTCATTCGATAAAAATCTGGAACTTTTTGTAAAAACTCTTATACTAGGAGTATCTGTAGATCCAGAACTAAGAGATAAGTGCCTTCTACTTTGTAGTGGTTATAAGACATTTGTTGCCATTTATTGCGCATCAAGAATCTTCATTCCAGACAACTGTAACTTAAATATTTACTGGAATCTTACAAGTATTGATCCTGTCAGTCCCTTTTTATCTGGATTATTTGAGATACTCCAAGTAAACTCTATTATTTTATCCTCTACTGCCTATTTAGCATCATCATCAAAAACTGCAATGGATATCTTGTGTCAGTTAGTAGAGACATTTTATATTCTTGTGAGTCATTTTCCAATGAAATACCAACAAAAAGCCCTTCAAACTAACCAATTACCTGTCTTATTAACTACCAATTTGGTGAAATTATGTTATCAAACTCTGTGGAGTAAGAAAATAGCTGGATGTTTACTGTTAGTAGAAATTTTAGCTAGATTTCCTCCAATATGGGCACAAGAATTCTTTATTCAAATAATAGATGGACTATTTTTCATATCAAAGGATTCTGGGGTAGATACAAACCCTTGTGGAGAAAGATGTGCTGAAGATGCACTAGAAACTTTAATATATTCTGTATTTACAGGTTTCAAACCAAATTTAAGGAAGTCTGATGGGTCTTTTATTATTGATGCTATTCCATCATTAACAAATGGTTTTACTGTATCATCACATCGACTATCTCTCTTATCTGGTGAAGGGATATCTACAATTTTACCAGACTGGGAAGAATTGCTAGATCTAGTCAATAAAACCAAAAAATCAAAGAAAGAAAATCCTTCACAATGGTGGCCAAATACTAGTAGGTTTTATATGGAATTATTACTAGATTCAGACAATATGAGCTTCATGGATTGTCCAATAAGAGATTCCTTGATAAAGAGCATTGAAAAACCTCCAAGTTCAGAGCTATATATAATTAGGAAACACCTTCATCATATATGTATGGTAACTATTATTCCTAATATTCTATCTCTCAAACCTTCATGTCGCAGAATGGCACAGAAATGCCTTGTCTTTTTGGCAAATGCTACAGGTGTTTCCGTAGCTACTCTTTTGAATATTAGCTTCACAAGCGGTAATGAGGGGAATTCTTCGCTTTCTACATCTTCATCTTGTATTACTTCTAATACAATTCTACAGCTGTTGCTTAGCAGACTACAGACAAAATTGATATCAACTTGTAGCACTCCATATCAGCTAGCCTTTATAGATGCATTGTGTTTTCTAACATCATTAAGGCCATATCCACTGGGAATTCCCTCTACAGTAATACGAAGATTTGTTGAAGATATATTGGTAGTAGTTAGGGATGAAATGGATTCAGATTTGGGTGATAGCTCTCAACAAAAAAACACTGGGCTAAACTCAAGCATCCCTACTGCAAGTTCTATGAGGACAAACCCTACTACTAAGAAGCATAGAGTAGAGGTTCAAATTCGTTCAATTAGATTCCTCAAACTTGTTTTGTTGCATCCAAGTTGGTCAGAATATTTAAAAAGTAGAGTTTCCTCTTCTTTATCAGTACCTGTTTCAACAAACACTTCTCCTGCAACAGGTCCAACACACTTAAACAATATTCCATATCACCACCAACCTATGGCTTCTACATCTTCTGTATCGTCAGCCCCTCCCACTCTATATACTTCAGGAAATATTCCTGGAACCCCCCAGATTCCTTATAATTCCAATACAATTTCAACAAATTCATCTACATATGGAACTACTAACACTTCTTTAGCTCCTCAATCAAACAATTCTATGGGTAGAAATTCTGAGGAACTAAGATGGAGAATTATTGGGATTCTATTCCGATGTGTTACAAGAAGAGATCTCGAGGTTTGCATGGCTGCTCACCATACTTTGAGAGTTATTGTTAGAATAGAGCGTTTTGTAAATAATCAGCAGATTTTAGCGAGTGGTAATATAGCCCAGTATGAACTGTTACCGGAAGATCAACTTCGACACTGCTTGCGTCCTGTTCTAGTTCACTTAGCATCAGCTACAAGATTGACAGTTCACGTTTTGCAAGGCTTAGCTAGACTTTTAGAACTTCTCTGTTACTGTTTCAATGTAACTTTGGGTGAAAAACTCTTACAACATCTACAGAGACTTTGTTGGCCAACCGATATACAACGAGACCAGATAAACACCACATCATCTATGTCTACATCATCATCTTTGAGACAACCCACCAACAATTTATTGGGAAATCAGGATCCAAAAAAGTATGAAGAGGACCTCTACATGGCAGTAGCAATGGTGTGTGTTTTTCACCTGTTACCTCAAGGATCGGATGAATTTGTTGCAAAGGTAATTGGCACTATTCTGGGAACTAGAACTTTTCCAGGTATAGATGGGACAGCAAATGGGCAATCATCTCTTTCATCCTTCATTAACTGTTATATAACCACAATGACTCTTTCATCTCCATTTAGACTTCCTTTGGCCTTATTCGCAGTTCATTCATCTCAATCTGTGGTTTCATTCCTCATACAACAGCTAGCTTCAGACAAGTATGCAAATCTATTAATTGATTTAATCAAGATGCCTCCATGTAGTGTTGTGAGGGTGAAGTTATATCAGTTAAGGATGCAATTAATGGAAGCGACTGTAAATAGAGTTTTAGAGGAAGCTGACAGCTTAGAAGGTAAGGGTGTAGACACAATTGTAACTATTTCATCTTCATCTATATCAGGACAATCTCTACCTCAATCAATCCCAGTTGTTCCTGCGTTTACAGAGGCATATAGCTGTACTTGGAATGGAATTAGAGTCCTTAGTTCTCTTTGTGAGGAGTGGCCAAGTCTTCTCATAATCGATTTTCTTGAATATTATGCAACTAATAATAAGTCAGTTCTGACTATTATCGATACTCTTTTAACACTATATAATACTATATATAACCGTTTGATTGTCCTCACAAAAAGTGGAGGAATATCCCCACATGGTAACTTTGAAAACAAATTTGAACTAGCATTAACTTATCAAGGCACTGTTTCTTGGCAGCACCCCTGGAGTTTTTTCCATTCTCAAGAGTGTTTGTCTTTATTTAAGATGTTAATTGGATTTTATTCTGAAACTAATGCTCTTGAAGGCATACCTGGTGATGACTTTGTTTCAGTTCAAAATGGTGTGAATAGTCCGGTTATTTCTCCAAATTATACAAGTATCGGAAGTGATATTATTGAAGATATAGAGGCTGTATTAAATTCTATGGATAACGTATTAAACTACCCTAGGCAAACTCCTGGGAGTGAGACTGAGCGCAATATTGTAGGAATGTCCGGATCATTAGGAGGTTCTTCCTCCAATTTGTCTCCAGGTTCTGTTATGCTTGGAGCAAATTCCCAACCTTCCCATATAAATACTTCATATACATCTTCAAATCCTTCTAGTGTATCATCATATCCTTCTTCGGAATTTGTCTTATCTTTACTAAAAAAAACAATTCATGGCTCTGATGTTAAGGCTCACTTGAGAAGAAGGAGGATAGATGTAGTCTTAACTATTGCAACACTATTTGGTACAAGTTCTACTTTAGATAATGGCCCACTTCGTGATTTTCTTATTTGTAAAGTCCCTAGTACTATGACTATACAAGAAAAGCGTCTTCTTTTTAACCAACTAATTCAACGTTATTATCCAGTTAATCCAAATCTAGATGTCTCTTCGATATTACCTGGAACTCAGGTAGCTTGTATTCAACTTATACTGATTCCTTTATTAGAATACGAGTTTAACAACTGCAACACAAACAATACACCAAAACTAAAGGAGAATACTACTTCGGCAACAAAACATGGAGATGCAAACTCAATACATGCTACTTCTCATTTTAATGAGTCATGTTGGCTAAATGATGCTATATGTGAAGGGATTGTGACTAGAATAATTTTACCTAGCTTGGAAAGAAGCAATATTCCTTTATATGGTACAACAGGACTTAGTGCGATTGATGATCCTTTAAAAGTAGAAATTTTGAAATTACTTATTTTACTAATCAGAAATCCACAATGCAGTGAGGTTTTATCAAATAATAGAAAGCGTATAATCAAGAATGTTTGGAACATTTTGCGCACTGAGTCATCAATGCTCAAATCTTGGGGTTATATAACAATGTGTTTCTTTGTAAGTAAGTATCCTTTTCCTGACAAGATTTTGTTTTCAATACTAGTTGCTTTAACAAGACTTTATGGAGTATCAGAAGTAAGGTTGACAGTCCGTAAAGCTTTAGATCTGTTTATTCCAATAATGTATAACTTGAAACCTTTGGGTGAGAGTGATGCGATTACATCTTTAGCATCTAATACACAATCTGCAGCAGAAACAATTTCTGGAACAAGTGTTGACATTGCACGTCAAAATTCACTGAATCTATCTTTTTCGTTAGTACCCTCTCCTCCAAGATTAGCAATTTCCGAGAAATCTCCTGAAATAATGCTTTCAAAGTGGTTAAGGTTGATGATTGCAATTTTAATTCAAGATAGCTATAACCTTCCTTTACCTCAACAACTCTTTCATTGGCACATAGTAATACAACATAGTCACATTTTTGTTCATGAAAGTGTTTATTTATTCTCTCCCATTCTATCTACAGTTACCAAACTTTTGTGGAGTTATGGTAGCTTGGCTGCAAGTTCTGATACTTCAAGACGAACATCGAAAATTGGTCATACGGGTGACTCTGCAGTGTTAGGAGAAAATTCTGAGAATTCAAGAGATAATTCAAAAGATAATTCAAAAGATAACTCAAGAGAAATTCCTGGGGGCAGACTAGCAGATTGCTCAGGACAACAAACAGAACCTGCTTCAACAAGTTCTACATCTAACTCATCGGGATTTTCACACAATCTTCCCTTACTACCTGAAATTAGACGTGGGATTTATGATATACTGCTAGTTTTGACAGACTGGATATGTATCAACCAAAGTTACGTAGAGTCTGAAGAATGCAGAATAGATGGAGCAAGCATACAACCTGAATATAAGAAGCGGAAAGTGGGGACTTATCAAAGCAATAAAAGTTTAAAACAGGAACTGGAATTCTCTCAAGAAAATTCCGGAGTTTTATCAATATTAAATTGCACAATTGATGTTTCTAGTATTTCCCAGTTATCTAGTCTGTTAATTAAGCAATCTGGCACAACAAATATCTCAATGTCGAGTTTAATTATAACATCATGGTTTCGTTTGGCCCTACTATCTTGCAATACTGATCACTTGATGGTTAGTAAGTGTTTTACTCAAATGGCAAGGATTTTAAAAGTGGAACCAAATTCAAAAATTCAACTTAGTTGGTTGGATCTTGGATTTCCAATTCCATCTTTTAATACAGTTAATAACAAAAATAGTAGTCGCTCACAAAGTTATGGTAATCAACCTAATTTATCTGCTGGATTTGTAATTACTTACCAATTAACATTATTAGCTGGTTTACAAGTTATATGCATGTATCAATCTTTCCCTGTTATTATTCTCCAATTGGACTGTTTCTTAAAAGTATTGGAACCAGTTTTTATTTCTACTGAAAAAGTCACTATAGACTCTCTTTACACATTTTTATGCAAAATACTTCAAATATTACCATTACCTTCAAAGCAACTGCAATTTATTTTGCAATACAAATACTCTACTAGAGAACATTCTAAAGATCAAGTTAGCATATCTGTAGAACCAAATACAATTCCAGTTCCTAACCCTGACTTGTCATCAATAACAAAGGCATCTTCAGTAGATTTAATTAGTAATTTATCCTCCAACAATCCCATCGAAGAATCAAGTCAAGCAAAGGCTAGTAAAGTAAATATTGAAAGGTATAAGATACAATTTTCCAAAATGTATCCACCAGATAATCGAATTGATTCCTTTTATACTCGATTAATTGATATTGCAATAGCTGGGTTATGGTCATCTATTGATGGTGAGTCATCGATGTTACCTCCATTTAATCCTGTTCAACCCATAGCAATAGGCTCTACTAGGAATAATATGTACACATCTTCAAAACATTATGTTTCTTTCTATACTGGTGTTAAATGTATAATGAGTTTAATGACAGTAGGAGCCTTTAATCCAACAATTACTTCTCATATTGATTGTATGACTGCTCAAACTTCTGTGCCCTCTACAGCATCTGATCTAACTAGTTCTACAAACCAGCACCCAGTTGGTATAATTTTTTTATCATATATGTCTGATTTAATTATTCATGTACTAGAAAATATTCTAGCACAGATATCTAATTCTACAATACCATCTTCATCAGTGGTGCAATCAGGTCTCATACCAAATGTAGCACCAACTTCAAGCCATAATCGGTTACCTTTAAATACAATTCAAAATTCCTCTTCAGCTACAATACTATCAACTTCATCTAATAATTACTCTAATTCCAGTATTCTATTACTCTTACAATCTTGTGGAGAACTCTTTCATATCTTGCTAATGACTCCTGAAGTAACTTGGTATACCTTAAATAGCAAAACTTCACAAAATCGTTTAATTAGTTTGGTAAGAGACTTTGGTCTTATACCACTTCAAGGTGGTATAATTCATATTCTCATTACTATTATTGGAAGGTGGATGTATAGAAAACCATTTATAATATCAAATTATTTGGCTCAAACTTTGAATTTAGATATTAGCTTATCAACAAATTCTACCACTAATTCTCCCTCCAGAGATCCAAAGTATTCTAATAATACGGGTGATAGAAGCAAAGTCAAAGTTTTATACCTTGATGATATTATTAAGGTATATTGTGATTTATACAATTGTACTGTATCTGAAGATACTGAATCATATATGTCTTCCTCACAGAAACCATTATTTACATTCAGATATGAACTTATTTTGAATTTACTGACAAGCTGGTCACTTATATGTGATCGACATAGACGTCATGAAATTCATCTTGCATATCATTTATTAGTAAGTACTATTTTATTAGAAAGAGAGGAGGAGCTCAACAAGCTTAAAAACCATGATAGTAAACAAAATAGTGTAGCAGGTGATATAGCGAGTGTCGGTGAAATTTCTATGACTACATCAGCTGAAACTATCAACATGAAAAATTCTGGAGATAACTCAGAAATCCACTTAGAGGATCGCAGCAGTAATTACTCTGTAACGGGTATAGATCCAAAACTCATCATGATTCTTGAACGATGTGCCTTATTAGGACTGGCATCTCCTCACCCCATTATTAAAGAGAAATTTTTGACATGGTTTGATAATAAACTTCCAAGAGATGTGCAGGGTAGACTTCACTTTTTACTTACATCTTCAAGTTTTGATGTACTTGCAGAGAGGTTTTATATATGTCAATTTCTAGAACTTCTTATTCCAGTTATAAAGATAGATCCAATCATTAATGGCAATGACAAGATTCAGAGAAATAGCAAGGATAGGTCTGAAGATTCCTACAAATTCCCTCCTATACTACCTGAAATTATGTATGAACATATGAACATGGCAATGAATAAAGCAAACTCAGACACTAAAAAGAATCAGAAAACATACTCTCCTTTTGAATGGTGGGAATTTAGAACCTGCCTGAAGACTTTAGATGGGATTTCGGAATTTGGATACACTGATACTAATGACTTAAGAGGAAATTCGGAAGATCAGAATAAATATGTGTCATTACTTCAACCTTTTAGAGACTGTTCTGAAAATAGAAATACTACAGATAAGCATATACACAACTCGGATAAAAATAAAGATGAAATTACATTTGGATGTTCACATGCGGAGTACTTAAGCTTATCTTTGTCATCTTTGGAAGATCTTAACAAGTTTCTGAATAAAGACTCTTTATACTATAGCAATTCCATAATTTCAACTTTGTTATTCTTTGCAAATACTAGCGAAACACTAGCTATTAAACTGTGGAATTGTATCTTCCCTTGGATATGGGATAACTTTGATCCTAAAAAAAGAAATTTACTGACCTTAGATATTATTGATTTGCTATCTAAAGAAAGGCACCACCGTGTAAGTTCAGCAATGCCTTCTGAATGGACAGTTCCTTGCGTTATTATGGAGAGTCTTCTTATGTGTGAATCACCTCCAGAGCTTCCTAATAGTTTATTACTACATCTAGCCACCAGACTTAGGTGCTGGCATACTGCAGCGAAATACTTAGAAATTCAAACTAATTCTGAAAAATTTGGAATATTGAATAAAGAACAGGTGATATTAAACGAATATACATCTATGAGTAGTCAAGTTGATGTAACAAATAAAATAAACAACTATAAAACCCTTAATTCTGTTTCAACAAATGTAGGTAATATGAACTACTTAGTACCCCAAAGTTTGGCTTTATCTCCTGCAAATCCGTGGAGTGTTTTGGCTGAGATATATGGACAATTACAAGAAGAAGATGTTGTCATTGGAATAAAGAGGACATATTCCACTTGTTTAGAAACACATATTGGACTAGCTTTAATGCAACAAGCTGAGTGGAGTAAAGCTCAGGAAATATTCTTTAAAAATCTAGACTCTATATACAACTCATCAGCTCTGATAGCAGTTAACTCGAGAGTAGTTGATTCTGAGCTGGATAGAATTAACACAAGTCTCCAAAACTCATCAGATTTGGGTGTTATCTCTCAGAATTATCAAGGCCTAGGAGGATCTATTGGACAATCAAATTCCCAAAATTCTATCGAAAACTTTTCAAATACAATACCTCAACAAGAGATAGAATCATTTTCATTTCAGACTAACACCAGGTTTCAGATTCACGATAAAGTTACTACTATTTCTGATCTCTATAATGTGGCTACTTCTAATATCTCCTCAAGTCTATCTAATGAGACACTTATTTGGATTGATAGTTGGGTTTCCTGTGCTAAGCATCTTAATCAATGGAATACTTTAAATGAATTCGCTAAGGAACGAAAGAATCCTCAATTGCAGCTTGAATGTTCATCAAAATTGCAAGACTGGACTCTTGTAGAAAAACTTGTGAATAAATACTTCTTACACAATCCAGTCACAAAGCTTTGTCAAGCTTATCATTCATTACATGACTTACTGTTGGGATCATCTAATACTAATTGTTATCCTCAGAACTCTTCGGGACTTCAACAAAATCAAAATTACCCCCAAAATTCCTCTAATTCTGTAGGAGGAAGGATTTCAAATACAATGAATTCAACTAGATCTAAGCTTACTGAATTTGAACGGCATTGTTCAATTGGATATAAAACAGTTCTGAATTTTTGGGCCACACTACCTAGTATCGTATCTAACTGTCATATTCCCTTACTACTGAACTTTCAGCAGTATATAGAACTTCAAGAAGGTTTTAGGTTATCTTCAGATATTGAACGTAAGCTTTATCAAGATTTAGGTTCTCAAATAACTGCTCAAAACATAATAGGAGGGAATATTTCTTCTAGTAATGGCCCTGTGAGTTCTAGTAGTAATTCAGGGAACTTATCAAATGTGGGACATACAAACTCTGCAAATATTCCTCAGTATACATCTTCTTCTATAGGTTCTTCACCTGGATATTTTGAAGCTAGAATGCTAAATGTATGGCGTGATAGATTACCGAATAAGTGGGATAGTATGATATTATGGAATGACCTTTTTGTATGGAGAAATTTTGTATTTTCAATTATTACAAATCTGATTAGCAAATCAGACACTTTGTCATCTCAAGCAAAATCCCTTTGGCCAAGCTACTTACAGGATATGCCATGGACAATGATTAAGTTTGCATCTATTGCAAGGAAATCTCATAGGCTCCCAGAGGTCTCTGTAGCTTTATTACAAAAGTTACAAAATCATCTCCAAATATCGGGAGGAGATGCTTACAGAGCTGAGACATTTCTGGCAACTTTAGAGAAGGTCAAACTTTGTCTTTCAGATAATTCCCAACTTCGCACAGGATTAAATATTCTTAATATGACAGATTTCCAAAAGTGTCCAGAACCTTATTTTGATGAATATAGAGCGGAACTACTGCGTTTGAAGGGAGTAATTACAAATAGACTTTATCCAAACTACTATATTGATGGAGATAGCACATCTGGTGGAATTCGCATAGATGTGGAGCATACTAGTAATAGGGGAAATACTGATAAAGTTTTAAACTCCTCTCTACAATCAGGTTCTTCAGCCCCCCCATACAACCCCTCATCAGTATCAAATCCTTCCCAAGTTTCAGCTCTGTCTGTATCTACCTCATCTGTAAACTCCGAAATAGTAACATCTTCTATGGTGAGGGTAAATGTAGACCTTCTTTCCTCACTTAAGGTATATCCTCTCTTTGCTAGAGGTTGGATAACCTGGGCACAATATACAGATAGACTCCTGTATATCCACCAGAATATGAGCTATGCTGTTAATGCAGTTATTTCTTACCTAATGGGAATATACTTAAGACCTGATAAATATTCGATTTTAATTTCTAGGGTACTTTGGTTACTTCCGCATGATTCTCCTGAAGGTAAATATCTTTCCTTAGCATTTAAGAAATACTCTGATTTCCTTCCGTGTGCCGTTTGGCTCCCTTGGATACCCCAACTTATTGCTGGTTTGGACAGAATTGAGGGGAATGCACTATTACCTATATTAAATAAAGTTGTAGTTGTTTTTCCTCAAAGCATATACTTTAACCTACGATGCAACTATTTAGAGAAGCGTGAAATGGCTCACTTATATTGGTCTATATCTTGTAGTGAATCAAATTCATCATCTTGTATGAATATTGGACCACCACCTCCAATCTCTTCTGGGGTCTATCCTCCCTTCATTACAGTTGGAAGGCAAAGACTTGAATCCCTTATGAATACTTGCAGGATTAGACACGGAGCTCTCACTCTAGCCCTTGAACATTGGGTTGAAGATCTTGTTTTACATTGTAAACCAGATCCTGTAGATGAGTTATTATGTGCAGTTAGAACTCTGTTTCAAATGACTATTGAGGTTGTACCAAATTTAATATCCCAAGTTTCAGATAATGCATCATTTTCAGATTTCTCATATTTAGATCATTTCCCTTCTGTTGGTATCCAATTCCTTGAAAATAATATAATAAAGAGATATGAACAGCTTTTACAAAGGCCAAATAGTGGGAATAATTCTACTTTACAAAGGGCGAAAAATATTATTGGACAATTTTGGAACGAGTTTAAAGATGATTTCAAAGTATACAAAGCAAATATAGGAGACTCTAAATTTTGCTATAGAGTACCGAGAGATTTAACCCTGGACTTTGTTCTTGAAAAGTTGAAGAAGTGGAAAGACTATCTTGTTAGGCTTACTGAGAAATCGAATACACCTCAAAATAGGCCCTTACTTCCGGAATTGTCACCTACTCTATGTGATCTTTTTCATAGAATCAATATTCGAATAGAGGTCCCAGGACAGCATCTTAGAATTTCCTCTGAAAGTTTATATCTAAGAAACTTTGCTGTTTTGGAGAATATGAGTAACAACAACAATCCCATTGGAGGAGTGATATACCTTGAGAGAGCATTACCAATTGTGGAATCTATTACAAGACAATCGTACACACTTAGGAGAATAGGTTTTCTTACTTCAAGTGGAAGTATAATTTACTTCCTTGTTCAGCCTTATAGTGGTTTGCAACAAAAAGTTGAGGAAAGAATTATACACTTGCAAGTTGCTTTGAATACCCTTCTGTACAGATATAAAGAGACTAGAGCTAGAAATATATCTTTTGCAATATTACCTTGTATACCATTACATCCAAGATGTAGGCTTGTTGAAGATACTGGGAATAAAAAGAGTTTTGCAGAAATTGTAGAATCTGGAGGAACTGCAATTCCTAGATATGAAATAGTTAGAGATCTAGATCTACCTTTACTTTTACATAGAAGACTACTCAATTGCCTGAGAAATAAACGAAATATAGAGAATATAAGAAATGTTAAAGAAGGTAATTTCAAAGTTAATGGTAATTACTCAAGCAATTTTAATAGTGGGATATCATCTGGATCAATTAATAATATAAATGCAATAACAACCAATAATTCTGACTATCAAAGTAATTCGAACTTTGGGAATGGTATTACCTATTCAAATTTGAATTTGTTTAATCTTAGTCAACAAGACTATATTAATGTGTACAATGAAATTTGTGAAAATTGGGTTCCAAAAGATATCCTTAAGAACAGTTTACTTGGAAATATAAACTCTTCGGATCAATCATTTATCTTTGTAAAACAGTTTACTACTCATGTTGGGGTATTGTCTATATTTTCTTACATCTTAGGTGCTACAGATGTTACTCCAAACAAGATGTTTGTCTCTCTTGATACTGGACAAGTATATCAATCGGAATTAAAGTCATCGTATGTATCGTCTACACTACTAATTGATAGAATTGAAAAAGTCCCATTCAGACTAACCAGGAATATGCAATCCCTTATGGGTCCGTATGGAAAGAATGGAATCCTTCCTGGTGTTATGTTAGCATTTGCTCAATGTCTACAGAAATATGAATTTCACGTTAGGAACTTATTATGTTCACTATTAAGAGATGACTTATACGCACTTTCAATGCATAGAGCCCTTCAAGTAACAACGAATTATGTAACTCAACAACAAAAAAATCCAAATGTCACTAATACAGAGATACAAAGTAATCCAAGTGTGCATAATGGAGCAACTGTTACGAACTTGCAAAACATGTCACGCTCACAATATCTTGGAGTTCAGCATTCAAATATTACAAGTGATACATTACCACCAAATATTAACAATTCGGCTACAAATAATAATCAACCAATACAAAGTTCTGCAAGCTCGAATTTTATGCATACTGTACAGCAAAAGCTACTTACAAATGCTGATGTACGTGAGAAGGTTGATAGAAACGTAAGAAGAATGATGGAAAGGATCGCCATTTTGACAAATCCAAGGCCAATAACTGATCAGACTGTGCTCATAGATAAGAGTATTCTCGAAATTATTTCAAGTGCAACAGACACGAAAAATATAGCTTTGATGAAAACAACATGGATGCCATGGATATAATCAGCACATTAATAATTAACATGAATTAGCTCTAATAAAGATTGATTCTCAAAGTTTTTTACACCAATTCATCTAATATAACACGCTATTTATAGTTATTTGTATTCTTTTCAAAATTTAGCTAGTTTAATCAGATATCTAATAAACAACTGATTTTAGTTCTTAATACGCTATATCTCATATTGCTTATGATTATTACTTCGAGGAGCTATTCACTGTAGAGTCTGTACATATAGCCTGAGCATAGTTGTCTTTGCAAATATCTTCTAACAATTTTACGATAGATAAAGTTTCAGGATCCATTTTAGGTATTAAACTCTTGTCAGCAATAATAGTTTGTAAGAATGAGTCCGGTAAAAAATCAGGTATCTCATGTCTTGCTTTTGGTTCATGCCTTCTTTTACATTTAGGACCGAATTTGCAAAATCCAAGAAAATATTGAGCGCATAATGGTGTTTCGTCTGCCTTATGTTTGAATGGGCAATTCCCCAATGCTTCATCTACACATACTCCATATTTTTGGTATGTGAAACATGGTGGCATTCTTTCATAGTCATACTGATGTAAAAAATCACAAAAGTCACCTTTCATACACATATTACGAATCCAGTGACGACAAACAACTGAATGACGTCCACGAACATTAGGATCATGCCTTGTCACTGATTGATTCTGTAGTAAACGTAATTTTTCATCTTCCATACGCTCAATAACCTCCTCCACATATAATACATCCTCCTTTGGCATCTAATACTCGTTAGTATTATATTTTAAAAAGAAAAAAGATCACAAAAAAACTGTTATAAAGATTGGGCGCAAGGGCACAAGTGCCTGCAATAATTTAGAAGTTATGCAAATTCCCCATTCTAATATTTACATTTTAAACTGATTGTGGATTATCAATTATAGCTTTAGCAACAATATTTAGGCGTTGTTCAGCATTTAATATCTGTTCCATTTTCTGTGTCACATTCTGCAGCAATTCAACAAATTTATTTGTAGTACTTAAACAAATACTTGCTGCTACATTCATTTGATCTATCTTTATTTCCTCAGAGTGCAAATCCTGATTAAAACTATCCTTTCCTTTCATAAGCATAGTTTCAGGTAAGTTAGTATTAGTATCTATATTTTCTTCCAGTATGTTCATATTCAGTATATCGTTTAGCTTTAGAGTCTCACTTCTTATTCTAGTCTTCAGTTTATCAGGATATTCTTTCCAAAACAGTTTTAAGTCTTCCAATAGTTTCTTTTGTTCATGAATCTTGTCATTAATTACAGATTTTAGTAAAAATACATCAGTTAGTGGTTCAATTTCTTGCTCTGTTTTTTTTACAATATCTGATTCGTCCAGTTTTATCTTCTCTTTCATCCAATCTGTATCATATATTAGACATTTTTGTAAGTTATTAAATATTCCATTCTCTCTTTCTATCATTATCTTCCTAATCATTTCACACTTTCTTGTGCTCTTAATTTTTTTTTCAGTGTAGATTACAACAGCATCTTTAAAAATATTTCTATATGGTTCAATCATTTTTAAGCTGATTTTATTCATTTGGTCTATTGAGTATGGTGATTTTTGATATCTCTTGTTCAACCTTGGTATTACTCTAATCACTGGAGGAGCTGATTTACGAGATGATTTTGCAGCTTTCCTTACCTCAAAAACTGCAGGAGAATGTACAGAATAAGTAGCCTCTTCCATAATTCTAAATTTCAACTTTTTTTTGTCTTTTCTTCGTAATTTAAAATATATTTTTTGGAATTATTTTAGTACTTGACAAATCCGTCCTGCAAACTTTGATTGCAAACACTATACCTTATTGAATTTGGTTTTTTTTTCGACTGAAGATAACTAAATTTGTTCTAGTTCTTTAATATAGATAATTCCTGGGAAAAAACTATCCAATAAAATTTTCACTAGGGAATAAAAAATTTTATATACCGGTATTTGCATGCAACCTCAAATGTGTCCACATGCAGATTTTTTAAAAAAGGAAAATTACAAAATAAGATTTTTTTTTATTTATTGTAATGAAACAGTCTTAAATGGTCTCTATTCCAAAGTATTTAAAAAAAAATAGAAAGCAAATTGTGGGAAATTAGTCCGGCAACTTCTACCTATTACTATTCTCATTTTTATCCTTATTACTTTGTGTAAAAATACAATATATAAACATTCAGAAGAAATTAAATAAAAGCACTAGAAACTGTTAAAGATGAATTTAAGTGAATTAAAGAGAGTAAGAAGTGGAATTTATGAAGAAAATAGCAATTTATACTTAGACAGCTTAGAAATACCAAAATTAAGAATTAAAGAACACATAGAAGATTCACACCGTATAGTTTTCAGTGATCTAGATGGGGGAATACTTAAGACTATTGATAAAAAAGGCTCAGAAACTTTTCTATTGTGTGTACTTTACTCAATACCACATGATAGCACCAGAGTAAGTACAAAAACGGGTAAAAAATATGCTATTTGGAATATTAGTGATTTAAGAGAGCACAAATGTAAACTTTACTTATTTGATGAGGCATTTAACAAACTAATAAGTGAGAAGCCAGGTTATTTATACTTGATTTTTAATCCTAGTATAATGACTGGTTTGAATTGTAGCTCAATAAGTATAAGCTCTCCAGATCAAGTATTAAGGATAGGAAAAGTTAATGGACTTTCACTATGTAGAGGTATAAATCGAAGTGGGACCACTTGTGGCAATCCAGTCGATATGAATTATCAGGGACCATTCTGTAAATACCATCTTTCTATTAAGACACGGCAGAAAAATGCTGAGATACTGGAGAGAAAGAACAAGGAATTAGGGAAGAAGATTAATTCTAATTTTGTGTATAATGGGTATGATGGGATATTTTTCAGTAGTGAAAAAGTACTATCAAATAACAATACTTTTAATCAAAAAGATAATCTTACAATGAACTATAGGAGGGTTCCAAATTTAAACATTAAAGAAGCAAATGCAATAAAGCAGAAAAATTGTCTCTCACAAGGTTTTAAAAGAAAAAAGATGCACTGTAAGGAGTTATCAGAGAATCAGAAGCAATTTAGGGTACTAGCTTTACAATTTGCTGATGCTTCAATCTCAATGAACAAGAAACATACTGGTGATATCTTGAAAATGCTGGTAGAATTTGATATGACATCTTTAACATTGGAAGATATACATATTACTGGAATCCTAGATTTATTAGTGAAATATGAAGTATCTTGTGAAGATATAGATTTTGCTATAATGGCACTAAAGATCAGATTTAAGATTTGTAACTCTAAAGCCTACAAACCTAGTTTTAGCGTTTCAACTGAAAAAAATTGTATTATAGATATGGATATCAGGGAAAGTTTAGGTATAAATATCGAGACTGTTAGCACAGCTTTATCTACTAAAGATAAAAAAACTGGCTCTGAAACAGCTATAGATATTTCTTGGAAATCCTTACGTAATCGAATTAATGATCGGAAAGAAGATATACAAGAAAAGATAAGTAATCAAGGTGGCTGTAATGCATTAATATCAACTATTCTAGGAGGAAGTATTGAGAATAAATTAAAGAAGCAAAAAAAAAGTTATTCCGAAATATCGAAAATAGATATTATCAAGAGACTTGATGATGCCTTAGCTTTAAATTCCGTATGTGAAGATGCTGTCAAGAAGTACGAATATAAGGTAATACAAGAAAAGTTAAATAAACTGGAGGAAGATGATAAAATCGAACAGTATAGGCAAACTATTAATTCAATCTACATATATAATGCAATCAACTGTAAAATATGCAATACTTGGTCAGAGGGAATTCCTAATTTAAAGTGTAAAGATGATCATGAAGATCAACTTATTTATAATCAAAAGGCATTAAAGGAGTTTTGGATCTGTAAAACATGCCAAATGCGACTTCAAAGCATCTGTGGATATATGATTCCGTACTGTCCAAAGTGCAAGGAGAAAACTCTCGCGAATGTTAGGAGAATATCTATGTACAAAAAGAAAAATGAGCCTGAATTACCTGAGGAATCACTTATTATAAAGGATGGAGAAGTTATTATTAAGCTAAAAGACATGAAACCAGTAGATGTATTGTAATTAGACAAGCTAGCTAATCAATAACATGATAGCAAAATGCGAGATATAAAGAATCTAGGTAAATAGTACATTCAAGTGAATACATGTGAACATTAAATATTAGCTTTTGATATGACTTGATAATTATTTAATAACCTATATATACTGGGTGATCATCCTCATTAAACAAATTAACATCACTTGAATGTCTAATTCTGTGATATGATCTAGTATTGTTGTATCCGCTGTTATTTCTTCTGTAAGTTCTATTTCTATTGTTTTTCTTGCTGTGATAATTTGTCCCATGTGAAAAGTTTAGACCTCTACCACCGTTCATTATAGTTCCTGGGATGATCCTGTCAGGATCTATTTGAGTTCTAAGTTCATCTCTCCACTGAAACCCAGCAGTTCCTCTTCCATAACGCCTATTTTCTAGTATATTGTCACCTGAATCCCAGTCAACTCTAATCTCTCTGCCATCACAATATGACTGGTTTAAAAAGGATACAGCTGCTAGCGCATCTTTATGGTCGTAGTATTGTACAAAGCAGAATCCACAAAATTGAAGAGTTTGCGAGTTTAAACCCATAATTACTTGTTTAACTGGTCCACAAGAATTAAATAGTTCGTATATGATATGCTCTGGAGTGAAAAAGGATAAATTCCCAACATATACAGTTGTAGAATTTGATATCTTCTCAAGCCAAGCTTCTTTAGAATAGTTTTTTTTATCAAAGTATGAATGCTCCTTACCTAGAGAGTGATATAAATGCGACATTTCTCCAGTTATATTGTATGTAATAAAGGAGTCTGTTGGTTTATTATTTACATACTGTATTCAAAAAGAAATAGTCAGTTATTTAGCGCCAAAAATAACTGGTTTTATAAGGTACCAACTAGTTTCATACATTACATGCACACCATCTTTAAATTAGCTTTCTACTTCAGTATATAAGCTAATTTAACATAAATATTTTATTAAAAAAATATTATAGATTGCTTAGAATAGCTCAGGAGAGGTAAATTATCAATTCTATAGATCTTTCTAAATACTTTTGAAGAGACAAAGTTAGATAACATATTGAAATTTGCTAATTATGGTTATTTACTTATATTGATTATATCTTAATTATTTATTTTGTACTATATCTGATCATTTATAAATATATGGGTATATAAATATTTGGATGGCGCTATACATGTGTGCACATATACTACACACAAAGTAGAGGAAATTTCACAAGGTTTAAGTAGTTACAATAAATGTCAAAATAGGTAAATAAAAAGTGTCTAAGAGTTTATTCTTAGAAAGTATTCTCTTATCGTGAAGTTAAAACAGATATGCCTACTCCAAAAGAAAAAAAGCTTGAAGGGCAGATGACATTTGACTGCAACAATGTGAGAGACAATGGTACAACAAGAAAAAAACTACCATCAACTCCAAAAGCATTTGGGCTACCACCTAGATTTAGTGATTCTGTTACAATAGGGACTGTAGATGGGCACAAACTATTAGTGGCAGCTAAAGTCCCTAATAGCGTTATATTACACAAAACAGTATCAACAGCTAACTCAAATGAAAATCAAAAAAAATCTTACAATAAATTGAATTGTCCAAAAGATAATGAGCTTTCACATAGTAGACATTTGATAAAGCTAAATAAAACTCCCAAATCTGTTAAGTTTGGAAAAGAATCAGATTCATTGGTAACCAATACAAAACTAGAGGAAATAAATTCGATTTTCCATTCAGTGAATAAAGATTTAGAAGAATTATCTAGACAAATGTCAATTCATATTCCATTAGATACTGCTAATCGTGCAAGTGAAGATAAATATATAAATTTGACATCATTAGATTTCCAACAATCATCGAATTCAGATAATGTATATTCAGAGAACAAAAGTAAAGGTAGTGCACATTTGAACTTACTTGAGGTATCTTCTATATGTAGCCCAGGAACTTCCTCAGAAATATCCTTAAATAGTGAGATGGAAAATTTTAGTAGTGATAGTAATGTTTCATCTTCAACACATGATAGCTCAGTAACATCACAATCTACCTCTAAATATAACAAAAAGTTCCCACAATTCATTAAGAATCAAACAAATATAATGGGGAAGCTGATACAGAAGTTATCAAACTCTATTTCAGTCTTAAAGGATATGATCTTAGGAAGGGATGATTTCGTTCATATTATTAGAGATCAGATAAGTCAAAGTGATAGTGAAGTTCTGACTTTATCTAAACAAATAGAAAAGATGCAAAGAGATTTGGAACTAGAAATATGTGAAAAAAATAAGTATAAGAATAGTATGAAAAAATTGTTGGTTGGAATACAAGAAGGTAGTGTTCATGGTTCACTAACAAACTATGTTGTGGAGATACAGAGTATGAAGATACAAGAAGAAAGACTTAGATCAAATTTGAGTGAATTGGAATTGACAATAATAAAACTACAGCAAGAAAATAAAAATCTGAATAATGAGAAATTAACAAATAAGGAGACAATTGAAAAACAGGTAGATAAGATTCATCGCTTAAATTTAGTAGTAAATCAAATTACTCAGGAAAAGTTAGAGTTAATCGAAAGTAAAGAATGTCTTAATGAAAAAATGAACGAACTATACGAAATTATAAAGTGCAGAGATGATGAGAATATGATAGCATTTGAAGAAGTAAAGAGATCAAATGAATTAAATGGGGTACTACAGGATCATGTGATGCTGCTAAAGGCTCAACTGGAAATAGAGGCTGAAGACAGGTTAACTACAGAGAAAAAAGCTAAGGAATCTTTAAATGAAGTAGATTCTCTTAAAGAGAAGATCAAATCACTGGAGCATAGAGAAAATATTTTAATGAATGCATTAGAAGATAGTTCATATAGAATGACAGATATTGACAAGGCTCTAGAAACACAGAAGAGAGAATATGAAGCGATTATATCCAAAGAAGATAAAAAATACAATGAACTTTTACATGCATACAAACTTCAGACTGAAAAATTAACTGAGATAGAAGAAAAATTAAGCCAAAAAATCAAGTCAGAAGAAGAATTAATTAAGTGGAATAATGAATTACAAGAAAGATTTGGATCCTTTGAAAATCACATTAGGAGATTACTGGACGCAAGAGATAACGAAATAATACAATTAAACGATTATATGGATAAACAGCTTAAGAAAAAAGATGAAGAAGTGAATATTAAAATACAAGAGTTATGCCGTGTACAACAAAGTAGAGAGAAAAAGTTGATTAACCAAATGCTAGATCAACATGATGGATTTGAGAAACAAAGAATACAGCTTGAGTATGAAATACATGAAATAAAGGATATATACACAAAGAAACTTGATGATACTAAAAAGTTAGAAAGTGAGAAACAGATAAGATTAGCAGAGTCCTTGGCTAATAAAGAGCATGAAATACTTGTAAAAGAACATTTGATTCACGAAATAGACTCAAAAAAGAGTGAAATAGAGAAAGAGCTCTGCAACGTAAAGCAGAGACTACAGGAATTGCAAGATGAAAAGAATGCTACAGTAGAAAAACTATTAGCTTTACAAGAGTGGGGAATTATTATTGAAAGTACTCATGAGATGAATCCCCAATTACAATTGTCTCTAAATACAAGGCTTGAGGAGCTAAGACAAAAAGTAAATCATTTAGAACAACAAGAGGTTTACTTGGCTAATCGAATTGAGCATCACAGTTTAGTCAATCAAGAAGATAATATGCAGTAGAGAGAAAGTCACAGTTAAGGAATATAATTAAAAGTATACTTAAGTTTATGATTCCTAATAATTATTTTCATATATTCGGTCCATACTTAAAGTTATATATATTTAAGTAGCTTATTCAGTATTATCCTTATTGCATGAATTTTGTGACGGCATATTTTCTGTAAGCTTCAAATATTCTTCAGAGCTGAGCGGAATACTTCTATTACCATGTGTCCATGAAAAGTTATTTTGAATAAAATAATTCTCAGGATAATAACTAATGCAAACTGATCGTCCTGAAAACTTCATCTTATAAAGGTTTATCTTAGCATCTATCGCATTCTGAACATCATTATACAATACAAATACACTACCATAAATTGAAAAATATCCTGAATCCTCGCTCTTAAAAGCACTTGCTGGTCGAGGTATTACAATATGTTTAATATTGCCATATTTACAAACCTCTTGTTTTATCTCATCCATAATCTCGTTATATATATTATCTACAACTAGTTCTTCTGGTGTAATTATATTGGAAATCTTTATACAACGGCAGGGTATTTGCCCCCGTAATAAAAAAGTGGGAATTTCTGAATCATTTGAGGATAATTGTTTAACTTCATAGTCATAAATCTTGTGAATTTCATCAGATAGTACGTTGAGAATATACTTGTTTTGTAAAGCTTCATGGGATCTAAATGCATTTAGTTTTAAGTTGCAGACACTTTGAGTATTTACTCTTCTAATAACTCTCTCAGTTATTACAACATCTTCGAACTCGCAAATAGCTATTTTCAAGCAATTAGAAGATTCAACTCTACCTTTATCAGAGTTAGGAGAAACATACAATAACTTAATTGCTTGGTTTCCATTAATCTCCCTAATTATATCTTCAATATCTTCATCTGAATATGAGTATGGAAATCCACTAATTACAATGCGGTCCGCCTTTTTAATTATTGGTTGTATATTGGATAAAAATGTGGTGCTGCTCTGAGTAGAAATACTGGAAACTACACTATTATTTGGTTCATTACTACTATTTATGTTGGAACTATTCTCTATGGTTTTTGGTCTCCCTATACGAAGAATATTCCCATTTAAATTTATAGTATTATTCAGTTGAAGAGCCATATTTGCTTCTTCCATCGATCTACATTCGCAAAATGCATACTTACCATCTGAACTAATCCAAGCTGATACAAATGGATTACCTGGAGTTGTGATATTGCAATTCTTTATTAAAAATTGATTCATAAATTCCAATAATGTAGTTGTACCAATACCACTTGGTAAATTACCAACATAAACCTCCCTATAAGGCTTTGCAGTATTTGAATTATTCAGTGGGCTCGAATTACTTGTTGCAGAAGTAAAATTTGTGAGAATAGAAGAACTTTGTTGATTTTGGAGTTCTTTAGGAGGGCTATCAAATCGGAATTGTCGTGCTTTACTTGAACGGCTACTTGAAGCTTGATATATATGTGACGATGATTCATTTGATTTCCCAAATCTAAAGTATTTATCCAATTTACTGTAGCTATCAAATTTTTTCGTAAACTTCTCACTTTGATTGCCTAAAGGTGAACTCTCGTACGCGTCACCATCAGATTTATTAACATTGCAGTAGTTACTTGAGATACTCGTATCTGAATCTCTCTTTCTTTGGCTATTACTTGTATCATAATCTCTACTTTTGTATCTATCCCTTCTTATAAAATCCTCTCGCTTGGATTTGTATTGTTTGGAATTGTAAGAATGGTATCCATAGTTAGTATACTCATCAGAGTAAGAAGAATGGCTGAAACTCGAAGATGAAGAAAATGATACAGAACGACGCTCACGTCTCTTATATCGTGACATATATCCTAGAATTAATAGTGGTTAAGTGCGCAACTGAAAGTTCTAAGCATTTGTATGTTCCCAGATATTAGAAACATAATGCAACAAACAGAAAAATAAGCTAAAAATGTAGCGCCTTCGGACACCGGTGTAATTCGGTAACTTAGCCAAGGGCAGCTATAGAAGTGTTTACATACTGTAAAATATATCTACAAGTTCATTATACTTTTTAGGAACATATCGGGGCTTTAATATATTTGGGAATTAGCAGTTCTATAGATTAAAAGGCTCTGATTTTATTAAAGGTCTGGTTTAAACTAAACTTGATGGAATGTCCTTAAAAAAGGAGTACGTGATTGGATGCGTCGGAAAGCCATCTTCTGGCAAATCAACCTTCTTTAACTCAGCTACTGATAGCACTGCGAAGATTGGCAACTATCCATTTACAACTATTGAACCAAATGTTGGTATCACTTATTACACTACTAAATGTCCATGTAAGACCTATAATGTAAGGTGTAAACCAAATTATGGGATGTGTAAAGATGGAAGGAGATATATACCTATAAAAATATTGGATATAGCTGGACTAATTCCAGGAGCTTATCAAGGCAATGGTTTAGGTAATAAGTTTTTGGATGATCTACGTCATGCAGATGTATTACTACACATTATTGATATAAGTGGTACAACTAATGAAAAGGGTGAAGAAACGCTGCAATATGATCCGATAAAGGATCATGATTGGTTATGTACGGAATTAGAGATGTGGATATTTAATAATATCTATACTTCCTGGTCAGCTATTATTAGAAAACAAAAGATGGGGAATATATCAATATTCAAAATACTTCAAAGCCAATTTTCTGGATATGGGTCAAATGAAGCTATAATTACTAAGTTGTTAGATCTAATGAAACTGAGAGATACAACAGATCTCTCACTATGGTGTAAGGAAGATATTATTTTTCTTGTGAAGATATTTATTCAAGTGAGATTTCCTTTTGTATTGGTTTTAAATAAAGCTGACAAGGTAAATAAAAATACAAGTAATAATATCATTCGTATTCACGAAAAATATGGGGATTCTTGCAAAATAGTTGTTGCTTCTTCATTAGCAGAGTGCTTTCTGAAGAAGATGGTAAAGCAGAGCTATATTCGTTATATAGAAGATGATAATGATTCGTTTAACAATAAAGTGACATTTGTAACATCAAATGATTCAGGTAAATTATATAATAGAGATGACGGGGAACCACTGAAAGAGTTGGATGATAAATTAAAGAACCGTCTTGAGAATATTAAAGATATGGTTCTATTTAGATATGGTGTTACAGGTATAAAGGAAGCCATTAATGCAGCTGTTGAATTATTAGATATTATTCCCGTATATCCAGTAAGAAATATACGTCATTTCACAACAAATTTGAATATGAAAAGTGTCCAAGCAAGTGATTCAGATGGAAATATAGTTGGTTCTTCAAATGTAGCCCTTCAAGATTGCTTACTTGTAAAGAATGGAACGACAGTAAGACAACTTGCTAAAATATTGGGGCATGATATTGACAAGAATTATCTGTATGCAGAGACTATTGGTTGTGTTAAGGTTGCAGATGACCAGCCTTTGTCAAACAACCTAAACATTGTTAAAATTATAACCACTAAGCAAATTAATTCTGTCTAAATAACTGGTAAGATATAGAATTAATTGATTATCTGAAATATAAATGGGACTTAATATAATTTATTTAATTTAGGCTTTGAATTTTTCTCTAATAATACAATAATTAAATAGCTAAACTATTGCAATATTTTATTATAAAGACAAATTTTACTAAATTCAAATATGATCATAGCTCTTATAGATATCATTATATTATACTAGTTTCAACTAAATTTCGTGATTTTATGATTATGTCCTAACACTACTTATAGTATTTTTTTTTGTTAAACTTGATAGTAGATGTGACTTTTTATATCAGAAAAAAGTAGATATTTATAGTTAATACTGTCCAAGAATATTGGACTCATTAGGATATACTAAAGAATAGATATTTTTATTATAGATCACTCGATAAACTTAAATTTTTTTGATAGAGTTTTACTTTTATTGCAAATGAAGAGTTGCATTTTCTAAGATATATTCAATAGCAACATTTGTATTGAATAAATCCCCCAACATAGCATAATTAGCTCTGTTTTGGCTCAGTCTGCAGAATGTACGGGAGTCTTTTCTGATGCAATAATTTCGAAAAACATTGTTAGGAACTTTATGAAATGTTCCATCATGATTATAAAACATTGAATCATTAAATGCACCAACAATATAAGAATAGTCTATGTATTCTTGATCATTATTACCATTATTATTAATGGTACTATTAGAATTGCTAACAGAGTTTAAGGAATAGTTTGATTTCATACCAAAGTAGAATTCTACTGAATTGCATTGAATATATCCACTAGGACATATACAACCATCGCTTTGATCCCCTTCCTTATCAAATATAATTGGATTAATGGACGAATTATTATGTATCATTGCTGTACCATTTATATTTAGTTGATCCTTAGAAAATAATTCACATTTTGAACTAAGTATTTCTTGAGCAAATAAGATATCTTCAATATTATATGGGATAACAGTACTCGGAATATTTAATAAATACGACATTTTATCTTTATTTGAGTAATTCAAGAATTTATCTGTTTTTTCCGTCAAATTCTGATGATCTATATCTATGTTAATGCTTAAATTATTATTAAAGTTCGTTTGATAGTTATTAAGAAAGTCTTTGAATTGGAAATTTGTCATGTTTGTTTTAAATTTAAAATATATATCTGGACATATAGGTAAACTATTGCAATTTTCTTGTTGCAATGTGGTAAAAATACTACAACTGCCTTGCAATATATCTCGTGTTCTCCTTCTTTTACTATTTATTACTATTATTGGATTATAGAATTCTTGATCACTATGTATTACTCCTGAAGATTGTCTTATGCTACTTTTACATGGTGAACTACAACCTGACCAATTTGTCCATTCCGACACTACACATAAATCTAAGGGTTGACAAAGAATGAAACTATTTGCACATATACCAGAAGGTGGATCTATTGAATATGAAACCCAAGATTTACTTTTGCAATCAAACCTCTTTCGATTAAAACCAAATATCAAATTTTTATCATGTTTAGATTTTTTGTTGGAGATACTTTCACATATTTCTTCAACCTGTTCTTTCCATCCTGATGCAATATTTTCCATGCTATAACCAATACAAGGCTTCATATATTTAGGACAAACACAAGAACCTAAAGTACTATCATAGTATGATGATTCTGCCACGACAAAAATACATTCATTGACTTTATAACCTTCATTTTCTAATAGATTTTGAGGTATACTTCGTATTAGATCTTTTTCAGACAAAATTCCCATTAATAGTGGTTTTGCTTGAATACTACTTAAAGTTGAATTCCCCATACTCTCAAAATTATCAATAGTCTCAGGCTCTTTAACCAAATGAGTAAATACCTCTGTATTCCTACATAATCTAACTTCTTTGTTACTTGAATGATTTATAATATGATTGTATTTACCCTGATGGTTAGTACAGTTAGTTGTTAATATACTTCTTTCTCTATACTGTACATAGGATGAGTTCTCCATAACACAAGTGGACCAGGAGCTCCAAACTGAATATTCACACTTTTTACATACTTGATCTTCCAATCTTGGACATCTCCTTGAAATCCTTTTTGTTTTTGAACATGTTTGACTATTTATATTCTTGGATTTTATAAGATTTACAATTTGGAATTCAATTCCTTCTACGAAACAATTCGAGGTACAGTTTACCCATTTATTTTCTGATGGAATTTCATATTCACAACAATCATCTACAGATATGCAACCTTGAGTTTGTATCTGAGAATCGCAATTCATTAACTTATATCCCTCTAATAGTTTAACACTTGTCATTCTATTTAATGAACTAATTTTAGTTTCATCAACTCTTCTCCCTCTTGTCTGAATACCCCACCCACAAAAATTACTACATCTACTCCAGGGTGTCCATTCTCCGTAATATTGGCAATTTTTGTTCAAAATCTGGGGTGTCTTATGAATAATCAAATTATTATACCAGTAACTAAACCAATTACTTTTTTTATTAGAAACTTCTTGTTTACTATCCAAGATTTTTCTACATTCATTACTATATCTTTTCTGATATAATTGAGAATTTAGAGTATAAGCAGTTGAGTTTAACGTTCTCATTGTACTGTGAAGTACTTGTAATATTTCGTTACTCATTGAATCAAAATCTATATCCTTCAAATACTGTGTAATCATAATTGGACTTCCAAAATCCTTGTATAAATCATTAAATTGATCTTGCTCTGTAAAATTCTGCATCGGAAACAGTAGAGAAATTGATGATGCAACCTTATTTGAAATTTTACTACTTAATATTTTGTATGGCCTATCTAAAAGTTCATAATCTATTAGATTTAAATTTTTATAGTTCCTTTTTGTCTTTACATTTTCTGGCTTTAGCCAAGATACAAAACTGTATCCTTTTTTGGGTTCATTAAAGTTTGAATCCACTTGGTCAGATATATTTTGGTTATTTATTCCTGAAAATAATAATAGATTATATATATGTGTCCTGTCCTTAAAATTAAAAATAGTACTATTGCAAAATGCAGCTAGTTGTGGGTCTGTCATTAGATCCTTATATATTTCATGTAATAAAGCTGATTCAGATATTTCAGATTCATTTTTAGTTAAGATATCCCAACCTTCAATATAAACATTCTCTTCTTTAGTATTTGTGTTAGTAAAATTCTTTATATTATTATATACAATCTCTTTTATTTCTCCATCGGGATTTATCAGTGCATAGTTTACCTTTTTCTTTTGCTCTATAAGTGGATTCAAAAAAGCTTTTCTTCCAATAGTTGTACTTGAAGTACTAAAAAATACCCAAAAAAAGCTTATTATACATCTTATTGAATTCATCTAGATCCAAAATCTCTATATGAATGTCATGAAAGTATTTATATTTACTACTTACACTGCATGCATGCATGGCTTGTGGATTAAGCGCCAAAATGAATAACTGTAATAAAAAAAGCGCCATCTGTACTCTTGTACTCATTAAAGTATAATTTTTTTTTTCTTATAAAGAAAGAAAACAACACAAAGTTTCACTTAAATATTTTATTAATAGGATTAATATTGTTTAAGATTATCTCTTGAAATATTTATCTTAATACTCTTTCTCCAAAGTTATACTTTCAATGTATATACTTAATGTAAGGCTTCAGACGGCGGTAATTTTTGTCAATGTATCAGATTTAATACTTTGACAATGAAAACTTGCAAGATGTTTTGAAAAAAAATTATTCATATTTAAGATATATAAATTTTTAAATATGGTTTGGATGATTTTTGCATACTTCTTTGTTATTGTTCTTAGTCTTTCCTTACTATATTCATCCAGAGTCTTTCAATTTGGATTACTTTTATTAAGATTTGTATCTAGCAACATCAGTAAAACTATTAGTAATTCTAAATCAAAAGAAAAAGCTATAATTATCTTAGGTCCTTCAGGATCTGGGAAGACGACTTTTTTTTATATGGTAAGTGTAGATTTAGGAATCTTACTATTATATTTATACAAATAATACTCCAACTCTTTGTTAATAAAGATTAAAAATCGAAAGTTTCAACATACCACCATATCAATGAAAAGTAATGTGATGGAATTGAATTTTCCAGAAAATATACTCCTAATTGATATCCCTGGGAATACAAGAATTGCTAAAAACGAAATTCTTAGATATATACCAATAACCAAAGCTATTATAATGATGATTGATAGCACTAGTAAATCAAGTTTCAAGGAATGTGCAGAACTACTCTACTTTGTAATTTGTGAAGTAATAGCTAAAAGTATATCTTATAGTAGAGATGCTCATAAACAAATAAAAAGTACTCCCATTTTCATTATATGTAACAAAAATGATTTGTCTACTAGTAGGAATGAAAGTTATATAAAGGAGGAAATTGAGAGAATAATGTAAGTTTAACATACCTAAGAATATAAAAAGTACCATTATAAATATAATTATGTTTTCGTTTAAAATTATAGTGACAGAATACGAAATAGCCAAAGTTTACTTGTTGAGAAAAACACACTTGGAGATTTGGATAATCCATTCAACTTTGATAATTTGCCAAATATCAAAGTATCAATTTTCAAAACAAGCCTATTGGAATACAATGAGGATGTCATGATGGCTATTCAAAAATGTCTTAATTTCAATTCAATTCATTGAAATTAATAGCTAATTAATGAAAATGAAGAATTAATATTTTGTAATTTACCACTACAATATTACTAGGAAATGAACTAGTATATATCTAATAAAATATTTTCATTCAACATTTATTTAGTACTTATATCCCCCTCCCTTAAAGTAATATTAACTGGATTTCTGTACAATATTGAAATAGTTTCCCATGCTCAATTATCAGTATTTGTTGGCGCATTGTTCCTAATAGTATCCCAGTAGTAACAAGTTTTGTAGAATTTAGAATACTGTATATAATGGAAGAATGGAATGGGAAACAGATATATGTAGAATTAAACTCTGTCCATGTATAAGCAATATAAATTTGGGTAGGCATATAATACAAAGTCTCAAGGATACTAAAGCTGATTTAATTTTGTGCAGTGATATTAGTAATGACAAGGAAAATTACTTAGAAAATCGAAATATTTGCAAAATGAATATTCCTTATTGTGAATTATATCCCAAATTCCTTTATATTCCACATTTATGGAAAATCAAAAGTCATAATAAAGATTTAGATAGAGACATTCACTATAATATATCTAAAATTGTTGTATTATTTGTCACAATACAAATATATGACCAAATATCCAATTTAAATACTAATCATAACATGAAATCGAGTAAATTTGGTCACCCTGTTGTTGATTGTGTTTATGAAGAGATTCAATTACACATGAGCTCAAATTATAAAGTAGATTCTCAAGATCAAACTCGTTGTATAGTAATATGGATTGGAATAAGAGATTGTTTGTCTCAAGAGGCATTGTTAAGAGAAAGTTCTAATCATTTAGCAAACTTTCAAAGTAGTGATTCATTAAACTTTTCTGGCCAAACTAGTTTAGATATGGCAATTACATATTTACTAATACATTTATCAAGTGACAGTATTGAAATCAGAAATGAAGCAGATGTAACTGGATATCTGTATAGCATTATATCTAGTATTGGTGAAGCACAAAAACGTCCAGTTCCATCGAAATATAAACCAAAAAGTAATAATTCAACTGCAGCTGATAGTATTTGGGTATCACAACTAATTCAAATACCTGGGTTATCAGATGAATCTGCAAAGGCTATTGCTGATAAATTTCCCAATCCATCAAAATTAATTCAGTTTATTAATAAAGATGAGAATGATTTTCAGAATTTAAGTAATAAACGAAAGCACATCAATAATATATTTGAAATAATTGGTTCTAAGAAAAGCTGCCATAGAGAGCCAGAATGGCTGATTACACTTGCAAATTTGACATATTTATCTTCTAATGGAGTAGGATTAAGGAAGCTCGGGAGGTCTCGCGCTAAAAAGCTTGCTACAATGTATAGCAGAAATACCTTACCAGATGATATACTATCCAGCAATACTAAGAATTCACATTAAACACTTAGTTCTGGCTATAGACATTTTTATTATATTTATAAAACATATTAAGGAATATTTGTAGGATACTCTTGAAGAGGTTATATTTTTGAGGAGATATTTTGGAAATTATTGAAGCTAGTATAAATAATGGGGGGGGGGGAGCAAAGATATTTTTGATTTCTTAATAATATATTGTAGTAGAAACTAATCATTTACTTAAATATGAATAATATATCTAGAGCTAAGGAGGCTGAAAGTGAATATCGTCGTGGTTTACTACTTGAATATCAAGGAAATCTGATTCAGGCAATAGGATGCTATAGAAGAGCTTTGAGGATATTTCCTGATCTTGATGAAAGAAGTATGGTCTTAAATTTGACTGAAAAACAGAGATATCGTAGAGACTTGTATTATTTTAATATTAATAGTGAAGATGAGTTAGTTGACTCTATATATGAAAGTACATCAAGTAGTATTTTAGATGAAAGAAACCAATTTTCAGAGTCTATTACTAATACAAATAATAGGAGTAATATTCAAGTATCACTTCAACACTTTTTTTTAGTTAGGAAGAACTTTCTGAATAGTATGAAGTCTGACTCTATGTTAAATATAATCCAACTTCTTGATATAGATAAATGGGATAGAATGGATATTTCAACAGCTACTAAATCTATAAATTGTTATTCGACGTATTTAATTCTAAATCCATTAATTTTTGGAGAAATTATGTTGTATTTAGATACCTTTTCATGTGGTATACTAAGCACAACATGCAAATATTTCAACTATTTAGTAAAAACATCTTGGATATGGGAATATAAGTGTCATTGTATCTGGGGAAATTCAATATGGTCTAGCACTTTTATAAATTCGTCAACAATATCTAAACACTATTACTATATGCTTTATCTTAATCATCCGAGAATCAGATATGATGGGATATATATTAGTCGCTGTTCGTACTTTCGAAAAATACCTGAATCAGGTAATATTCATCTTGATGATATTCAGAGGCAGAGATATATGTGTGATTTTTCTATAATTCAAGTCACTTATTATCGTTATTTACTATTCATTGCAAATACCAATATAGTCTTAATACTTAGAAGCTCCCAAAATCCTATTGATGTTGTGAAGTATATGAAGAGTCACAAACTTGTTTCTAAGTATTTACAACTTGTAAATATTAAAGATAATTTGGATTTACAAATAAAATTAGAGGATAATGATATTAATAATTTAATTATTGGAACATGGAGTTTCAAGTCTCATGAGATTTGTAAATCTGAAGATTCAAGTGATATTATTGTTAGATATAAAGAATATCCAACAATTATTAACGAGGTTTCATTTAAAATTCAAGGTAGTGACACTAATAAATCAAATGGATATCTCAAATATACTGAATTTAAAATGACCAAAATTAATGGGTACTATTCTGACTCCACTTATCTGTGTATTGATAATAATCACTTTAGATCATTTGAATTTTACAGAATTAGATCTTATCGTCATCTTTATTAGATGATAATGACTTTTTAATAAATAACATATTTTTATTTTCAATTTATTTCTAGATATATTTAATTTTCTCAACATAAAATATGTTCTAAAAGTAATTTAATTTGTAAGTATAAACTATTAGGCACTTCTTAATATTTAATATTACCAATGACTGAAGTAATTGGTTTACACCTTTCACTCATTTCAGGAACCTTGTGTGTTCCATCTGAAGTTTCGTGATTAATTCTAGTTAATCTATCAATAAATATATGGAGATCTTCGGAATAATCTCTATTACTTATATAGCTAACATGATCATTAGAATTATATAAGCATAATATTTTATCCGGAAAATATTTATTTAAAACATTTATTGCCCTATACAAAGGTGTTATATTATCATTATTATCCCAATGAAATTGAATATCCACATCACTTTTACTCAATAATTCATAATATTTATTACCATAAAATAATGGTATTCTATTTACTATATTTGAACAAGTCATTATACTTTTGTAATTTTCAGATGTTATACAAGATATAGTTCTAAATATAATATATTTTAAAGCTTTTGGCATAGAATCCAAGGCTTTAGAATATCTTAACAGAGTTTTATATTTGGGATCAGGTTCTCCAATTAGTCCAGCTGGTGAACTTATGACAACTGAATAAACCCTTTTAGGAAATAATGATGAACAAGCTACAGATAAAAAGCCACCTAATGAATGACCATAAAGTATTAGACGTTTTTCCTTTTTATTAGGAATATATATTGTATAAATTCCATCTTCTTCTATCTCCTTGAACCAACCAATATAGGTTAAGATATCCCATAACTGTGCACAAAAATCTAAAATTTGAAATTTCTTATGGCCAACATTTACATTTATACTACTCTGACCATGTCCTATTAGATCATAAACTAACACCGGAATATTCATATTAATAATATCAAGAGCCAAAAATAGACCAAATAAACTAGAATCTCCTAATGGATGAATTATAACTACTAGATTTTCAATTTTTGAATTAATAGAAAGTCCTATCCCATTATGTTTTAAATATTGAGACCATTGAACCATTGAATCTACAATATTTAAATAATATTCCTTAGTTTTTAATTTAGTGGAATTATGATCTCTTAATTTATCATAAAATTCTTTAAATGCAATATCTGGAATTTTTAAATTCTTATTACTTAACTCTGTAATTGGTGGAAAATAAAAGAAGTTAGTTTTACTATGTCTTAATTTAACCTTATATCCAAATTTTTTCTTCAATTCTTCTTCATTTATGTTATATTTTTCTCCAACAATTCTATATATTGTCTGAAAGAGTAAAAATATATATATCCATACTATCATTTTGATGAATGACTTGTCACAAAAGAAATTTGCACAAAGATGAATTATATATCTAATTAATAGATGAATAAAAGTAGTAAAATATGACTTTAGATGACCAATACTATTCTAAAGTATTCTATTAATACTATTTAATCTTATTGACTGTAAATTCCTTATTAGATATCGCGCTATTGCGGGATTTTGAAAGTTTAGCATAAGGTCTAAATTAAAAACTTTCTACTCTTGAAATTATACACTATTCATAAATGATTAATTATTAAATAGGATTTAATACTATAAATACGAATATAATATTGTCATTAGAATAGCATAGATTTAAGTAAACAAAATTTCCATTTTATACTTAATTGCTAATATTTGTCAGTACTTTTACTCAAACCATGATTAAATCTAGTTAACTATCACATTCTTAATAGTTTCTGAATTGTATAGTAAAAATGATCTCCAGATGAAATAGAATATATCCAAATCCTATAATAGAAAAATCCCCTGATTATTATCTACAAATACATTTATATAATTCCTAAATATCTTAAATATGTAAAGGGTACCGGTATATTACAGGTACCATATATGGTGTAACACTATTAGGTATTGGACCACCCCTACCTATAAACAGTGATATTAATAAAGTAAAATCATTTATACTATATAGACTATTATAGATAGAAATCATTGATAGTTAGAGAAATAGCTATTAGTGATCAGCAATTCTAGTAAATACTGTGAGTATAGTGAAATATTCAGCACTTTAGCTTATCAATAGCCTATTTAACCTATAAAAAAAAGTTGATTTTGGAGGGGATAAATACTAGTATCCCAGAAATTAAAAAAGACATCTTCATCATAATATCTTCCATTTAGAAAGTTTCTAGTTAGTCCTTATGAGTACAGTTGTCACTGCAACTATGCTTGTGTTCATCATCAGCCTCTAATTCCTCCTCATCACCTTCCCCTACATCATCTTCACCAAAATTCATATCTTCCATATCTTCCATATCTCCCATATCTCCCATATCTCCCATATCTCCCATATCTCCCATACCACCCAATTGACTAATATCAAAGCCTCCCATACCATCCATACCACCCATACCACCCATACCACCAAACATATCAAATTTACTAGATGGGTTCTCTTCTTCATCTGTATCTATCCATCTATCCCAATCACACTTTAACCAATTTTTGCACTTTGATGGCTCTTTCACTATTGAGGGCCATCTTCCTTCCTCCTTCTTAACAAGCATAAAATGTAGGGATCTTGTAGTCTGATACTTACTTTCATCTTTATTAATTAATTTGGTGAATTCCAAAGTGAAACCATATTCATTATCTCCAACTTTTGTATAAAATGCCAAGTGATCCTCTTCTAAGTCAGCTTTGTAATCAGTTAAATCAGTTAGATCCACAGTAACATAGAGAGCCTTCTTAGTCTGAGCCCATAGAACTATAGGGTGCAACATTATAAAGTCAATTGAGTTTTTCTAAAAAGATCAAAAACTACTTTAAGTTCTTAATAAAGACAGAGCCACTACTTTTACTCAACATCCGTGAGACAGAACCATTTAATTTTAGCGGCTTATGATGAGGGGTCAGCTCTCTGATGAAGGAGCTAAACATTATACAAAGGTATTGAATTAGCAATCCAAATGATTGCATCTTCAAATAGGGATGATAATAACTCCTCTATATAAAACGCAAGTTATTGTATAAGATGTACTGAATATATTTATAATTACACTCTCTGATATTCTCTTAGTAGGTCATACTGCAAATAACGGAACTAAATAATTTTTAATTAAGGGGAAGTAGATGAGTTAGGTCTTCATTACTATTAGGATAGCATATTTTACATAAGCTTAAAAGGGACTTTTTTGTAGAAGCAAAATAATAGGGCTTTTTAGGATATATACCGCCTAATTGGTAATAAATATCTTGAAGGCGCCATAGATTTGGATTATAATTTGTGTGAGGGGGGGATAAGTCCATTTTATTTTATAAAGATGTGTGATAAGCTTTTCAGGCTTAATATTTAAGGGCATAATAAATTTGAGATTTATTAGTATTGTCAGATAACAAGGAATACTTATTACTTACTTACTAGACAGTTTGTATTTGAGAAATTTCGCTTAATTTTGCTATTTATACGGTAAAGCTATTTTATGAGCTTTACAGGTAATTATTCGATTTCTATTCAGGTATTGCTACTGAAATGAAATAAAAAGCTTTAGATTATATTTACTATTATACTAAAGTTCTCAGGAGGAATTATAATTGAAGTTCTGTAATAAAATTATAAGACTTTAAGACTAGAACTCAGCTACAAAGGACAGTTCCCTTATAGTTTGAAGAAGGATCTTTTATAATTATGGATCTTTACTCTATATTTCGTATAGGAGCTATCTGGACTGCTTTTTGTGGAATACTTAGCTTAATAATGGGTAGTTTATATATATTAGATATCTTGATATTGGAACTTCCAAAGTCTCAGCAGATTAATTGTGGGATTGCTCTTTTGATTAATGGAGTTTTATATATGACTCTTTTTGGTTTTTGTTTATTTAATATATTAAAAAGAAAGCAGAATATATGGATAAGTAGTCAGTTTAGCTCTGTCGAAATGAGACCATTACTAACAGCTTCTTAGAAGCACAAATATATAATATTCCTTATAACTTCTCCCTTATTTTTTCCCTTTTTTTCTTTTTCTTCTTTTTTTTTTTTTATTCGATTTTAAATCCTTAAAGTAATTTTGATTCCTTAGTACAATAGTACTTCACATATCTCAATGATTAAAATCTAAGCTAATATCACAATTACCCTCGATATAATTGCTTGTATATAGTGATATGTAAATAAAATATATTAGTTTGATATTACCAGCTAAATTTTACCTTTATTATATAAAATAAAGCTGGTGATAATTAAGTTTCAGTTGTCTCTAATTATTTCTCGCTATTAATAATATTGACTTTAAAGTAAATGTAGATAATAATGTATTATTGGGAACTTAAAAAGTGAAATTAAAAGTAATCCCCGATATTTTAAGAAAAAAAGTGTTAAGTATTCTCAGATTAGTAATATGCGGCTTTTTTGCTTTGTTATATTAGAGTTAAATTATACTGTATTATTTTCTTTTATAATACGGGGCAGTTATAATTTAATTTTACCGGTAAAAGAGACTCCAAAAGCTAGATATAGATTTTTAAGAAATCAATAAGGTAGGAACATTCTTGAGATAAATTTGTTTCACCATAATGATAATATATATATAAGTTTATATCTGATAAGAATGTTCCTGAATTCTGAATTTGAAATAAACAATCTAAATAGTAACTCAGGGAAATCTAAGAAATCTGTCTTTAATAAGAAAAATAGCAACAAACAATTTTGTAGTAATTGTTCATCATGGAATAATATTGAAAAGATAAATGGAGATAATTTAGATTTAGATAACATTTTGGTGAGTAATGAGACAGATATACCTACTTCTTTAGAGAGTTCTATAACTTGTACTGACTCACTTGTGATAAGTACAAATGCAAACTCATTAGCTCCAGATCCTAAATGTATATCACTAGTATCCAAAGAGATGACAAGATTATGCTGTATTCTAAATGAAATATATAGATATAACTCTGAGTGGAATATAACAGAGGAATATTATAGGTGGCACTGGTTTTACTTGCTTAAATGTAAATCAGTAGAGCAGTTTAGTCCTTATCAAGTGATTTTTTCACCTTATAAAGCTGGTTCTAATGATATTTCAATAATTGAATCTATATCTAAGGATCTAATTGCATTTTATAATCTTTCAAATAATGGTACATTGAATTCTACAACTTCAAATTCTAAAAAAAGTGATCTTGTTACACCAATTTTTGCAGAAAATACTCTAACAGATACGACTCCTGTAGCACAAATTACACAAAAGCGTGCAGGTTACAGAAAGAAAAGTGAATCAGTCGCACCAGATGCTTATAACACAAAGAGTATAACTCAAGAAATACGTGCATTATCAGAGAATTTATCTTTGAAGAATTCTACAAATAATAATACTGAAAAACCCTTTGTGAATAATAGTACTTCTCCAAAGATCAATAATAAAGGTGGTAGAAAGTCAGCAACTAAAGAGAGTGCTGCAAGGATATTACAGATGTGTTTAGCTGAAGGAGGTGAGAATGATGAAGAATTATTAATTTCTGATAATACACTGAATAATGATATAATAACAAGTGAGGATATAAGAGATAGTAGTAATGAACAATGTAGTTTAGTTGAAGATAGCAGATTTATTAAGGAAGAGAAGGCAAAATTACAATCAGAATCTAAAAGTTCTGAGATCGTTAATTTATCATTGGGTGTAATAGAAAGTGACTTAGAAGATATTGAGCAAAATTCTACCTTTGAAAATGGTACTTCTTTACAAACAGGTTCAAGTAATCAAGAACATACTGCAAGTATAGCTTTGGGGAAATTATTCTCTTATAAATTAGTTGCAAAATTACGTCGCAAAATACCTAGGTATCTTTATGTAAAGTGGGCACGTGAGAGAACAAGAGTTGGCGGATCTTTTGTTGTATCTAGAGGTCGTGGTTATGACTTTCGTTTTCCCCCCAGAGATCTTACAATATCAGCTTTTCAAGCAGCTTTTAAAGGTGCAGTGAGGAAACGAATTGAGTTATATGGCCCAATCACCTTCCCACCTCAGGCATTACCATTATGTGATGAAGATTTTGTTTTAGATGAATTTCAAGTAACAGAATTAGAATCGATTGTAGCAGAGCAATTCCCAAACTTTAATATTCACGAAGCTAATACTCCAAGTAAGAGGCAATGTATACAAAGTGATCAAGGTGATGAGCAGCAACCCAGCGACTTAAGTAGACAAGTACTTGATATGGAAAGTCCATTAACTTATGATAATCAAACATTTGTCCACAATGAAATAAATAGTGGGTTTGATAATAGTTCAGATATGATAAATTATCGTGATGAGGGTGAAATAAGCCAACATTCACAGTTAATTAACTATTATACCGAAGGTTCTGATTTGATAGGTGAGACAGATGAAGATATCATTGAGGGTGAGGAGACTGTGAAGGTTTGTAATATTAATTTACGTGAGAAATGTAAAGATAACCAATTAATTGGTAAACAATATATTTATAGCCACTATGATACTTAGAATTAAGTTTAGTTAATATGAAGATATAAATTGATATAAATAATACTTAATTCTCCATTATTGTAATTAAAAGTGTACCTATCACAAATACATTGCTAATTGCATATTTTAGGAAGTTCTAACTGATTAGGTTAAAGTATAGATATAGATATTTCTCTTTTTAGCCCTTTAAATTATATTCACAATATTTAGTGACAGCTTTGTATTTAGGAAATAGTATAATAAGTGGGCTATTTGTTTTAGTAATATAGGATATTAACTTGATTATAGTAGTATTATCTTAATTGTGTTTCCTAAGTATCTCTAATAAATTATTTTTATATATGGCTCATTTGAAGATATTAATCCTCTTTAAATTAAGATTTTTTATCCAACTGAATTAATTATACACTAAGTTATATTTCCAAAATCAAGTTAGTATGTTTAAAGTAATCTACTCCGACTACAAGTAAATTATCGAGGTATTCCACACTATACATGAAAAAAAGTGTACTATTTTAATATTATTAGTAATATTCACCAATATATCTTCATATTCATTGATCTTATTCACTTTGCTATAGTAGTTTTTTTAGATATATTTTGTTTTCTAGTGTTCTGCAAGTCATTATGAGCTAACGATTTCTTTTCCTTAACTTTTTCATCGCATTTCTGTATCTTCTGTTCAGATTTAGACACAGAAACAGAATCAATAGAGATATTGCTGGAATCTTCATTTTTATTAGGGTGTCTTAATATCTTACTTGTAGATTTAGATACTGGAGTAGATGGTTTCATTTTTTGAATTCTAGTTGTATTATTTCTAACTTTAGAATCACTTTTTGTAACGACTATTCCAACATCTTTTAGTGTAAGCTGATTAATATTTAACTTGTTTTGCTTCTCTTGGATAAATAATTGTTTTAAAATTTTGTGTCTTTGGTTCATCAACTTTCTTTCAGCTATACACTCTTTTCTAGATTTTCTGCTATTATACCATTCACTTAATGCATCATTAATTAATTGCTTTTGTTTATTTATATCCAAACATGTTATTTGTATAATGCTTTCCAAGTTTTTAACATTTGATAGTTTATTAATAGATAATATGACTTCAGTAAAGTACTTTTCCTTTATCAAAAAATCGCACTTTTTTTTAATATCCTGCCAGTTCTCTTTAACATAAAGCCAGCACATTCTACCTTCTCCAGATCCAGCCATTTGAGTTGATATTCCATGTAGTTTAATTCCTCTCAACCCTAAAGATTCAATTAGATCCTTTCTATACGATACATAGCAAAAACTAGTTGTACTTTCATTAAACAAGTCTACAAATTTCTTAACCATCCATGCTGGCATTGCTGCATCAAATGAATAAATATGACTAACTGGTTCCATTTTATCTAGTGATGTTGCATCTCCTCTAAAAAATCCAATACGTCTTCTTAATTTCTCCTCAAAATTAGTTGCTGAATTATCTTTATGCTTGTATATTTTTTCTTTCAAAAATATTTCATTAAATTCTAAATTGTCATTAACACAATTTCTTGCATTTTTTTCTTGAGTTTCATTAAGTTTTGCTTTATTATTATTTGCATTGTTCTCCATGCTATATTCAGTATATTTCTGTATTTGGTCATTTAAAGTATATAAAACATTTGATAAAGATAAGCAATAAGCCTTTTCATCTAATTCAATCCCAATACTTGAAAATATTCCAAGTTGATAGGATGCAACAATATTTGGAACACCTCTTCCTGATCCAATATCAAGAAGAATTGAGTTCTCATCCATGCCATATTTACTCATTATTCTGAATACATTTCTAAGGCTCTTTTCACGTGTTTCACCATACATTCCTTCATCCGATGATCCCAAATCTACATTTACACCTTTCCATAAAAATGAGGTACATGTACATTTTGAGCTGTTGCAACATTTTGATTGGTACTCATTTGTACTTTCCTTGAGTACTTTTTTATGTTTTCCTACAACTTTAGTTGGTATTTTATTCGTATTCATCTTTAGTCTTAGTAAAATATCTTCATTCACGTTCTGTTCAGTATCCCATCAAAATTAATTATTAATTTAGTGAATTATATTTCCTTTATATGTTTTCTAGGATTTTTTTTTCTTTAAGTATTTATTATCTCAAAAGCTATGTAACCCAAACTTAAGCCTTTAAATATTGTATGTGATCCAATTTAATCTTTTCTTTATCTTAGTAAATAGTCTAATCTTCTTTTTTTTCCCCCTCCGCTATCTTCCACACAGGGCTACAGTCTTGCACCAGTAATCCTGAGAAAAGTTGTTAGAATTACCGCCATTTACAGGGAGGGATTGAGACTAAAATGTAAAAGATTAAATCTATAAATTTCATTCCATTTAGCTTGTTATAGTTATAAATGATGTTAATACCAATTATAAATGATTCAATTTAAAGAAATTTATAAATATTTATAATTTCGAATAGTTTAATATTTGCTATTGCAACAGACTAGGTGATATTTCAATATATATAATGTAAATATTTTGTTCAATTTCAAATAAATATTCAGCCTATTAAACCATAGTCGAGTATATAGTCTAATCAAATTCTGAGCTACTTCTTGTTAGCATTTGTTTGGCTAGATTTGTATGAATTAAAAGATCTTCTCTAGTAGGAATTATTGAACATGAAAGATATGAATGCTTAAAATATGAAGATTTCCTAGATGAAAAAATATATATAAGGCTTAAATATGTTATTATTTGGATTATGAATGTAACTAGATTAGTTACAATCTCTTTCTCATGGTATTTTATCCAAAGTATTGATATTAGACAAGAACTCGGGTATGCTAATATATACAGATGCCCAATAATTCTCAATTTATCCAAAATTTTACTCAAATTATTTGTAATAAATAACTTCTCATTTTTTTTCCATATATATTCAAAAATTACTGCATGAATAATTTTAAGTAACGAAATAATTTTACATGCACAATTGCATGTATCATCTGTATTTATAACTATGTATGACAAAATAGTATACGTGTTACATGTAAAATTTCTGAATTTATTAATCTTTAGAAAGATAAACTGCAGAATATATATGAAAAATATAAAGCTTATAAGTTTGATGGATGGTTTGTAATACTTATCCTTTTCCCTATATACTAAAAGTGAGTAACCACTTATAATAGCTATTAATAAATAATATATCCCAACATTGCAAATTAAATTCAGAATCCGTGAAGCTAGTAAAACGTTACTATTACTTATTCCAGTCTCTTTGAATTTAAATATATATAAACTTTCTATAATGCAAGCTATAGCATTTATTACTAGTGTAGCAGTTATCCAAAGGATTAATGGATGATATATTTTGGCTGATTTATCTAATGCAATCGTTTTAATAAATAAAACCATAAATATGCAAATATAACACAGAATTTCGAAGATTAAGAGACAAGGTAAACTGACTAATTCATATGGAAGATGCGATCCATTAGGTTGATAAAAAAATCCTTCTATTTGGATATATAGAAAATTAGTTTGGTTTTGTCTAGATCTACTTATTGTTGGTTTTTTTATATATTCAGGGCTTGTACCTAGTTTTGAATTCTTAATAATTTCAATATTCTTCTTACTACAGTCAACCATAGTGAAGAACCATGTATGGGGTGAGATAACTTGTTCAACTTGAATAGTAATCCATTCACTCCAATGAGGGGTTATCAAGAACTTGTTATTAATTTTTGCATTTGCGATGTTGCTACAGTAAGAGGTACTAGCTCTCCAGTCATGATCTATAAATACAACAAGATCTAAACTCCCTAATTTATCTGTATGGACAATTGGTGGTAAGCTGGGGTTAGGCGAGGTTATTGATGCATAATTTGCAATTCGTCTTGCTCTAATCTTTACGTTGCAAACACCAATACCACAACTAAAGTCCGTAATGAAAGCTTCAAAATTTGATTCATTAAATTCAATAACTTTATTAACATATTTAGATTTGCATGAAATAATTAGCGTGCAAATTATACAGATAATTATAATCATTTTGTGTTATTATTATGAAGGAATCTCTTGAATAAAAGTTTCTATTTAAAAAAATAATATACCCTATATTGCGTTTTAAGATAAGTTCATATAGTTACCTATAGTTCTTTTTAAAGATGTAATCGTTATTTCCACTAATTTTAGGCCTAGTTTGCTGAATAGCACAAGTTGACAAATTTAATTCAGATATCCGCACCACTTTAGAATTCCACTATTTTATTTATTAAATCTGTATAGATCCAGGCACATAGTGCTAGTATATCTCTTTGAGTTTTAATCTAAAAGTATTAATCATACAAAATGTGTTTCTGTTGCATTGTTAAAAGTTACTCACCAAGTTTGTTGACTTTAGGCGCTAAAAATTATCGAGCTTGGAACTTGACATTACAAAATTCCAAAGTGCACCTTTAAGAATTACTGGATATAAATGAAAATAAAGGACTTATTTTGCTGTTTCAAAATAGTAGTAATACCATGTTTGAGGTTGAGAATATGTTTGAAGTAAAGGTATATAAACAGAATTATTTTAGGATTTATATGAGAAAGTTTTTATTATACAACTCTAAAGTACCTTTAAATTATCCAGTACAATATCATATTCTGACAGTTAGATCTCTTCATAACTCAAAATACAATCTAGGTAATAAGCTAGATGGTCCAAAATGGGGTATTGATAAAAAGGGGATGTACCAACCTACTATTCCAGATCGTTACTATATTATGGGATCACAAAACATCAATTATCCATTAAAGACATTGGAGTTACGTGCAATGAAGCGACTAATTGAAGAAATAATTAATGAAATTGTTACTTCACTTAAAAGTATTTGTAATAAGCTAATTCCTATTTTGGATTTTACTCTAAAACACAATCCTGATGGTAGATATCAACTTATCGCAATCTTATCCTTTATAATATCACTTAATCTGGCAATATACTATGACAATGAGTCGGAAACAAGATTATTTGCTGACTTGATACACTATAGATCCCTTTTACATGCAAAAATTTTAGATTTTCAAGGGTTTTGGAGAACAAAGCAGGAAGACTTAGATCACAGAGTGGAATTATACAACAAAGACTATGAAAGATTGACTAAATTATGGGAATCTGCCATCATTAAAGCTAAAAATACAGGTAAATTTGAGACGCTTTGTAGCTACCTACAAATTAGCGAAGTTGATGAATTAAACATTCCTGAAACATATTTAGGTAAGTCATTATTACTCTTATGAATAAATACTATTATTATTACCTACAATTATTTTCTCACAATATCCTATTCAGTTCGTCTAGATAATCTTCCATATGGTGAAAATAACAATGACACGTTTATTCAAACAGCTCCTCAAAATGAGAAAGTTATCAAGTCATTTTCACTCAATTTTACGTATAATAATCTTCTGCAAAATTGGGGGGACCATATAAATAGAGTCGATAATAAAAGTAGTATATTACGACCAAAGAGATTATTCTTCTCTGATATATACATACCACCGACAAAGTAGTTACAAAGTAAAATCGATTATAATTAATTATTTTCTTTTTAAACTTATTCTATCAAATTCAGTATTATTTCCAATAGTATTATTCTTATATTTGCCAGAAATATTGTTATATTTGTAAGCTTCATAAAATAAAGACGTTCTAGACATTGTGTCCTCATCTCTTAAAGTCTTGTGTTTACTTTGTCCACTCTTACCTAATTGACCACGTCTTAGCTGAAGTATCTTCGGAAATATTGTTTTGTCTACTTTATCTTCTTCTGTAGGTAAGTTAAAATCACGATTATACAAAGGTTCATTTTTATCCTGAAAAAATGAGCCCTTGTGATAGTATTTCTGCATATAAAGATATTTGTGCCTTACTTTCCGTCTTTCTGATTTGTCTACTAAATCTTTACTAATTTCAACTGTACTATATTCGACTGTATTTTGAGTAGTGCATTCAATGTGATCACGTTCAAGTCTCATTAGTTCACGTTGCTTCCAGTTATTATACTCACTCTCATTATCTAGATCGTCTGTATCATCAATATGACTTATAGTACAATTAATATTCTTGTTCTCAGTACTTTTATAAAGTAAATTATTAAGTTCTATACGATTTTCTTCTCTTTTTGCTCGTCTATCTTCAGTATCTCTTTGTTTCTCCCACTTTATCCTGTGCTTCGCATCATCTTGACTACGCAATATTACCCTCTGAGCATAAGGTATAAATTCAAGTTTTGGCATCAATAATCATATCTAAAGATATCTATGCTACTAAAGAAACAGTTACAAGCCAAATATTGAAAATAAGTTGAATTTCTAGCGCTTATTAATAATACTTATTTCAAGAGTAAATAGCGCCAAGATAGCTTATTGCTTCTTAAGTGTATTTAAATAGGAAGTGCTAAAACACACCCTTATATTATTGAAGCCTCATATAACTAAATCAATACATAGAATAGACAATATAATATGAAATATAGATCAATAAGTGATCAAGTGCGTAGTATTTAGTTTATTTCCTTATATCCATTATTCCTAATAAACCTGTATCTATTCCCAATTTCCAATTGTAACCATCCCTATATTTATAAGAGTACTTCAAGAGATTAGCTCACTAGTTTCTTTGCTTGTGTTATAAAGGCATCATCAAATACCAGGCCATTTGGATCATAAGAAGTAATTGCTTCATCGATAAATTCTGTTAAGACAATATCTTTAAACTGTGGTACATCAATTAATATATCATTCAGTATACTTGGTTGTAAAACCATCAAAATCCCTGACTTAGCTGCTTCTCCATTCATATAAGTGTCGCTTTTCAGTGCCAATTTAATTAGTGCCTTAAGTAATAAACTTCTTTGTTTAACTCTGTATTCAGCTATACGAGTAAACATATTTTTATAAACGCCTGGGTGATACTCAACAGATATATCCAAGTCATTAACATGCTCATAGAACTCTTCCAAGTCATTGCTTGCAACGAAACTGTCCATTAAGCCACCCAAACTATCTTTTACAGAATCAGGCACGGCTCCTCCGTCGTCTTCAATGTCAGTCTCTTCTGCAGTGTATTCTACATTATCACTTGGTTTCTTCGTTACATGGTTATTTCCACTTCTAACATTTGATGTAGATATATCATAAGAATTTGAGCTCTTGTAATTATATGTGTATTTTGACCAAGTATTGGAAGTTGATGTCTTCCCAGAGTTTACTGAAGAATCTCCATAACGATCATTTCTATGTGCCATCTGATATCTCTGTGGTGATGTATTGCTTGTTTTGTTAGTCGAATGACTATTATTTGTATTATGTTCACCTCTTTCTGCATTGATCTTCAGTTTAAGGTCATCAAGCATCATTGGTCCCTCCCTATTATTTTTCATTCTCCAATTATTTTTTCTACTATCGATTACATCATTAACTAAAAAACGTATACGAACAGGCATATCCGGATTGTTAGCAAATTCCTCAAATTGTCGGAATAGTGTGTTAAAGTCATCATAGTGCTTCCATCTTTCACTATCTAGAAATGGACCAACATGATGTAAAAATACACATAAGGCTTCTATATGGTGAGGTAGATGAAATTGTAATAGTTCTTCCATACACATTAAAACAACTCTTGATGCAATAACTTTCTTTTTGACTAAACTAGCCATAAAAATCATATTACCTTTCATCTTATTTTTATATTTTAGTTGCCATTCAAATGCATCTTCTTCACTATCTTGTATACTCTCTGGAAGAATCATTTCGGATAGATTCTCAACAAATAATTCTTGACATAGATCAATCAATATAAACCTGGTCTCAATAGTTGTGATATTCTTTAAATGTTCGCGTAATTTATCACAGAGCTCAACATACATCGGAATAAAGTGATGCTGCGTTGTTGCTTTATCAAAAACTAGTTTTAACAAGCCAATTGTATCTTCTTCAGTATAAATTCCAACTTCCAATATTTGGTCATATAGTTTTTCAAATTTCTCAATAGTTAATTTATTTAAAATGGCCCTATATTGACGAATATGTGTTTCATATTGATCACCTTTTGCTTTTTGCTCTTTCTGCTTTACAACCCAACTTTCCGCAGAACTCTCCAAGCGGTGCAACTTCCTTTCATCTCGTGACCAATCTAGAGAACCTCTAACATTATTTGAACCTCCCTGGTGGTCTCCTGATCTTTTGCTAGTTACACTACCAGAGTTTGAATTCTGGTTTTGATACCTATCTCTCTTACTAGATCCTCCATATCCCCCTGTAGCATCACGATGATAGTGTTTATTATTATTATTATTATTATTATTATTATTATTATTATTATTATTATTATTATTATTGCTATTATTATTATTATTATTATTATTATTATTATTATTATTATTATTATTATTATTATTATTATTATTATTATTATTATTATTATTATTGTTATTATTAT